>NC_135232.1:652463954-652773329 GCF_051348905.1 Ranitomeya variabilis | reverse complement strand
CAGGCAGGGAATCCCCATGAATACCACGACAGCCCCAACTTGAGACTGACATAGCCTTCCAGTCCAGGACTGGATTATGGGTCTGTAACCATGGCAGCCCTAAAACAACCAAATCATGCATTTTATGTAAAACCAGGAAACGTATCACCTCGCGGTGTTCAGGAGTCATGCACATGGTAACCTGTGTCCAATACTGCGGTTTATTTGCTGCCAATGGCGTAGCATCAATACCCCTAAGAGGAATAGGATTTTCTAATGGTTCAAGAGTAAAACCACAGTGCTTAGCAAATGACAGATCCATAAGACTCAGGGCAGCACCTGAATCTACAAACGCCATGACAGGAAAAGACGACAGTGAGCAAATCAAAGTTACAGACAGAATAAATTTAGGTTGCAAATTACCAACGGTGACAGGACTAACAACCTTAGCTATACGTTTAGAGCATGCTGAGATAATATGTGTAGAATCACCACAGTAGTAGCACAAGCCATTCCGGCGTCTATGAATTTTCCGCTCATTTCTAGTCAGGATTCTATCACATTGCATTAAATCAGGTGTCTGTTCAGACAACACCATGAGGGAATTTGCGATTTTTCTATCACATTGCACCGAATTAGGTGTCTGTTCAGACAACACCATGAGGGAATTTGCGGTTTTGCGCTCCCGCAACCGCCGGTCAATTTGAATAGCCAGTGCCATAGTATCATTCAGACCTGTGGGAATGGGAAAACCCACCATAACATTCTTAATGGCTTCAGAAAGGCCATTTCTAAAATTAGCGGCCAGTGCACACTCGTTCCAATGTGTCAGCACGGACCATTTCCGAAATTTTTGGCAGTACACTTCAGCCTCGTCCTGCCCCTGAGACATAGCCAGCAAGGCCTTTTCTGCCTGAATCTCAAGATTGGGTTCCTCATAAAGTAAACCGAGCGCCAGAAAAAACGCATTAATATCAGCCAATGCCGGATCTCCTGGCGCCAGCGAAAAAGCCCAATCCTGAGGGTCGCCCCGTAAGAACGAAATAACAATTTTTACTTGCTGAGCAGAGTCTCCAGATGAACAGGGTCTCAGGGACAAAAACAATTTACAATTATTCACAAAATTCCTAAACTTAAACCTGTCTCCGGAAAACAGTTCAGGAATCGGTATTTTAGGTTCTGACCTAGGATTACTGATAACATAGTCTTGTATGCCCTGCACACGAGTAGCCAGCTGGTCCACACTTGTAATCAAGGTCTGGACATTCATGTCTGCAGCAAGCATAGCCACTCTGAGGTAAAGGGGAAGAAGAAAAAAAAAAAAAAAACTCAGAATCTTCTTTCTTATAATCCCTCTTCTGCAATGCATTAAACATTTAATACTGGCCTGGCAAACTGTTATGACCCCAATGGCGAGGGTCTCAGAGGAACGTGGAAGTCTGCAGAATACAAAAATCCAGCTCATAGGGCAGTGGTAGCTGGGTTGACCATATATCTACTCCTAACGCCAACACTAGAAGTAGCCGGGGATCATTCCTACGTTGATTCTAGATGACACGCTCCAGCCGGAGAATCTAGCTACCCCTAGTAGAGGAAAACAAAGACCTTTCTTGCCTCCAGAGAAGGGGACCCCAAAGCTGGATAGAAGCCCCCCACAAATAATAACGGTGAGGTAAGAGGAAATGACAAACACAGAAATGAACCAGGTTTAGCACAGAGAGGCCCGCTTACTGATAGCAGAATAAAGAAAGGTAACTTATATGGTCAACAAAAACCCTATCAAAATCCACACTGGAAATTCAAGAACCCCCGAACCGTCTAACGGTCCGGGGGGAGAACACCAGCCCCCTAGAGCTTCCAGCAAAGGTCAGGATATATATTTGGAACAAGCTGGACAAAAATACAAAACCAAAACAAAATAGCAAAAAGCAAAAAGCGGACTTAGCTGATATAACTGGAACCAGGATCAGTAGACAAGAGCACAGCAGACTAGCTCTGATAACTACGTTGCCAGGCATTGAACTGAAGGTCCAGGGAGCTTAAATAGCAACACCCTTAACTAACGACCCAGGTGCGGATAAAAGGAATGACAGAAAAACCAGAGTCAAAAAACTAGTAACCACTAGAGGGAGCAAAAAGTAAATTCACAACAGACAACCACACCAAGTCCCCAACACAAAGCCGAGGACCATCCCGACGCCGGCGGTTGGCAAAAAGCTGAGTCTTCTCCTGGGACAACTTCAAATTGTCCACTACCTGCCCCCAAATCTGATGCAACCTCTCCACCACAGCATCCACTCCAGGACAATCCGAAGATTCCACCTGACCAGAAGAAAATCGAGGATGAAACCCCGAATTACAGAAAAAGGGAGACACCAAGGTGGCAGAACTGGCCCGATTATTGAGGGCAAACTCCGCTAAAGGCAAAAAAGCAACCCAATCATCCTGATCTGCAGACACAAAACACCTCAAATATGTCTCCAAGGTCTGATTCGTCCGCTCGGTCTGGCCATTAGTCTGAGGATGGAAAGCAGACGAGAAAGACAAATCTATGCCCATCCTAGCACAGAATGCTCGCCAAAATCTAGACACGAATTGGGTACCTCTGTCAGAAACGATATTCTCCGGAATACCATGCAAACGGACCACATTTTGAAAAAACAGAGGAACCAACTCGGAAGAAGAAGGCAACTTAGGCAGGGGAACCAAATGGACCATCTTAGAGAAACGATCACACACCACCCAGATGACAGACATCTTCTGAGAAACAGGAAGATCCGAAATAAAATCCATCGAGATGTGCGTCCAGGGCCTCTTCGGGATAGGCAAGGGCAACAACAATCCACTAGCCCGAGAACAACAAGGCTTGGCCCGAGCACAAACGTCACAAGACTGCACGAAGCCTCGCACATCTCGAGACAGGGAAGGCCACCAGAAGGACCTTGCCACCAAATCCCTGGTACCAAAGATTCCAGGATGACCTGCCAACGCAGAAGAATGAACCTCAGAAATGACTTTACTGGTCCAATCATCAGGAACAAACAGTCTACCAGGTGGGCAACGATCAGGTCTATCCGCCTGAAACTCCTGCAAGGCCCGCCGCAGGTCTGGAGAAACGGCAGACAATATCACTCCATCCTTAAGGATACCTGTAGGTTCAGAATTACCAGGGGAGTCAGGCTCAAAACTCCTAGAAAGGGCATCCGCCTTAACATTCTTAGAACCCGGCAGGTAGGACACCACAAAATTAAACCGAGAGAAAAACAACGACCAGCGCGCCTGTCTAGGATTCAGGCGTCTGGCGGACTCAAGATAAATTAGATTTTTGTGGTCAGTCAATACCACCACCTGATGTCTAGCCCCCTCAAGCCAATGACGCCACTCCTCAAAAGCCCACTTCATGGCCAAAAGCTCCCGATTCCCAACATCATAATTCCGCTCGGCGGGCGAAAATTTACGCGAGAAAAAAGCACAAGGTCTCATCACGGAGCAATCGGAACTTCTCTGCGACAAAACCGCCCCAGCTCCGATTTCAGAAGCGTCGACCTCAACCTGAAAAGGAAGAGCAACATCAGGCTGACGCAACACAGGGGCGGAAGAAAAGCGGCGCTTAAGCTCCCGAAAGGCCTCCACAGCAGCAGGGGACCAATCAGCAACATCAGCACCCTTCTTAGTCAAATCAGTCAATGGTTTAACAACATCAGAAAAACCAGCAATAAATCGACGATAAAAGTTAGCAAAGCCCAAAAATTTCTGAAGACTCTTAAGAGAAGAGGGTTGCGTCCAATCACAAATAGCCTGAACCTTGACAGGATCCATCTCGATGGAAGAGGGGGAAAAAATATATCCCAAAAAGGAAATCTTTTGAACCCCAAAAACGCACTTAGAACCCTTCACACACAAGGAATTAGACCGCAAAACCTGAAAAACCCTCCTGACCTGCTGGACATGAGAGTCCGAAAAAATCAAAATATCATCCAGATACACAATCATAAATTTATCCAAATAATCACGGAAAATGTCATGCATAAAGGACTGAAAGACTGAAGGGGCATTTGAAAGACCAAAAGGCATCACCAAATACTCAAAGTGGCCCTCGGGCGTATTAAATGCGGTTTTCCACTCATCCCCCTGCTTAATTCGCACCAAATTATACGCCCCACGAAGATCTATCTTAGAGAACCACTTGGCCCCCTTTATGCGAGCAAACAAATCAGTCAGCAGTGGCAACGGATATTGATATTTAACCGTGATTTTATTCAAAAGCCGATAATCAATGCACGGCCTCAAAGAGCCATCTTTCTTAGCCACAAAGAAAAAAACGGCTCCTAAGGGAGATGACGAAGGACGAATATGTCCCTTTTCCAAGGACTCCTTTATATATTCTCGCATAGCAGCATGTTCAGGCACAGACAGATTAAATAAACGACCCTTAGGGTATTTACTACCCGGAATCAAATCTATGGCACAATCGCACTCCCGGTGCGGAGGTAATGAACCAAGCTTAGGTTCTTCAAAAACGTCACGATATTCAGTCAAGAATTCAGGAATCTCAGAGGGAATAGATGATGAAATGGAAACCACAGGTACGTCCCCATGCGTCCCCTTACATCCCCAGCTTAACACAGACATAGCTTTCCAGTCAAGGACTGGGTTATGAGATTGCAGCCATGGCAATCCAAGCACCAACACATCATGTAGGTTATACAGCACAAGAAAGCGAATAATCTTCTGGTGATCCGGATTAATCCGCATAGTTACTTGTGTCCAGTATTGTGGTTTATTGCTAGCCAATGGGGTGGAGTCAATCCCCTTCAGGGGTATAGGAGTTTCAAGAGGCTCCAAATCATACCCACAGCGTTTGGCAAAGGACCAATCCATAAGACTCAAAGCGGCGCCAGAGTCGACATAGGCATCCGCGGTAATAGATGATAAAGAACAAATCAGGGTCACAGATAGAATAAACTTAGACTGTAAAGTGCCAATTGAAACAGACTTATCAAGCTTCTTAGTACGCTTAGAGCATGCTGATATAACATGAGTTGAATCACCGCAATAGAAGCACAACCCATTTTTTCGTCTAAAATTCTGCCGTTCACTTCTGGACAGAATTCTATCACATTGCATATTCTCTGGCGTCTTCTCAGTAGACACCGCCAAATGGTGCACAGGTTTGCGCTCCCGCAGACGCCTATCAATCTGGATAGCCATTGTCATGGACTCATTCAGACCCGCAGGCACAGGGAACCCCACCATAACATCCTTATATGGCATCAGAGAGACCCTCTCT
This sequence comes from Ranitomeya variabilis, assembly GCF_051348905.1. Taxonomy (NCBI): domain Eukaryota; kingdom Metazoa; phylum Chordata; class Amphibia; order Anura; family Dendrobatidae; genus Ranitomeya; species Ranitomeya variabilis. The sequence continues at coordinate 652,768,060 of NC_135232.1, read as the reverse complement.
GAAATTCGCCGCCAGGGCGCACTCATTCCACTGAGTAAGCACAGCCCATTTACGGAATTTCTGGCAGTATATTTCAGCTTCGTCTTGCCCCTGAGATAGGGACATCAAGGCCTTTTCCGCCTGAAGTTCTAACTGAGGTTCCTCATAAAGCAACCCCAAGGCCAGAAAAAACGCATCCACATTGAGCAACGCAGGATCCCCTGGAGCCAATGCAAAAGCCCAATCCTGAGGGTCGCCCCGGAGCAAAGAAATCACAATCCTGACCTGCTGAGCAGGATCTCCAGCAGAGCGAGATTTCAGGGACAAAAACAACTTGCAATTATTTTTGAAATTTTGAAAGCAAGATCTATTCCCCGAGAAAAATTCAGGCAAAGGAATTCTAGGTTCAGATATAGGAACATGAACAACAAAATCTTGTAAGTTTTGAACTTTCGTGGTGAGATTATTCAAACCTGCAGCTAAACTCTGAATATCCATTTTAAACAGGTGAACACAGAGCCATTCCAGGATTAGAAGGAGAGAGAGAGAGAAAGGCTGCAATATAGGCAGACTTGCAAGAGATTCAATTACAAGCACACTCAGAACTGAGGAAAAAAAAAAAAAATCTTCAGCAGACTTCTCTTTTCTCTCCTTTCTCTGTCAATTAATTTAACCCTTTTAGGCCGGTCAAACTGTTATGGTTCTCAATGGCAAGAGAACATAGCCCAGCAAACATACGAACTAGCTCTTGGAAGGATGGAAACTAAACTGACCATGAACTAAACCTGCCGCACAACTAACAGTAGCCGGGTAGCGTAGCCTGCGTTTTATCCCTAGACGCCCAGCGCCGGCCGGAGGACTAACTAATCCTGGCAGAGGAAAATATAGTCCTGGCTCACCTCTAGAGAAATTTCCCCGAAAGGCAGACAGAGGCCCCCACAAATATTGGCGGTGATTTTAGATGAAATGACAAACGTAGTATGAAAATAGGTTTAGCAAAATTGAGGTCCGCTTACTAGATAGCAGGAAGACAGAAAGGGCACTTTCATGGTCAGCTGAAAACCCTATCAAAATACCATCCTGAAATTACTTTAAGACTCTAGTATTAACTCATAACATAAGAGTGGCAATTTAAGATCACAAGAGCTTTCCAGACACAGAAACGAAATTACAGCTGTGAACTGGAACAAAATGCAAAAACAAACAAGGACTAAGTCCAACTTAGCTGGGAGTTGTCTAGCAGCAGGAACATGCACAGAAAGGCTTCTGATTACAATGTTGACCGGCATGGAAGTGACAGAGGAGCAAGGCTAAATAGCGACTCCCACATCCTGATGGAAACAGGTGAACAGAGAGGATGATGCACACCAGTTCAATTCCACCAGTGGCCACCGGGGGAGCCCAAAATCCAATTTCACAACACTATCAGGTATAAAGAGCAGGACACTGCCAAAATAAGCTACCCAAAGAATGACCAGGTTGCTTCTTTTAAGCAGTTCATGGCTTCTGAACCATGAAGCAATTAGAAGATGTAACAGAAGTCTAAATATGTGCACAGCAATGTTGTTTTTGCATTTCAATTTTTTGCTGCGCTTTTTTAGCTGGAAAAAGATGATTGCATATGCCCTTAGACTAGTTTTCTTTTATGGCAAACCTCCAAAACCACATCATTAATAGGGCCCATTATTTATTTATTCATTATGCATTAGTTATACAGCGGTATAATATTCCCCAGCGCTTTACAAACATTATCATCACTGTCCCCAATGGGGCTCACAATCTAAATTCCCTATTAGTATGTCTTTGGAGTGTGGGGGGATACCAGAGAACCAGGAGGAAACTCACGCAAAAACAAGGAGAACAAATAAACTCCTTGCAGATGTTGTCTTTCATGAGATTTGAACCCAGGATTCCAGCACTTGAACACAACAAACACTGAGCTACCAGGCTACCATTAACATCCAGATATTCATTGCATTGTCCTTATGTCAAGGTGAAAATATATTTTCTTATATACTTTTTGTACTTTTATATATCTTATACTGTGAAACAATAAGTTTTTCCTAACTGCTTGCTTGCAAATGTAATTGTATTTAAAGATGGTTGTCAGTGTCCAGTTTCGTTTCAGTTTAGTGTCCGAAGGGTTAAGATTCATTTTTTTAGAAATCGAAACTTAAGGAATAGAAAGAAGAGGAGGAATCCACCAGGAGATGTCTGACGAATCAGAAGGACTGAGCACTAGACGTATACTGCTTAAACCCCACCTATTGCATTCCTTTTTAGTACTGTGTATTTGGAAAATAAAGTTCAGTTGGTATGACTGTGGCTGACACATGGTCACATGAGCATGCACTGAGATTGAACCAGCTACCTGTCTGACTCATTCTTACCCGGTATCACATGCTTATAGTTTAATTTGGAATGACTGGTGAATGAGGGTATATTGTCGTTTACGACCCCGACAATTTGGCAGCCCAACGGGGGGCGTGGCCAGCGATCCGAGACCCTCTGGACCCATGCCTGGATGTCTGTGGATGATACCCGTAGTGGCTGACCTCGAGGACTGATCACCCTCTGAACACGGTAAGTGGCGATCATGTACACTGTATATGTCACACTTGCTAGTGTCTCAGCCGTTATTGGTTTGTCTGTGGTCTCCTTGGGTCCGGGAGGTGACCGGTCGAGTGGTGAGATCGAACGCGATCCTGTGCCACGCTCTGAACCAGCAACTGAGAGACGTCGCATCCTGTGCGTCCTCTGTACACCACACCTCCTCCACCGGTCATTGTACTCCGTTCAACCACCCTACCCGTGACTATTGTCCAGTAGTGAAGTGGAGTGATAGATTGAGAAAGTTGTAGAGTGTGGGGCAGCTTAGAGAAAGGGATAGGAGACGCAGTCTCTGTGATATTGTGCTGACAGGTAACTAAGGCGTTCCGTGAGGGGACCACCTGTGCTGACAGGTAACTAAGGCGTTCCGTGAGGGGACCACCTGTGCTGACAGGTAACTAAGGCGTTCCGTGAGGGGACCACCTGTGCTGACAGGTAACTAAGGCGTTCCGTGAGGGGACCACCTGTGCTGACAGGTAACTTAAGACGTTCCGTGAGGGGACCACCTATATTTTTGTGGAGGGGTCTCATTAGGAGGCTGCCTCCCAACGGTTGGAATATCGTGGCAGGATAGTCTGTAATCACTGTTGTTCAGGTTAGGGACAGGAAATATTGAGCGCGAGGCTCTTTTCCTAGTACGTCGAACGTGAGGCTCCGTACTGTAGAACAAAGTGTTGATATCGCTGCCAGTGGTTTTACTGCAGAAAACCACAGTATTCTGTGAGTCATGTTGCGTCTCTTAAAGCAGAAGAAGTCCGTGCCCCACAAGTTAGATGAGGATTCTGTGGAAGTCAAGGCAATAGTGGAGTCACGGGAGGGAAAGAAGGCAGTCAAGAATGTTGAGAGATTGTATAAGCATGTAGGATTGCCCTCGTCAGGGAGATTGTAGCCGGCTATGTGGCCCAATCTCATAGAAAATAAAAGGGGCATGTTGAAAGATAAAGGATTGTTAGAACAAGCGCAAGCTCATCTGCGAGTTGCGCGAAGCTTAAAGAACAAAGGATGAAAATAGGTTGATGGAGAGGAAGGATCAGACAATGTAGAACCCGTGTTTGGTTATAAAATGCCTTTGAACTGTGATTTTACAGATTGTAAAATGGCCGCCGTGCCACTGATGATGAAAATGCAGTCTCAGCCAGCGCCCTGTAATGGCGACGGGATGAGCTTTCCAGAAGCGTAGGTGTGTCCTGTTTGTGTTGTGCAGAATCCAACCTGGGTGGAAACCTGCCGTGTGTGTGCGTACGGGCCGTTCTTGGGGCTCCGCCCAGATCACGGAGGATCATAGGAAAGTTTTGTAGAAATTAAGTCTGAAAACTGCTGCAATTTGTGACTTTGTAGAAGATACGGAGCTTTGTATCAGTGCTGTGTAGTAGATGGGAGGGGCGGAGCGGACCGCTGCGAGATTTCTTTGTCGGTTTTCTTCTTTCCTCCTTATCTATGCTACAAGCCGGAGAAAGGGGGGCAAAGACGAGGGCTTTGTTTCTCCCTCTTGCGCTGAGGAATGCAGTGATTCTTCTTATCTCCGTGTTACGAGATGGGAGGGGGCATGTGAATCCCTGCGCGACCTGCTTGAAATTTTTCTCCCTTCGGTGCTGTGGGCTAGAGGGAAGGGGCCATGTATTGCATTCCAAAGTTTTCTCTGTCCTTGGTTTAGTACACGCTGAGAGATTTGTGTTTAAAGCAATAAGTACTGTATGGAATTGAAAGTGAAATATACCTGTGCCTGGTCTTGGAGGAAAACTTGTAAGTAATTGAAAGATTGGTAAAAGGCACCAATATATCCTGGACTGCCGAGAAGTTCTATGGGCGTCTTATGGTAGTATTTAAAGATCTGGGATTCCCATTGTGATAAAAAGCCCATTCATACCTTTTTGTAGTAGACCCGATATTGAGATTTCCACTCCGGATGATGTATTGAAAATAGTAAAGAGTTTTCAAAAGAATTTAGCCCAGCAGGAAAGACAAGGGTTAAATCACTAGCCGTAGTAATTTTTGCTCGCTCACTGGCCCCCACCGCTGTAGCTGCGAGGTCATAGTGTTCCTTATCTCTATGTAACAGACTCCAGTTTCTGCCTCCTCCCATCTACACGCAAGTCCAGCTTCACACTGCAGGCCCCGTATATGATTACAAGACACCCGAGCACTGCCGTACAGTATTGCAGACTGCCTTGCAGACAGAGCTCACCTATGCAGGACATGCTACAGGTGTGCTGATTCAGCTTCATGGAGACAAACAGAGACCTGTTGCTTATTACAGCGGCCGCTTGGATAGGGTGGCAAGAGGAAATCCCTTATGTGTTTGGGCTGTGTTGTGTGTCCAGCTGTTGCTACACAAATCTTCAGAGATTGTTTTGGATTACCCACCGATGGTCCACACCCCACACGATGTACATAGTATCCCTGACCAAGTACAACCTAGCCACATGTCCATGGCTGGACAGCTGCGACTTTGGTGTGCTATTCTCATGCTTACTAATGTGACTTTGAAAAGGTGCACTGTCCTGAACCCCGCTACTTTTCTCCTAGTTCCCCTGGATCCAAAGGGGGGAGGAGTAGGTGACATGAGCAAGGACACTCTCTTTTTCTTTTTTCTTTTAAGAATGGATCCAGAGGAACAAGATTAGGTTTCCAAACCATATGATTGTCTAGAATTGATGTTTCAGGAAACGGCTGGTCTCTAGTGTGCCTATTCTAATGCTGATTTTGAGCTTTTTGTAGATGGATCCCGTCACCAAGATGACCAAGGATGCTACTGTACCAGATATGCTGTGGTCTCAGAACATGAGGTAATCAAGGCAGAGTCAATGCCAGCTCATATGTCTGCACAAGAAGCAGAGCGTGCAAACTAGCAGAAGGTAAGACTGTAAATATCTACACTGATTCCAGGTATGCTTTTGGCATTGCACACGGTTATGGGCCTATCTGGAGAGCTAGGGCTTTCCTGACAGCAAATGGCCACCCCTTTGAACATGCTGAGGCAGTCCAGCAACTTATGAATGCACTACAGCTTCCCACCCAAGCAGGCATCATAAAGGTAAAGGCACATACCAAAGGCACTGATGGACAGACAAAGGGTAACGCACTGGTAGACCAGGCTGCCAAGAAAGCAGCAAGCACTCCTGTAGCCTCTCAAGTACATCACCTAGACACCCCACCATCTCCATTTGTGTTGAAAGACATCTTAGCCCGGTTACAAGAACAGGCAAGTAAGGAGGAGAAAAATAGGTGGCAAAAGATAGGGGCTTGCTCTGATACCGTCACTGGACTATGGGGGAGGGGTGAAAAGGTCTGCCTACCACAGGTACTGTACCCAATGATGGCACAGGTTCTGCACGGGAATGTGCACCACTCGAAGACGGCCATGTGTGACACCCTACAGAAACAATGGATTGCCCCCGGGTTTTCCACCTGCGCAGAAAGGCAGGTACAGAGCTGCATGATATGTGCCACACATAATCAGGGTAGGACAGTGAAAACCCATCCAAACACACTCCCTGGCCCCTTTACCCATTTCAGAGACTGCAGAATGATTAAATTCAGTTACCTAGGGTAGGGACGTATGAGTATGTGTTGGTCTGCACTGATTTACTTTCAGGTTGGCCAGAAGCCTACCCAGTTGCCAAAGCTATGGCTAAGACAACGGCGAAGAAACTGATGGCTGAGATCATATGCAGGTATGGAGTTCCTGAAGTCATTGAAAGCGATCGGAGTTCCTATTTTACTGGAGAGATCATGTCAGAGGTAATGGCAGCACTGGGGGTAAGTCAAGCATTGCATACTCCATCCGCAGAACAGTGGAAAAGTGGAGAGACTAAATGGAACTCTTAAGCCTAAAATCCAGAAGGCAATGGCAGAGACTGGTAAACCATGGACAGAATGCCTTCCTCTAGTTAAGATATACCCCAAACAGGAAGACAGGACTGTCACCATATGAGATTCTGTTTGGCAGGAGCCCCAGTCTTGAATGTTTCTTTCCACAACAGTTGCAGCTCAAGTACCAAGACTTGACTAGCTATGTGCAGGCCTTACATGGACACCTTGCCAAAGTGCATTTAACTGTCTTCAGTTCTCTTCCAGACCCAGACAAGGTTCCTGGACACCATCCCTTTGTGCCAGGAGACCTGGTGTATGTGAAAGTTTGTGCGCAGAGATTGTCTCCAGACAAGATTTGAAGGACCCCACACGGTGATCCTGGTCACCCCCACTGCAGTAAAACTTGAAGGAAAGAGCACTTGGATCCACGCCTCATATTGTAAAAGAGACCGAACCAGTGTTTAGTCACAGTAGTGACTGAAGGGAAATGTTGCTGTTGTTTTTGACCTTGGGACTAGGGGCCATCCTCGCCCCTACCTTTTCGGCCCCTAATGTAAATGAAAATACTAAGGTCCCACTATTCTCTGGGTAAACCTGACAGCCCCGGTGAATATCTGGCGATTTGATTTCTGTGATGTAGTCAAATGCCCTGAGACTGAACGGGTGGTAGAGGGAATCATCCAGTTTTATATATGTGTTACCAGAGATGACAACAATAACTGTTATTATTAGACAGATGCTGCCTGGAATACGGGAGATGATTGGGGATATAAACCTAGTGAATCCATGTTCCCAAGGATGGGACAGGTAGGAGTCTTCGTGAAAGAATGCACCTAACAGCCCTTCTGCAACCACTTAGGGGCTGTAAATGGGGTAGAAGCTGTCACCCCCTCCTCCTGAATCTTGAAAACCCCCAATCTGCTGATCTGCAGACGTATGTACTGAGAAGACATTATAATTATGTATTTAGTAGTGGATACCATGGGAATTTAGGCCATGTACAGCTCCAGTATATTAGCTTCAGACCAACCAAAGCCCCTGTTACCAGTACACCTAAAACAGGCCCAGGTGAGCGTTTGCAAAATGTAGTTAATGAAGTGATACCCATTCCAGGTCTCAGTTGGCAAGAGGTTTTCTCCATAGAAACACAAACAGCCCCAAGGAAAAACCTATGGTTAGAATGGGTGAGATACAATGTAAGAGTCCAGAATATCTCTGTAGGATGTATTGCTTGTGCTGCTGCGAATACACACCTATACACACATGCATTGCTTTTTCCTTATGACACCACTGCCTGTGTCATGAATTTGTTGAAAGGTTTGAAGTCCACTGATTGCCCAGATTATGTCCCACTATTTCATAAGGAACCTAGACTAAAGGTCCCAGGAGAAGTAACCGTATTAGCTGACAATTACACCTGCTATAATTCCCACGACACCACAGGTACACCAGTAGGGATTTTTGAGACAGGTTTTTGCAAGGAGAACAGTTCTTTAGATACTGATTTGCTAATCAAACATACACAATGTATGTATGACATTTATTGGTTATGTGGGGATGGTAAGCTCCGTCCTAGGTTGCCTAATGCCTGGATAGGCCAATGCACGCCTGTTAAACTAGCTATGCAGTTCAAGATTTTATTTTTGGGATCCAAAGATACCTGATGAACCTACCAGAAAGAGGAGAAGTCTCGATCAGCTCCACATGAGTTATGAAGAAGATCCACTAGTATATATTGATGCCATTGGAGTGCCAAGGGGGGTGCCTGACCAGTTTAAAGCCCAGAACCAGATTTATGCTGGCTTTGCTTCTATAATCCCACAGGTGCAGATTAATAAAAATGTTGAATGGATCAATAATATATATATTACAGAGAACAAAGATTTGTCAATTATAGCTGTGATGCCTTCCAGGGTATAGTTGAGGATTTGGGCCCTAACACTTGTATGACCCGTGCTGCAACCCGACCTAAGAGAATTACACTGAATCCTGTCCAGACAAGATCACATGTAGTGACATAAGAAGCTGACACAGGATTGTGGTTGGCGGATAGTGGGGACATTAACTTTTAGGAGTAGGCTGACAGTAATCCTTTTGGGAAGGAGCTGTAGACCAGCATGTCATGTCACTCCCCACCACCAGAGGACCAACCACATCAGGAAGGGTAAGACAGATACAGGAGTATTATCCCTGGAGGCCCTCTGACTAGCTAGCTATGCAAAAACAATTGGCTGACCCTGAGAACCAACCTTTCTCATTCTACAGACAAATAATGACCATATGATGGACGTATTAAGTGCACCTAGGCAGGCCTAGGTAGTTAGTGAGCACAAAAACAGGTGACGTGCTAAGACGCAAATTAAGATTTTCTACAGATGTGACAAAGGAGAGAGTGTAGAGCTATACTTTGGACGGTTACAGCTGAAATGGGAAGACATGGAGTACAGTCCCATAAACCCACTTGATGTTAGAGTATTGGTAAATACATTCATTGACGGTATGACCAAAGACATACGAGACGAAATATAGACAGCCAGACCTGAATGGCGAAATGTAGATCCGAAAGACCTGAAGGTTGCAAAAAGAAGTTGAACAAATTAGGACAATAAGACGACGTGTCATGTATGCTGGAGTAGACACATCTTTCTTCTCCAGTTGGTTAGGTGGGATCAAGGGATTCCTTCAATAAGTTTGTTTGGTACTGATTGCCCTCCGTATAGTTGGATCGATAATTCTCTGTCGTGTTATTCCCTTGTACAAAAAGGTTATTGCCAAGGCAACTCCGACTGGCACCTTCCTCAATCAAGAAGTAGACCCACCAGAGTACGATGGTACAGATCCAGGGGAGATCCCGAAGTATATTCCTCTCAAGAGAGTAGACAAAACCCCCCCATTCTCAGATGATGCTAAGAGATTTAGGTTAGGGACAGTGGGAGAACTCCATGTGAGGTTAGTGAAGGGTTCAGCTGCCTGGAGGCCTCTCGCTAGGGGAGAGTTTCTGAGGTGTCTGGATGAAGAAATCCACCTCCCCTTTTCCCATCACATGGACAGTCTCAAAGGATCTTTCTTTAAGGGAAAAACTTAGTGTTTAGGGGGGATTGTCAAGGTGAAAATATATTTTCTTATATACTTTTTGTACTTTTATATATCTTATACTGTGAAACAATAAGTTTTTCCTAACTGCTTGCTTGCAAATGTAATTGTATTTAAAGATGGTTGTCAGTGTCCAGTTTCGTTTCAGTTTAGTGTCCGAAGGGTTAAGATTCATTTTTTTAGAAATCGAAACTTAAGGAATAGAAAGAAGAGGAGGAATCCACCAGGAGATGTCCGACGAATCAGAAGGACTGAGCACTAGACGTATACTGCTTAAACCCCACCTATTGCATTCCTTTTTAGTACTGTGTATTTGAAAAATAAAGTTCAGTTGGTATGACTGTGGCTGACACATGGTCACATGAGCATGCACTGAGATTGAACCAGCTACCTGTCTGACTCATTCTTACCCGGTACCACATGCTTATAGTTTTATTTGGAATGACTGGTGAATGAGGGTATATTGTCGTTTACGACCCCGACAATTATACCTTATCATTATTAGTAAATCTGCCAACTATCTTGCTCTTCCTTTTCCACCTGCCCTTGCCTATCCTGTGCCACCCAGTCTTGCCAATCCACTGCCACCCATCTTTGCAAAATTCATTGCCATTTGCCACCCATCTTTGCCAATCCACTGCCACCCATCCTTGCCTGCCCTATGCCACATGTCCTTACTTATCTTTGCCATTTGCTTTTCCTGCAGCAGTGATGAACCCTGAGTAAGGTGGGCATCCCTTACTTCCCCTCCCTTCTTCAGGTTTAAGTGTCTTCTGGACAAGAAAAGCAAATATTGTGGCTTCAACTCTCTCCTTTCCTTTATCTCCCAGGGATCTATCTTTTATTTTTCAATACCAATTTCACTTTTTCCATTTGGCATCTTCATTAATAAGAATGGAAGTAGAGCTATTGGTTGCTATTAGTGATGATGAGCGAATGTGCTCAGATAAAGTGCTATTGTTTGATCGCTTCTACTATACACTGCAATAGAGCTATAGTGCTTCCTAGTGATCATGTAATTGCTTGGTGCCTGAAGGAACCAATAGCTGTTGGGTCCTAATTAGTGATGAGCAAACGTGCTGGTAGAAGGCATTGTCCAAGCATGCTCGGGTGCTAACAGAGCGTCTTTGCCGTGCTCGATTACGGTACTATGTTCGAATCCCCGCAGCTGCATATCTCATGGCTGTTAGTCAATCCCTGCATGTGTTGCGGCTGTCTGTTATGCTTTTTGTTAGCAGCGGTGAAATTCATTGCTGGACCTGGGGAGGGCAAGTAAGGCTCAATTTGTTTTTGTTAAAACAAACATGGTTTGGAGGAGAATTCTGGAACCGGAAAACTCCCTTAAGAGGTTCATCAAAGTGCTTTATGTTTGTAAAGATAGATGACCTTGATTTCAATGTTTAGTTATTCATGATAATCATGGAAAATACTACGATGAAATAAAATCTACCGTGCGGCGCAGTTCAGCGGCTCTTGTCCTGCAGTCTGCTGGGTTCTTGCTCGTCGGTCTTCTGATGTCTTTGTCTTGTGTCACCAACCTCCTCTCTTGCTCACTTCAAGTTATTCAGTTTGTCTCCTGGTAATTGATTTATGGATCTTTGTATTTTCACAAATGACTTCCTATCAACAATTTACTATTATCCAAAGGTCACGAAGTGGTGTTAGATGGCAGAGATAATAAGTAACGTGTGGACAGCCGAGTAGTGAATTAGTAGAAGACAAGGAAATAGTGTTATTGCCAAATTTTGCAATAATGTTATGGAAAATGTTGCCACCTATGATTTGTAGCAGATAACCATATCCATAATGCATGGTAACTGCCCTGCTCTATTTTCCAAATGGTAGAGAAGCAAAGATGAGTAAAGAGGAATTTAGAAGAATAGGACAATTAATTAAAAATGAAAGAGCAAAATACATGTGAACAGATTAAAATTCTGGCAAATTTTGTAATACATCTACATAGTGGTCAGAGCAAAGTTCTTCTAATACAAAGCTCCGATTTCCCTACATATTGTAGATATGGAGTACCTTGTAAGAAGCTTTGATCTCCCCTGATTCTGCTGCTTTTTTCCATTTTGTGCTTCATCACTGCATTGATATTTACACCTATTTTTTTTTAGGAGCTTAATATGTGAAATCTCTACTTGTAGTTCAAGTGAGCTTTTCTTTAGAGTCATCTCTGGGGGCATGTACTTTCAACCCTCCCTCTCAGATTCTGCCAATCACAGCTCAGAATCTGATTTAGCAGCCTACCATTCTCAGATGCCGCTAAGCTGTGATTGGCAACATCTGGGAGGGAGGAAGGTGAATAAGCCTATGCTCCAGAGAAGACTCTGAAGAAACAACCAGTTGAACTACAAGAAGAGATTTCTCTTATTTTCTGCTACAAATTAAAGAGAATATATATGCAATGGAGCAACGCAGCGCAAAATGGTAAAAAAGCAGCAGAATCATGAGAGCTCTAGGATTTTCACGAGGTATTTATCTCATATTTTGAGCAAATGACAGGTTCTCTTTAAAGGGAACCTGTCACCCCAAAAATCGAAGATGAGCTAAGCCCACCAGCATCAGGGGCTTATCTACAACATTCTGTAATGCTGTAGATAAGCCCCAATGTAACATGCAAGATGAGAAAAAGAGGTTAGATTATACTCACCCAGGAGTGGTGCCGGTCTGGTTCTGGTCCGATGGGCGTCGCGGTCCAGTCCGGGGCCTCCCATCTTCTTACAATGACGTCCTCTTCTTGTATTCACGCTGTGGCTCTGGCGCAGGCGTACTTTGTCATCCCTGTTGAGGGCAGAGCAAAGTACTGCAGTGCGCAGGCACCGGGAAAGGTCAGAGAGGCCTGGCGCCTGCGCACTGCAGTACTTTGCTCAGCCCTCAACAGGGCAGACAAAGTACGCCTGCGCCGGAGCTGCAGCGTGAAGACAAGAAGAGGACATCATCGTAAGAAGATGGGAGGCCCCGGACCGGACCGTGACGCCCATCGGATCGGACCGCAGCGGGAACGCCCCTGGGTGAGTATAATATAACCTGTTTTTCTCATCTTTCAGGATACATCGGGGGCTTATCTACAGCATTACAGAATGCCCATTTGACCAGACCAGCGTGAGTGACAGCCCAAAACGGCGACTTTACAAAGGTATTTCGGCAGCATAGGTGGGCAATAAAGGCACAAAAAAGACACTAATGTAAAGCACAGCTCTGCCCCTATTTAACGCTATTTTTATCTCATCTTTAAAAAACGGGGTGACAGGTTCCCTTTAAATATCATATTATTTTAGCTGAGGGGAGGGAAGTGTTGTGTTACTGTGAGGGCACATAATGTAGCAATTAGGGGCATTATGGGTAAATTTGAGGTATGGGCAGTTTGGGACATTATAGGGGAAATAATGGGGCAATTTGGGACATTATGGGGCAATTAGGGGAGTTTCAAAAGGGGCATGGTATACCAAGGAACTTGGAAAGGGGCAGTTTGGGTGGGCTATTGAAAGGGGCAATATGTGAAGGAACACTATGAAGAGTGGTTGTGTGGGGGTTCTTATGTGGAAGAGATATTATACAGAGGAGCAGTGTGGGGAGATATTTTGGAGAAAGGCAGTGTGGGGGATATTATATAGATGGGCAGAGTGGGCGAACACTTTGGAGAAGAGCAATGTGTGTGTGGGGGGGAGTATTATAGAGAGGGCCATTGTGAGTGGGATATTTTGGAAAGGGGCAGTGTGTGGGGGGATATTTCGGAGAAGGGCGGTGTATGTGTATGGGGGTATTTTGTGCAGGAAGCACAGTGAGGGGTAATTTATTGAGGGGCAGAGCATAGGAGATATTTTTATTTCTGGAGCAATATAATGATGCTTCTATTTTTAAAGGTAGCGTGTCAGAATGTGCTGCTGAAGACGGAGAAGAGGGAGGTGCGGAGAGATGTGTTCTGGGCATCACATTTTATCATGGCGTCCGTGCTACATGGAGACAAAGGGATGGGAATTACTTTTTAATCAGAGATGATTTTTGTTTCCCCCATCTCTCCAAGGCGGCAGGGATCACGCCCCTCCCAGTACCTTCTTATCTTAAGGTGTTGCTTGAAACCTCTTGCTCAGTTTTACTGCCGTCTTTACAGAGAGCAGGTATGACCTCCATGGGCTCATTGCGTCTGAAGGTTCTCACTTTTGAAGGTTCATACTTTCTTGGGGTTGTTAATCACAATTGTTTATTTTGCTCGTTTTATGATGAATAATGCAAAGTTTGTGTATGTTTAGTAGAAATAAGTTGGGGTTTGTTATAAATAAGTGGGTTTTCTTAGAAACGGCCTCTCGGGTACTTTTTGTTTCATTACATTTATAGTTATTAAATTGATTTTTTTTCCATCTGATTTCTGATAAAACATCCCTATGAAAGTTACTGATTTACTTTTAGAGCCCAGAAATTGAAATAATTAGATTATCAACTCTGGAGTGCCTGAGATGCTTCTGACCCAGGGTTAAGAACATACTGGGAATTGTAGGTTCATGCAGTACAAATGTATATGGGGCTGACCTGACATTACAGTTGATCACTGTGCTAAGCTTGGCGCTGCATTCATGTTCTGATGGAAGTTCTTTCGCTGCATTCATGTACTGTCAGTATTTCTGGAGCTGCATTCATATTCTGTCTATGTTTCTGGTGCTGCATTTATGTATTGATGGTGGTTCTAGTGCTAAATTCATGTACTGGTAGTGTTTCTAGCTCAGCATTCATGTAGTGATGGTGTTTCTGATGCTGCATTCATGTACTGATGGTGATTCTGGTGCTGCACTTATATGCTGAGAGTGGTTCTGATATTGTACACATGTAGCAATCCATAATATGTTTCATAGCTATGTTAAAACTTAAATATCCAAACTTAGATATTTGAGATTATGACGAGTGTAGCGCAGCGGTGTCCACACTGTGCAGTGATGAGGCAGTGACCCAGCAAAGTTTAAAGCAAAATGTGTTTAATGTCCAAACTCACAGTGCACAGCACACGGTATCCTCCGGATCGCAGCCGGGAAATAAGACAGTCCTTAACGCGTCCGGTTGCCGAGGGTGACTGCACCACTGTATCAAGTTGCGGAGTGCCAGAAGTTCGCTATGCTTGGCTCTGTGTTCCCTCACACAGACTGAGCTTTTGCAGAGCCGACTGCTCTGCCAGCTGCAAACTTTACTCTGACACACCCAACCCTCTGCTGCAGGGATTTTTAGCAAAGAAACTGGCCATCGGCCACATGGAAAACCCGGGCGGGGGGTGAAACGGACTGCTCCACTACCAGGTTTTCTTAAATCTGCCTTGGACAAATAGCTTGCCCAAAGCCAACAATCACTTTTATTCTGCTTTGCAATCACTGCTATGCCTGTGACTACAATGCACTCCCATGGCCTAAAGATGCTTGTGTGCGCATCCTGGGGGACACATAGTGACTCTCGCATATGACCCCGGTTACAGCCTCACACGAGTTACTGCTCACACAAACTCATTTTAAGTTAGCGTGTGTTCACGCTGATTTTTTTAATGCAGAAATGTTCTAAATCCTTCTCCAGTACTCAAAATTTGGTTCCGGTAATGTATTAATGCACTGGTGGTCGTTCTGGTGATGTATTCATGTAAGTACCCCTTTAAAAAAAATCGTGGCTCTTAGGATTGGTTGATTATGGCAATGTTACCCTTGTACCAAAAAATGTGGTGCACCCCTGCTTTAAACCAAAGCTATGTAGTGTAACATATTTATCTGTAACTGATAGAATGAGACCAAGCATGATGTAAAGGAAATTTTTAATTCCAATCATTACATTAGCAGTGTCAAAAGTTAAATCCACTGTAATTCTATATTGGTTATTGTAAACTGATTTGACTTTTGATGAATTCATCATTTTCTTCCACAGAGTACACACAGAGCTCTGTAACTCTTCGCTATAGCAATCCTGGCAACCTGTCTGAATCAGGTAGAATCTGGACAAATACCGTCCATGAAACAAACATATAATCAAATTCTACCACTAGAGGGTGCTGGCATTCTTTGTTAGTTAAACAGTGCTTGTGTCAAATAAAGCTGCCTGGTACATGCCTGTGTGTAAAGCTGGTTAATGGGTTGTAACTGGTTTAACATGTTAACATGTCAAGAGCTGAACATTAACAGCAATAAAATTACTGTGTATTATCACTTTTTTCACATTTAGCACTGTGTACTGTGAAACAACTGAGCGCATCAGTTCAGTCCTGTGACAACACAGTATATATTAGCCCAGTACTGTGACATCACTATGTATTATCCCTGCATTGTGACATCACTGTAATAGCCCTGTACTATGAAATCACTGCGTGCATCGGCTCTGTACTGGGACTTCACTGTATGTATTAGCCATGTACTGTGACACCACTGTGTGTATTATCCCTGTACTGTGACATCACTGTGTACATTGTCTTTGTCCTGTGACATCACTGTGTGTATTATCTCTGTACTGTGACATAATTGTGTGTTTTATTTCCAGGACTGTGACATCGCTGTGTTTATTATCCCTTGTGAGGCAGTGACCAGTGTCACAGGTAGGGATCGCTGTGTGTTCCCCCCAGAATGTGCACAGAGGCGTATTGAGGCCATGGGAGTTCATTGCAGTCACAGGCGTAGCTGTGATTGAAATGCAAAATAAAAAGTAAATGTTAGTCCTGGACAAGCTATTTGTCCAGGGCGGATTTAAGAAAATCTGCTGGGCTTTTGTGTTTTGAAACAAACTACAGGATGATAGTCGTGCAGTTCGTTTCATTCCTGGTCGGATTTTCCATGTGGCTGAAGGCCACAGATTCCAGTTAATAACCCTGCAGTATAGGGTTTGGGTGCCTCAGGGCCAGAGTCATTTAGGTGTTTGCTAGAGTGCAGAGCAGTCCGCTCTGCAGAGCGCCACCTGTGTGAGGTAACACAGGCAAGTGGAGCCAAACAGCCAAGGGAGCAGTGGTCTGGCACCCACAGCATACACAGCGGTGCAGTCGCCCACGGTAAATGGTCTCGGAGGTGGACTGGCGTATTTACTGGCTGTAATCTGGAAGATATGGTTCCCAGCTGCGAACCAGTGGATATTGTGTACTGTGTAGTGCTGTGAGTTAAACATTAAAGAGACTTTTGTTTTGAACTGTGCTGGGTCACTGCATAAGTGGAGAAAAAAAGTATTTAGTCAGCCACCAATTGTGCAAGTTCTCCCACTTAAAAAGATGAGAGAGGCCTGTAATTGACATCATAACTGACCACAACTATGAGAGTCAAAATGAGAAAACAAATCCAGAAAATCAACTTGTCTGATTTGGCAAGATTTATTTTGCTAATTATAATGGAAAATAAGTATTTGGTCACCTAAAAACATGCAAGATTTCATGCTCTCACAGACCTGTAACTTCCTCTTTAAGAGGCTCCTATGTCCTCCACTCATTACCTGTAGCAATGGCACCTGTTTAAACTTGTTATCAGTATAAAAGACACCTGTCCACAACCTCAAACAGTCACACTCCAAATTCCACTATGGTGAGGACCAAAGAGCTGTCGAAGGACACCAGAAACAAAATTGTAGCCCTGCACCAGGTTGGGAAGACTGAATCTGCAATAGGCAAACAGCTTGGTGTGATGAAATCAGCTGTGGGAGCAATAATAAGAAAATGGAAAACATACAAGACTGCTGATAATCTCCCTCGATCTGGGACTCCACGCAAGATCTCACCCCGTGGGGTCAAAATGATCACAAGAACGGTGAGCAAAAATCCCAGAACCACATAGGGGGACCTAGTGAATGACCTGCATAGAGCTGGGACCACCGTAACAAAGGCTACCATCAGTATCACACTACACCGCCAGGGACTCAGATCCTGCAGTGCCAGACGTGTCCCCCTGCTTAAGCCAGTACATGTCCGGGCCTGTCTGAAGTATGCTAGAGAGCATTTGGATTATTCAGAACAATATTGAAAGAATGTCATATGGTCTGATGAAACCAAAGTAGAACTGTTTGGTAGAAACAAAACTCATCGTGTTTGGAGGACACAGAATGCTGAGTTGCATCCAAAGAACACCATACCTACTGTGAAGCATGGGGGTGGCAACATCATGCTTTGGGACTGTTTCTCTGCAAAGGAACCAGGACGACTGATGCATGTACATGAAAGAATGAATGGGGCCATGTATCGTGAGATTTTGAGTGCAAACCTCCTTCCATCAGCAAGGGCATTGAAGATGAAACATGGATGGGTATTTCAGCATGATAATGAACCCAAGCACACCACCAGGGCAACGAAGGAGTAGCTTTGTAAGAAGCATATGAAGGTCCTGGAGTGGCCTAGCCAGTCTCCAGGTCTCAACCCCATAGAAAACCTTTGGAGGGAGTTGAAAGTCCGTGTTGTCCAGCGACAGGTCCAAAACATCACTGCTCTAGAGGAGATCTACATGGAGGAATGGGCCAACATACCACAAACAGTGTGTGCCAACCTTGTGAAGACTTACAGAAAACATTTGACCTCTGTCATTGTTAATGACAAAATACTTATTTTCCACTATAATTTGCAAAATAAATCTTGCAAAATCAGACAAGGTGATTTTTTGGATTTGTTTTCTCATTTTGACTCTCATAGTTGTAGTCTATCTATGATTTCAATTACAGGCCTCTCTCATCTTTTTAAGTGGGAGAACTTGCACCATTGGTGGCTGACTAAATGTTTTTTTCCCTACTGTAAGTGTGCTACCGCGTCACTCCACCCTGTACTGTGATGTTCACTGTATGTATTATCCCTGTACTGCGAAATCACTGTTTACATTTTTCCTGTCCTGTGACATAATCATATGTATCATCCCTGTACTGTGACATCACTGTGTACATTATCCCTGTACTGTGACATCACTGTGTACATTATCCCTGTACTGTGACATCACTGTGTACATTATCTCTGCAGTATAAAACTAAGAGGAAACATACTTCGTCCTGATTTTCGATTACCGTATATAGTCGAGTACAAGCCTAGATTTTCAGCCCACTTTTTTAGGCTGAAAGTGCTCCTCTCGGCTTATACTCGAGTCATTGTCCCAGGGGGTCGGCGGCTGTCACATACTCACCTGCTCCTGGTGTGGTTCCTGCATCTCCGATGGTCTCCAGGTGCCGGCAGCTCTTCCTGTGTTCAGCGGTCACGTGGTACCGCTCATTAAAGTAATGAAAATGGATGTGACTCCACTCCCATAGGGGTGGAGCTGCATATTCATTACTTTAATGAGCGGTACATGTGACCGCAGCACACCGGAACAAGCTGCCGGCACCGAGACCATCAGTCAGTGAGAAGCAGGGAATACGCCGGTCGTAGGTGAGTATAACGAGGGGAGGGTGAGCATTACGCAATATTCACCTGTCCCCGTTCCACTGCCGGGCTCCATCTTCCGCATCCTCTGGCTGTCATGTTCAGGTCAGAGGGCTCGATGACGTGTTTAGTGCGTGCCGCCCTCTTCCTGAACAGTCACTGCAGAGGCCGCGGAAGACACAGCGGCGCCCGGCGGTGGAACGGGGACAGGTGAATATCGCAAGTGCCAGGGCCTGAGCATCGAGAGGTGAGTATGCCGTTTTTGCCAGCATATGGGGCATACTATTCTATGGAGCATCTTATGGGGCCATAATCAACCTTTATGCAGCATTGTATGGGGCAAATGTTTCTATGGAGCATCTTATGGGGCAATAATCAACCTTTATGCAGGATTGTATGGGGCAAATGTTTTTATGGAGCATCTTATGGGGCCATTATTAACCTTTGTGCAGCATTATATGGGACATATTTTAAAATTGAGTATCTTATGGGGCCCATCATGAACTTTATGGAGCATTATATGGGGCGTATTTTGTATGGAACATCTTATGGGGCCCATCATGAACTGTCCCTCAAGCTCGCTGCCTCGGGGTTATCCTTGACGCTGATCTCTCCTTCAAACCACATATCCAAGCCCTTTCCACTTCCTGCCGACTTCAACTCAAAAATATTGCACGAATCCGTTCATTCCTCAACCAAGAATCTGCAAAAACCCTAGTCCATGCCCTCATCATCTCTCGCCTTGACTACTGCAACCTCCTGCTCTGTGGCCTCCCCTCAAACACTCTCGCACCCCTCCAATCTATTCTAAACTCTGCTGCCCGACTAATCCACCTGTCCCCCCGCTATTCTCCGGCCTCTCCCCTCTGTCAATCCCTTCACTGGCTCCCCATTGCCCAGAGACTCCAGTACAAAACCCTAACCATGACGTACAAAGCCATCCACAACCTGTCTCCTCCTTACATCTGTGACCTCATCTCCCGGTACTTTCCGACACGCAACCTCCGATCCTCACAAGATCTCCTTCTCTACTCCCCTCTTATCTCCTCTTCCCACAATCGTATACAAGATTTCTCTCGCGTATCACCCCTACTCTGGAACCCTCTACCACAACACATCAGACTCTCGCCCACCATCGAAACCTTCAAAAAGAATCTGAAGACCCACCTCTTCCGACAAGCCTACAACCTGCAGTAACCACCGATCGACCAAACCGCTGCATGACCAGCTCTACCCTCACCTACTGTATCCTCACCCATCCCTTGTAGATTGTGAGCCTTCGCGGGCAGGGTCCTCTCTCCTACTGTACCTATTATGACTTGTATTGTTCAAGATTATTGTACTTGTTTTTATTATGTATACCCCTCCTCACTTGTAAAGCGCCATGGAATAAATGGCGCTATAACAATAAATAATAATAATAATTATATGGGGCTCCTGATTCAATATGGATATTCAAGAACACTGAACCTACTGATGTCTCAATTAATTTTACTTTTATTGGTATCTATTTTTATTTTTGAAATTTACCAGTAGCTGCTGCATTTCCCACCCTAGGCTTATACTCGAGTCATTAAGATTTCTCAGTTTTTTGTGGCAAAATTAGGGGTCTCGACTAGGCTTGAGCGAAACGGGTCGTTCATTTTCATAAGTCGCCGACTTTTGGCAAAGTCGGCGTCTCATGAAACCCAATCCGATCCCTGTGCGGGGTCGGCCATGCGGTACGCGATCTTGGCGCCAAAGTCGCGTTTCGTATGACGCGTTTAGCGCCATTTTTTCAGCCAATGAATGAGCGTGGGCAGAGTGATGACATAGGTCTTAGGGGAGTGAACGCCTATCGTCATGTTATCGCTTGTGCGCAGTAGGGATTTGGAATGTGCAATACGAAATTTTCTGTGCTGGGACGGGACGGAGAGAGAGAGAGAGAGAGAGAGAGAGAGAGAGAGAGAGAGAGAGAAAAAATTCATAATAATTTCCTTCATTGGGTTTCGTGTTTCGGCCGAAACCCGACTTTTCACGGTACAAAACCCGACTCGACCCTAAAAAACTAAAGGTCGCTCAACCCTAGTCTCGACTTATACTCGGGTCGGCTTATACCCGAGTATATACGGTAGTTTAATAAGATTAATGAGAGGTCAGATCTGGAGGCCTTTATTAGGTCCTTGCTGCCATGGAAACCCTTCCATCAAGCTGTAGGGTCACTGATTGTATGTGTGTGTGTGTGTGTGTGTGTGTGTGTTGGGAGTGGCGGGCTAGAGAGAGCCCATACCTCTGACTAACTGCTTAAAGATAAACACTAAAAAAGCACAGCCCGAACTTAAGGTCCTAAATAAGAACGCACTTGTATAAATTGAATATAATTAGCTTTATTTAGACATAAATGGAAAACGGTAGCAGTCTAGCAAAATGTGCCCGTACTTGGAAAATAGGACAAAAACAATAGTATCAGAAATAATTATATAAAATATAAAAAATATACCAAAAAATATATTTTTAAAAGAAACCGAGGACAAAAAAATGTATATTTATTAATAAAATTTACCTAGGAACATGTATACATATCTTAAAAGTATAGATATATCCAAAAAGTACAATATACATTCCTTATGTATACATATTCTCCCTTATATGCTCAGAAAGGTGCCTTTCACATGTGCAGCATATTAAAAAGGAAATACTAAAAAATATATTTATATGTGTATATATATATATATATATATATATATATATATATATATATATATATACACTAGATGGTGGCCCGATTCTAACGCATCGGGTATTCTAGAATATGTATGTATGTATATAGCAGCCACATAGTATATAGCACAGGCCACATAGTATATAGGAGCCACGCAGTATATAGCACAGCCCCCGCAGTATATAACACTGGCCACGTAATATATAGCACAGCCCACGCAGTATATAACACTGGCCACGTAATATATAGCACAGCCCATGCAGTACATAGCAGCCACGCAGTATATAGCACAGCCCCCGCAGTATATAACACTGGCCATGTAATATATAACACAGCCCACGCACAGCCCACGCAGTACATAGCAGCCACGCAGTATATAGCTCAGCCCCCGCAGTATATAACACTGGCCAAGTAATATATAACAGCCCACGCAGTATATAGCAGCCACGCAGTATATAACATAGCCACGTTAGTATATAGCACAGAGATGTAGTATATAACAGAGCCCACGCAGTATGTAACACCGCCCACGTAGTATATAGCAATGTGAGCACTATATGCATGGTTAAAAAAGACTTAAAATAAAAAATAAACATATACTCACCTCCCGAAGGCCCCTTGAAGTCCTGGCGCCGGTGTGCAGTGCACGCGGCAGCTTCCGGTCACAGGGTTGGTATGCGCGCAGGACCTGTGATGACGTCGCGGTCACATGACCGTGACGTCATGGAAGGTCCTTCTCGCATAGCATCCTTGGCACCGGAACCTGCCGCTTTCACTGGTGAGGACATTATTCTTATTTGTAACATTTGATCTTTTTACTATTGATGCTGCATACGCAACATCAATAGTAAAAAGTTGGTCACACAGGGTTAATAGCTGCGTAACCGGAGTGCGTTATACCGCGCTCCTGTAACGCTGGCATTAACCCTGTGTGAGGGCTGACTGGAGGGGAGTATAGAGCGGGCACTGACTGCGGGGAGGAAAGAGCGGCCATTTTGCCGCCGGACTGTGTCTGTCGCTGATTGGTCGTGGCAATGGTCGTGGGCGTTTTGCCACGACCATTCAGCGACTTGGATTTCCATGACAGACAGAGGCCGCGACCAATGAATATCCGCGACAGACAGAAAGAAAGAAAGAAAGAAAGAAAGAAAGAAAGAAAGAAAGACAGAAGGACAGACAGAAGTGACCCTTAGACAATTGTATAGTAGATATACGGTATACAGTATATAAAAAAGTATATACGGTATATACCAAAGTGTATAGAAATCATGTGTTGAAAAGTGTATATAATAATATTAACACCCTGTGTAACATCTAATATATAATTGCCTAGAATACTACTTCCTGCAATTTGTGCCAACTTCCGTGGCTTTGTCCGGAGCTAATGTCCGGAGCTAATGTCCGGAGCTAATGTCCGGAGCTAATGTCCGGAGCTAATGTCTGGAGCTAATGTCTGGAGCTAATGTCCGGAGATAAGTGACGTCACCAGTGTCCTACACCCAGGCAGAGCACAGGGGCCCCAGGCAGCATATGGGGCCCCAGGCAGAGCACAGTGGCCCCAGGCAGAGCACACACCAAATCGGAGGCCGAGGGGCCCCGCCAACCAAATCGGAGGCCGAGGGGCCCCGCCAACCAAATCGGAGGCCGAGGAGCCCTGCCCACCAAATCGAAGGCCGAGCGGCCCTGCCCACCAAAGCGGAGGCCGAGGGGCCCGGCCCCGCCCACGAAAGCGGAGTCCGAGGGGCCCCGACCACCACATCGGAGGCCGAGGGGCCCCGCCCACCAAATCGGAGGCCGAGGGTCCCCGCCCACCAAATTGGAGGCCGAGGGTCCTCGCCCACCAAATCGGAGGCCGAGGGGCCCCGCCTACCAAATCGGAGGCCGGGGGTCCCCGCCCTCCAAATCGGAGGCCGAGGGGCCCCGCCCACCACATCGGAGGCCGAGGGGCCCCGCCCACCAAATCGGAGGCCGAGGGTCCCCACCCACCAAATCGGAGGCCGAGGGTCCCCACCCACCAAATCGGAGGCCGGGGGTCCCTGCCCACCAAATCGAAGGCCGAGCGGCCCTGCCCACCAAAGCGGAGGCCGAGGGGCCCGGCCCCGCCCACGAAAGCGGAGTCCGAGGGGCCCCGACCACCACATCGGAGGCCGAGGGGCCCCGCCCACCAAATCGGAGGCCGAGGGTCCCCGCCCACCAAATTGGAGGCCGAGGGTCCCCGCCCACCAAATCGGAGGCCGAGGGGCCCCGCCTACCAAATCGGAGGCCGGGGGTCCCCGCCCTCCAAATCGGAGGCCGAGGGGCCCCGCCCACCACATCGGAGGCCGAGGGTCCCCGCCCACCAAATCGGAGGCCGAGGGTCCCCGCCCACCAAATCGGAGGCCGAGGGTCCCCACCCACCAAATTGGAGGCCGAGGGTCCACACCATCCAAATCGGAGGCCGAGGGGCCCCACCCACCAAATCGGAGGCCGACGGGCCCCACCCACCAAAGCGGAGGCCGAGGGGCCCCGCCCACCACATCGGAGGCCGAGGGGCCCCGCCCACCAAATCGGAGGCCGAGGGTCCCCGCCCACCAAATCGGAGGCCGAGGGTCCCCGCCCACCAAATCGGAGGCCGAGGGTCCCCGCCCACCAAATCGGAGGCCGAGGGTCCCCGCCCACCAAATCGGAGCCCGAGGGTCCCCGCCCACCAAATCGGAGGCCGAGGGTCCCCACCCACCAAATTGGAGGCCGAGGGTCCACACCATCCAAATCGGAGGCCGAGGGGCCCCACCCACCAAATCGGAGGCCGACGGGCCCCACCCACCAAAGCGGAGGCCGAGGGGCCCCGCCCACCACATCGGAGGCCGAGGGGCCCCGCCCACCAAATCGGAGGCCGAGGGTCCCCGCCCACCAAATCGGAGGCCGAGGGTCCCCGCCCACCAAATCGGAGGCCGAGGGTCCCCACCCACCAAATTGGAGGCCGAGGGTCCACACCATCCAAATCGGAGGCCGAGGGGCCCCACCCACCAAATCGGAGGCCGACGGGCCCCACCCACCAAAGCGGAGGCCGAGGGGCCCCGCCCACCACATCGGAGGCCGAGGGGCCCCGCCCACCAAATCGGAGGCCGAGGGTCCCCGCCCACCAAATCGGAGGCCGAGGGTCCCCGCCCACCAAATCGGAGGCCGAGGGTCCCCGCCCACCAAATCGGAGGCCGAGGGTCCCCGCCCACCAAATCGGAGCCCGAGGGTCCCCGCCCACCAAATCGGAGGCCGAGGGTCCCCACCCACCAAATTGGAGGCCGAGGGTCCACACCATCCAAATCGGAGGCCGAGGGGCCCCACCCACCAAATCGGAGGCCGACGGGCCCCACCCACCAAAGCGGAGGCCGAGGGGCCCCGCCCACCACATCGGAGGCCGAGGGGCCCCGCCCACCAAATCGGAGGCCGAGGGTCCCCGCCCACCAAATCGGAGGCCGAGGGTCCCCGCCCACCAAATCGGAGGCCGAGGGTCCCCACCCACCAAATTGGAGGCCGAGGGTCCACACCATCCAAATCGGAGGCCGAGGGGCCCCACCCACCAAATCGGAGGCCGACGGGCCCCACCCACCAAAGCGGAGGCCGAGGGGCCCCGCCCACCACATCGGAGGCCGAGGGGCCCCGCCCACCAAATCGGAGGCCGAGGGTCCCCGCCCACCAAATCGGAGGCCGAGGGTCCCCGCCCACCAAATCGGAGGCCGAGGGTCCCCGCCCACCAAATCGGAGGCCGAGGGTCCCCGCCCACCAAATCGGAGGCCGAGGGTCCCCGCCCACCAAATCGGAGGCCGAGGGTCCCCGCCCACCAAATCGGAGGCCGAGGGGCCCCACCAACCAAATCGGAGGCCGAGGGGCCCCGCCCACCAAATCGGAGGCCGAGGGTCCCCGCCCACCAAATCGGAGGCCGAGGGGCCCCGCCAACCAAATCGGAGGCCGAGGGGCCCCGCCCACCAAATCGGAGGCCGAGGGTCCCCGCCCACCAAATCGGAGGCCGAGGGTCCCCGCCCACCAAATCGGAGGATAAGGGGCCCCGCCAACTAAATCGGAGGCCGAGGGACCCCGCCAACCAAATCGGAGGCCGAGGAGCCCCGCCCAACAAATCGAAGGCCGAGCAGCCCCGCCCACCAAAGCGGAGGCCGAGGGGCACGGCCCCGCCCACCAAAGCGGAGGCCGAGGGGCCCCGACCACCACATCGGAGGCTGAGGGGCCCCGCCCACCAAATCGGAGTCCGAGGGGCCCCGCCCACCAAATCGGAGGCTGAGGGTCCCCGCCCACCAAATCGGAGGCCGAGGGTCCCTGCCCACCAAATCGGAGGCCGAGGGGCCCCGCCTACCAAATCGGAGGCCGAGGGTCCCCGCCCACCAAATCGGAGGCCGAGGGTCCCCACCCACCAAATCGGAGGCCGAGGGGCCCCGCCCACCAAATCGGAGGCCGGAGGTCCCCGCCCACCAAATCGAAGGCCGAGGGGCCCCGCCCACCACATCGGAGGCCGATGGGCCCCGCCCACCAAATCGGAGGCCGAGGGTCCCCGCCCACCAAATCGGAGGCCGAGGGTCCCCGCCCACCAAATCGGAGGCCGAGGGTCCCCGCCCACCAAATCGGAGGCCGAGGGTCCCCGCCCACCAAATCGGAGGCCGAGGGTCCACACCAACCAAATCGGAGACCGAGGGGCCCCGCCCACCAAATCGAAGGCCGAGGGGCCCCGCCCACCACATCGGAGGCCGAGGGTCCCCGCCCACCAAATCGGAGGCCAAGGGTCCCCGCCCACCAAATCGGAGGCCGAGGGTCCACACCAACCAAATCGGAGACCGAGGGGCCCCGCCCACCAAAGCGGAGGCCGAGGGGCCCCGCCCACCACATCGGAGGCCGAGGGTCCCCGCCCACCAAATCGGAGGCCGAGGGGCCCCGCCCACCAAATCGGAGGCCGAGGGTCCCCGCCCACCAAATCGGAGGCCAAGGGTCCCCGCCCACCAAATCGGAGGCCGAGGGTCCCCGCCCACCAAATCGGAGGCCGAGGGTCCCCGCCCACCAAATCGGAGGCCGAGGGGCCCCACCAACCAAATCGGAGGCCGAGGGGCCCCGCCCACCAAATCGGAGGCCGAGGGTCCCCGCCCACCAAATCGGAGGCCGAGGGGCCCCACCAACCAAATCGGAGGCCGAGGGGCCCCGCCCACCAAATCGGAGGCCGAGGGTCCCTGCCCACCAAATCGGAGGCCGAGGGGCTCCGCCAACCAAATCGGAGGCCGAGGGGCCCCGCCCACCAAATCGGAGGCCGAGGGGCCCCGCCCACCAAATCGGAGGATAAGGGGCCCCGCCTACCAAATCGGAGGCCAAGGGGCCCCACCAACCAAATCGGAGGCCGAGGAGCCCCGCCCACCAAATCGAAGGCCGAGCGGCCCCGCCCACCAAAGCGGAGGCAGAGGGACCCCGCCCACCAAATCGGAGGCCGTGGGGCCCCGCCAACCAAATCGGAGGCCGAGGGTCCCCGCCCACCAAATTATTCTTACATTTGAATAAATAAAGTATATATGGATTCTAGACTCCCGATTCTTTAGAATCGAGCTGCCATCTAGTATAAAATATTAAGAGTGATATAACATGCTAGAATTTTAAAATATTTGGAAAACTAAGCAATGCAATGTGCACAACGTGGAGGGGATAGTGAACACATAAATGCTGAAACACACTGAGGTAAAATGCAGCCAAGAGCAATAAAAAGGGGTATGTACCTGTAAGGCCCGCCGGTCCAAGTACAGCACACCCCTTAATGATGCATATGGCTTCTAATGAATTTAATGGTCAGAGCTCTCCCTTATCCCGGCCACTGCAGCAGAGTGTCAACTATAATGTAACACCTCATACAGCTCTGTGCTATGTATATAGATGGCTATGGTGTTGTAAATGTATGTCACTAAGGGGTAAACACAGGAAAGGAAGATTGTGGATGATCCGCTCTACTGGTAATAGATATGGTAAATCCAAGTCCACAGAAGTGGTATTTGCGCTTTTTTCGTCTTTTTTTTTTCTTTTTTGCTATCAACGGGGATCATCCACCATCTTTTTTTCCTGTTGTTTCTTCGGTCTGAGGACCCATTGGACCTGCAGCAGCTGGATTTCTATGCCATACAAATGTTGTGTATACATAACTAGACCAGGTTAGCATAACCTTTAACATTTTTTGCATTTTATAGGATAAGACCCTATTGCGCTGTTTTCTGCTCTATAGTTCTTATATAATACCAAGGGGTTAATGCGTTTTTAATAAATTTAAGATTAGACGTAAATTGTTACATTTGTCATAGTTTGCTAACTTTACAAGGTTAAATGAGTAGTTAAGCGAAGGACTTGCCCGACAGCAGGCAAATGCCTTGATTTTTTTCTCTGTGTGGACCTTATGTGGTCATTATGGAAAATCGCCTACAGTGCACTAGAACATAGTCTAGCATAGGGTCCACATACTACCTGTTGTCATATGGACCAAAAATGCATTAGTTTGTATGTACCTTCAAGTGGGCTAAGGGTATGTTTCCACGTTCAGGAAACGCTGCGTTTTTTACGCTGCGTTTTTCCGCAGCGTCAAAAACGCAGCGTCCAGATGTTACAGCATAGTGGATGGGATTTCATGAAATCCAGACTCCACTATGCGTTAAAAAACGCATGCGTTTTTGCCGCGAAAACGCATGCGTGGTGCATTTTTTCGAAACGCAGCATGTTGCTACTATGAGCAAAACACGCAGGTACACCGCAGGTGACCTGCCAGTGACCTCAGGTGCAGTTTTGGTCAGGATTTTACCTGCATAAAATCCTGACCAAAGCCTGAAGCAAAACTGAATGTGGAAACATACCCTTAGAATAACTTTTCATTAATAAACAAAAGACCTTTACCAAAATACCAATGAAGCAAATTATTGCAGAATTTTTCATCTTACGACCACTGAGGTCATCCAAAGTGATCCAGGGTTTACACTGTCGTGGTCTCCAATAAGTCTGCATGGAGCAACCTCCTTACGGTACTCCAACACTGCGCCAGTAATTGCGAATTATTAAACATATTATTTTATAAGTAACCTAAGAGTAGGAAGCTGCTGGCAGCTTTCAGGGCGGCAAGGGGCACCCACCTACTGCACATGGAGTATGTCCATCCCTGTTGTGCCTAATATAAGCAGCTAGTAGCCATGTATAAGAGAGTAAGAGAGGTGTATACCACAATGTATAATTTTTTTGGAACATGTTGTCTAAGGTTTAATGGGTATAGCTTCTACTTCTGTTATTTAAAAAAAAATTGTCTTATTTATGCAAATTGTTGTCAGAGCTTTACTAGGAATGTGGTAGCAAGGGGTTAAATGTAGGACTAACTGAAGAGGAATGTGTGGCATGTTGTGGTGTGGAACCATGAGTGACTGTTAGAGGGAGATAGAAAAACGGATTCTCCCCGCCAAGAGTAGGAGTGAGTGCTAGAGAAGTGCACATTAGTTCCCTAGAAAGCAGGAATGGCTGTAGGCCTGGGTGTAGGTAGAGGGATGGTGAGAGGAGAGGTTATTGAAGATGGTGCAGAGAACAACTGGAGTTCTCCACATGGAGAAATAGTTTAGTTCTGGACCAAAGGCTACAGATAGTGATGTCAAGTTGAAAAGCCAATTGGTGGCCTTTATCATCAGAGCCCAGCAGTTTGAATAAGGTTGGCAGAAGACCAAAGTCCAGGATAGATGCGCCTTGAGACTGTATGAGAGCTGGTTGAGGCCCAGTGGGACATTCAAGAGATGCCTGTAGAGAGAGAAGGCCTGAGTTGTATGTGAGACCGCTAAGGAGCAAGAGAGTGTGGGGGTCATTGAGACCCAAATAGGAACTGCAATGGTGGGTGACAAAGTACAGGTTGTCACGCAAGTCCTGGGCCTGGCACATCAGGGAGAGGGCTGCTTATATCTTATTCAACAGTTCACTTTCTGAAATGTTGTCAATCAGGTTTTTGTGTTAAATGTATTATTTTTAAATAATTGCCAATTTTTTTCCCGGCATATCACAATCTGTATTAAAATGAAAACAATACATTTTGCACCTTTCACACTGATTACTGGGACTTTTGCAGACTCTTTAAATACCTGTAATTTCAGTAAACAACACATGAACATAACCACAGTGGTCGGAAATCCTGCCTCTGATGATAAAGAGA
Organism: Ranitomeya variabilis; assembly: GCF_051348905.1. NCBI lineage: Eukaryota > Metazoa > Chordata > Amphibia > Anura > Dendrobatidae > Ranitomeya > Ranitomeya variabilis. The sequence goes on along the minus strand of NC_135232.1, from coordinate 652,738,348 downwards.
CTGCTGAAAACACTTCCTGAAAGTACAGGAAGTACTAGTCTAGGAAAAAAACCCATAGGCAAATGTGAAAATTACAAGATTTCAATTATTATTACTTTATCTATCTATCATATAAAAATATGCAAGCCAAAAATATGTATGTAACTCAAAAATCTGATTTCAACAGCAGGTTATTTCCTGACAATGGCATCCCTACAATATATTTTAAACCTTTTTTTGTTGGTGCTAGAAATGTTTATTTGCGAGTTACTTCAGAGATATAAATAAAATAAATGTTGTCATCTGCATTTTATTACAGTAATAGTCTGCAATTCCCATAATTTCCTGATCTATGAATCACTTCATAGAAAAAGCAGCAGCGAGATTTCCCATTGAATGCTGTTAATAATCTGTAATACACCTTTCAATTAAGACAAGTTATGACTGAACATATGTTCCCCGAGGCCCCGTTATGATCACAGGAATCCGTAAGAGCCTCGCTGTTTATTTTTAGTCTCCTGGCAGACTGCTTCTTCAGAGCACCAGGGCAGGGAAGGCAGACACTTTATAAAGTTCACTGGACAACCTGCTTAAAAAGCTCCTACCCTAACACTGAAGCTGACTTGTGGATTTCCTTGGGAAGAAGACTGGAAGTAATTTTTCTCTTGCCTAATTCATAGGCATGTTAAACTAAAATAAAGCTGTAACCACCCTGTACGAGAGGGGTTGCATCACTGAGGAACTTCCTCTTTTTTCAGAAGTTGCAAAACTTGTGTGTCCATATAATTGTGCACTTACTTCTACAGACACATATTATTCATGCCGTCAGAAGTGGTTGCCAAGGTTGTACAACCGTCTGGATCTGGCTCAGCCATCACCAGCAGTACTAATGAAGCGACTCCAGGAGGTGTTGGCGGTGGAGGGATCTACTCTGCCATTCTCAGCAGGAACTTGCCCATTATAGCTGGAAATGAAAAAAACTTTGAGCAGCTCCGGGACAAATATCTAGCGAAAAAAGTTCTTTTTGAGGATCGAGACTTTCCTCCAAATGACACTTCTCTGTTCTACAGTCAGGCATATCCCATCAAATTTGAATGGAAACGCCCTCCAGTAAGTAACTTCTTGTCTATATGTGTTTGAGTGAGAAGCTATAGTGAAACCTTTTTGTGATAACCAGCAAAAATTGTATTTGCTTAGTGTAAATCCTCGAGGCCTGATTGATTTACCCAAGATCATCCATAGAGTTGACCTATAGAGGCATTAGCGGGAAGCTGTGGACATAAACCATCCATATACAAGTGCTTCTCACTAAATTAGAATATCATCTAAAAGTTAATTTATTTCAGGTATTAACCCCTTAAGCCCCAAGGGTGGTTTGCATGTTAATGACCGGGCCAATTTTTACAATTCTGACCACTGTCCCTTTATGAGGTTATAACTCTGGAATGCTTCAACTGATCCTGATGATTCTGACATTGTTTTCTCATGACATATTGTACTTCATTATAGTGGTAAAATTTATTTGATATCACCTGCGTTTATTTGTGAAAAAATGGAAATTTTGCGAAAATTTTGAAAATTTCGCAATTTTCCAACTTTGAATTTTTATGCCTTTAAATCACAGAGATATGTCACACAAAATACTTAATAAGTAACATTTTCAACATGTCAACTTTACATCAGCACAATTTTGGAACCAAAATTTTTTTTTTGTTAAGGAGTTAAAAGGGTTAAAAGTTGACCAGCAATTTCATTTTTACAACACCATTTTTTGTTAGGGACCACATCACATTTGAAGTCATTTTGAGGGGTCTATATGATAGAAAATAACCAAGTGTGACACCATTCTAAAAACTGCACCCCTCAAGGTGCTCAAAACCACATTCAAGAAGTTTATTAACCCTTCACAGGGTGCTTCACATGAATTTTTGGAATGTTTAAAAAAAATGAACATTTCACTTTTTTTCTTATAAAATTTACTTCAGCTCCAATTTGTTTTATTTTACCAAGGGTAACAGGAGAAAATGGACCCCAAAAGTTGTTGTGCAATTTGTCCTGAGTATGCCGATACCCCATATGTGGGGGTAAACCACTGTTTGGGCGCATGGCAGAGCTCGGAAGGGAAAGAATGCGATTTGACTTTTCAATGCAAAATTGACTGGAATTGAGATGGGACACCATGTTGCGTTTGGAGAGCCACTGATGTGCCTAAACATTGAAACCCCCCCAAGTGACACCATTTTAGAAAGTAGACCCCCTAGGGAACTTATCTAGATGTGTTGTGAGAGCTTTGAACCTCCAAGTGTTTTATTACAGTTTATAACGCAGAGCCGTGAAAATAAAAATTCTTTTTTTTTTCCACAAAAATTATATTTTAGCCCCCAGTTTTGTATTTTCCCAAGGGAAAAAGGAGATATTGGACCCCAAAAGTTGTTGTCCAATTTGTCCTGAGTACGGTGATACCCCATATGTGGGGGGAAACCACCGTTTGGGTGCATGGCAGAGCTCGGAAAGGAAGGAGCGCCGTTTGGAATTCAGACATAGATGGAATGGTCTGCAGGCGTCACATTGTGTTTGCATAGCCCCTAATGTACCTAAACAGTAGAAACCCCCCACAAGTGACCCCATATTGGAAACTAGAATCCCCAAGGAACTCACCTAGATGTATTGTGAACTTGTGAGAACTTTGAACCCCTAAGTGTTTCACTACAGTTTATAACGCAGAGCCATGAAAATAAAAAATCCTTTTTTTTCCACAAAAATTATCCTTTAGCCCCCAGCTTTGTATTTTACAAAGGGTAACAGGAGAAATTGGACCACAAAAGTTGTTGTCCAATTTGTCCTGAGTACGCTGATACCCCATATGTTGGGGTAAATCTCTGTTTGGGCACACAGGAGAGCTCGGAAGGGAAGGAGCACTGTTTTACTTTTTCAGCGCAGAATTGGCTGGAATTGAGATCAGACGCAATATTGCGCTTGGAAAGCCCTGATGTGCCTAAACAGTGGAAACCCCCCATTCTAACTGAAACCCTAACCCAAGCACACCCCTAACTCCAACCACATCCCTAACCCCAACCACACCCCTAACCCCAACACACCCCTAACCCTAATCCCAACCATAACCCTAACCACACCACTAACCCTGACACACCCCTAACCCTAATCCCAACTGTAAATGTAATCCAAACCCTAACTTTAGCCCCAACCCTAACTGTAGCCCTAACCCTAACTTTAGCCCCAACCCTAACTTTAGCCCCAACCCTAACCCTAACTTTAGCCCCAACCCTAACTGTAGCTCTAACCCTAACTTTAGCCCCAACCCTAACCCTAACTTTAGCCCCTGCCCTAACTTTAGCCCCAACCCTAACCTTAGCCCTAACCCTAGCCATAACCGAAGCCCTAACCCTAGCCCTAACACTAAGCCTAGCCCTAACCCTAGCCCTAACCCTAATGGGAAAATGGAAATAAATACATTTTTTTAATTTTATCATTTTTCCCTAACTAAGGGGGTGATGAAGGGGGATTTGATTTACTATTTATACCAGGTATTTTAGCGGATTTTTATGATTGGCAGCTGTCACACACTGAAAGACGTTGTTTATTGCAAAAAAAAGTTTTTGTGTCTCCACATTTTGAGAGCTATAATTTTTCCATATTTTGGTCCACAGAGTCATGTGAGGTATTGTTTTTTGCAGGACGAGTTGACGTTTTTATCGGTATCATTTCCGGGCACGTGACATTTTTTGATCGCTTTATATTACGATTTTTGTGAGGCAGAATGACCAAAAACCAGCTATTCATGAATTTCTTTTAGGGGGGGCGTTTATACTGTTCCACTTAAAATTGATAAAGCAGTTTTATTCTTCGGGTCAGTACGATTACAGCGATACCTCATTTTATCATTTTTTTATGCTTTGGTGCTTTTATACGATAAAAACTATTTTATAGAAAAAATAATTATTTTTGCATCGCTTTATTCTGAGGACTGTAACTTTTTTATTTTTTCGCTGATGATGCTGTATGGCAGCTCGTTTTTGTGTGACAAGATGACGTTTTCAGCGGTACCATGGTTATTTATATCCGTCTTTTTGATCGCGTGCTATTCTACTTTTTGTTCGGCGGTATGATAATAAAGTGTTGTTTTTTGCCTTGGTTTTTTTTTTTTCCGGCGTTCACTGAAGGGGTAAACTAGTGGGACAGTTTTATAGGTGCGGTCGTTACGGATGCGGCGATACTAAATATGTGTACTTTTTTATTTTTTTTTTTATTTAGATCAGTGTTTCTCAACTCCAGTCCTCAAGACCCCACAACAGATCATGTTTTCAGGATTTCCTTAGTATTGCATAGGCGATGGAATTAATGCTTGAGCAGGTGATGAAATTATCACCTGTGAAATACTAAGGAAATCCTGAAAACATGACCTGTTGTGGGGTCTTGAGGACTGGAGTTGAGAAACAATTTATTTTTTTACACATATTTTATAACGTTGTCCCAGGGGGGGGACATCACACTATAGGGTCAGATCGCTGATCTGACACTTTGCCCAGCACTGTGTCAGATCAGCGATCTGACAAGCAGGGCTGCAGGCTTACCAGCGCCTGCTCTCAGCAGGCGCTTGTAAGCCACCTCCCTGCAGGACCCGGAAGTAGCCCCGCGGCCATTTTGGATCCGGGGCCTGCAGGGAGGAGATGCTCGGTACAAGGTGAGCACATCGTCTTATACCGAGGGTCTCAGGGAAGCACGTAGGGAGCCCCCTCCCTGCGCGATGCTTCCCTATGCCCCCAGAACGCTGCGATCATGTTTGATCGCAGTGTTTCGGGGGTTAATGTGCCAGGAGCGGTCCGTGACCGCTCCTGGCACATAGTGCCGGATGTCAGCTGCGATAACTGACACCCAGCCGCGATCGGCAGCGCTGCCCCCGTGAGCGCGGCCGATTGCATATGACGTACTATCTCGTCACTGGGTATTAAGTCCCAGGTCACCTCGACGGGATAGTACATCATATGGGATTAAGGGGTTAAATACAAAAAGTGAAACTCATATATTATATAGAGTCATTACAAAGAGAGTGATCTATTTCAAGTGTTTATTTCTGTTAATGTTGATGAATATGGCTTACAGCCAATGGAAACCCAAAAGTCATTATCTCAGTAAATTAGAATACTTTATAACACCAGCTTGAAAAATTATTTTAAAATCTGAAATGTTGGCCTACTTAAATGTATGTTCAGTAAATGCACTCAATACTTGGTCAGGGCTCGTTTTGCATCAATTACTACATCAATGCGGTGTGGCATGGAGGCGATCTGAGGTGGCAATGCTGAGGTGTTATGGAAGCCCAGGTTGCTTTGATAGCAGCGTTCAGCTCGTCTGCATTGTTGGGTCTGGTGTCTCTCTTCCTCTTTACATTAGGTCAGGTGAGTTGAGTTTGCTGGCCAATCAAGCACAGTGATACTGTTGTTTTTAAACCAGGTATTGGTACTTTTGGTAGGGGTGGACAGGTGCCAAGTCCTGCTGGAGAATGAAATTTCCATCTCCAAAAATCTTGTTGGCAGAGGGAAGCATGAAGTGGTCTAAACTTTCCTGGTAGACAGCTGTGCTGACTTTGGTCTTGATAAAACACAGTGGACCTACACCAGCAGATGACCTGGCTCCCCAAACCATCACTGATTGTGGAAACTTCACACTACACCTCAAGCAGCTTGGGTTGTGGCCCCTCCACTCTTCCTCCAGACTCTGAGACCATGATTTCCAAATGAAATGCAAAATGTACTTTCATCTGAAAGCAACATCTTGGACCGCTGAGCAACAGTATTGAGTGCATTTACTGATCATACATTTCAGTAGGCCAACATTTCAGATTTTAAAATCATTTTTCAAGCTGGTGTTATAAAGTATTCTAATTTACTGAGATAATGACTTTTGGGTTTTCATTGGCTGTAAGCAATAATTATCAACATTAATAGAAATAAACACTTGAAATAGATCACTCTGTTTGTAATGACTCTATTTAATATATGAGTTTCATTTTTGTACTGGAGTTGAAATAAATTAACTTTTGATGGTTTTCTAATTTTGTAAGAAGCACCTGTATTCTTGAACTTCCATTAGGCGTCCTTGCACATAGATTTAGCTTTATCCATACCAGTTTATGTTCCTGTAAGGTTTGCATGCAATTACAATCACTTATACCGTTCAGGGTTGTCTAGAAAAGCCCATGTGTCTTGTGTATCGAGAGAACAATAGATGGGGCTGACCCCATGTCACCAGGCCTGACTTCCACCATACCTGGCTAAGCATTCTGATTGTCATCACTAAGAATAATGGGCTAAGTTCCTGCAACTTTCAATGGTAGTGCAAAGGTTAAGCCAAACTATTAACCTTTCGGCTGTCCCATGACCAAACATGATGTTTTTGTCATAGGGCATGTCACTTGCCATAGAAGTATCTAGCTACCTTGGTTATAAGTTTTTTATTCTTCTGAACTATCTTTCTAGAAAGACCAGGTCTGCTCGAGGGGATATCTTTTTTATTAGCTTTTGATAATGTCTAAATTAGAAATAAAATAACCTGGACTTGAACTTACAATATTAAGAGCAATTTGGCTGAATTTTTGTACATAGTAGGATATGAAATAGCAAGATTCATAGGTATATAAGTTTTTTTTTACTCCACATTATATTTATTGTATTGTCGAGTGGCACTGACAAGAGCAGGAGGAGAACATGTCCTACCTATATAATAAGTGCCAAAAAATCATGCCCCCAACACATCTGAAAAAATAATGTGGCCGACCCCTGTAACTCATTCGGCAGCCAGGAACAGACAGTGTAATAAAGCAGCTGTAGAGGCAACGGTGCAAAATTGTTAATGAAACTCAATTGCAGAAATGATTTTTAACCCCAGTTGCATGCATTTAAGGAGAAAAAATGTCCCCAAAGGTGGACAACCCCTTTCCGACCAGATATATTTGTTACTTTCTGTTACAAAGCATTGCTTTTTACTAAAAGGAAAGAGATCTTACTCTTGATTTAGGACATTTAACAGGGTTAGATGGCTGCAATGTCCATTTAAAAAAACGTATTTATATGTTTTTGCTTTCTACACCTTTTGAATTTTTTTTCTAGACAAATTATGTTTGCATCTTAGATGATAAGGTGCAATGTTCCGTATTCATTAAAAAAAAAAAAGTAAGAACATTTATGGCAACAGTCTATAAATTTCCAGATTTTACTTTACAGCTCCTAAAAATGTCACAGAATGTTTATTATTTCATTGCATGCATTTGCAGCTAAAAAAGAATTTCAACAATTGTGTTTGATTAAAAAACATTAAAAGATTTGAGCCATCATGGGTTTGTAGCAATAAAGTCATGCCAAACTAATCTAATTTCCTTCTATGATGAAATCACTGACTGGGTGGATCAGGGAAATGCGGTAGATATAGTATATCTCAACTTCAGCAAAGCATTTGATAAAGTTTCTCATACTATCCTTATTGAAAAAATGACAAAGTATAGGATTGACAAGGCTGCGGTTAGGTGGATTCATAACTGGCTTAGTAATCGTACATAAAGAGTGGTAATAAATGGTTGCACATCCAACTGGAAACGTGTTTCAAGTGGGGTACCACAAGGCTCTGTCCTGGCCCCAGCATTGTTCAACATTTTTAGAAATGATCTAGATAAGGGAACTGAAGGTAAACTAATCAAATTTGAAGACAATGCAAAGTTATGAGGTATAGCTAACACTGAGGAAGACAAAGAATGGATTCCGAAAGATCTAGATAAGCTTGAACAATGGGTAGCGACTAATAGAATGTTATTTAGCAGGGAGAAATGCAAGATTCTACATTTGGGCAAGAAAAAAGAAAATTACATCTATAGAATGGGAGGAATAGAACTAAGCAACGGCACGTGTACTAATACATTGCAGACTGCACATGAGTCAACAGTGTGATGCAGCAGCAAAAAAAGGGCAAACAGTTTTAAGAAATATTAAGAGAAGCATAGAGCCTAGATCATGTGATGTAATTATCCCCCTCTACTCCTCCTTGGTCAGGCCTCAACTAGAATACTGTGTCCAGTTCTGGGCACGACATTTTAAAAAATACATTGAAAAACTAGAGCACGTTCAGATAAGAGCTACCAGGATGGTAAGCGGACTGCAAAGTATGTCCTACGAGGAATGGTGAAAGGATCTGGGAATGCTTAGCTTGCAAAAAATAAGGCTAAGAGGAGACTTAATCACTGTCTACATATATCTGAAGGGAAGTCACAGTGTAGAGGGACCAACATTATTCTCATTTGCACATAGGAACACAAGAAGCAATGGAATGAAACTTAAAAGGAGAAGATGCATATTTGATATTAGAAAAAAATTTTTGAGAGTGAGGGTGATCAATGAGTGTAACAGGCTGCCACAAGAGGTGGTGAGTTCACCCTCAATGGAAGTCTTCAAACAGAGGCTGAACAGACAACTGTCTGAGATGGTTTAGTGAATCCTGCATTGAGCAGGGGGTTGGACACGATGACCCTGGAGGTCTCTTCCAACTCTAACATTCTATGATATTTCATATCGATGCTTCACGAACGACCCGACCTATAAAACTGTCACACTAGTTAACCCCTTCAGTGAACACCATACAAAAAGGCCAAAAACTATGCTTTTTCATCATACCGCCGAACAAAAAGTGGAATAAAATGTGATCAAAAAGACGAATCTAAATAAAAATTGCATTGCTAAAAACATAATCTTTGTCTTGCAAAAATCAAGCCACCATACTTCTCCATCAGTGGAAAAATAAAAAAGCTATAGCTCTCAGAATAAAGCAATGCAAAAATAAGTATTTTTTTCTATAAAATGTTTTTTATTGTGGAAAAGCAGAAAAACATAAAAAATATATATTAATATGGTATCGTTGTAATCGTACTGACCCTAAGAATAAAGCTGCCTTATCAACGCTGAGCGCTTACATCAGGGTTTCTGTGTAAATCTCTGAAATACGTGATTAACACAGAACCCCAGGTGGAAGATTCCCTAAAATGAGGCAGATGGAGGCTCTGTGGACGTTGTCTGGCCTATGATCCTGTGGTGCCTGTCTTTGAAAGTGTGCATGAAAGCACGGTCTACCACAGTTTTTTGCACTTCTGAAACTAAGGACAACGCTGAACACAAGGCCAGACAGATTCCAGTGTAGCTCTGCTGCCTCATTATAGTGATTGGACTGGTCAGGCATGTCATCTGAATTACATCATTCAGAGATTTAGATGGAAACCCCGATTGTAAGTGCTCAGAGTAGAGCGCAGGATATATGTGATACCAAACGTTATGTATAATGTTACCAATAAAAGCTTCAACTCATTCCATGAAAAAAGCAAGTCACCACTCAGGTCCGTCATCTGTTAGCAAAAATATCGGAGGCTTCCACGTTACTGGAAGAACAAAGGCTCTGCAAAAGCGTTATGGCTCCTCGCCCCTCCAAATGAAATCCAGTGAATTCTGCACACCCAAATCTAAATGTTGCCCTCCCTTCTTAGCCCCAGTGTGTTTAAACCACATGTTTGGCATTTCTATAGTGACTGGAGCCCGCCTAACTTACAGGTGAATGTCTTCAGAAGAACATGCTAGGCAGCATGATGAACAACTGGGCACTGCAAAGTAACAGCACTACAATTTGCAATTTTACTCGGCAACATCCACTTCTGCATGTTTCTGGAAAACACCCATGGAGTCAAAATATCACTGCACCTGTAGATAAATTCCCAAAGGGCTATAATTTCCAAAATGGGGTCACTTGAGGGGAATTCTGCTCTTCTAGCACTTAGGGGCTCTGTATATGTAGTCCACAAATTATTCTAGGAAAATTTGTACTCCAGCAGGCAAAGCGCGCTCCGTCCCTCCCGAGTCTCTCTGTATGGCTAAGCAGTACTGTCCAGTCACATATCTATCTATATCATAAGTATCTCTACGTTTTTGGTGGTAAAAATGTAATTATTTTTTCTTCACTTCCCAATGGTATAAGATTCTATGACACACCTGTGGTGTCAATATGATGACTGCATCACTAAATGAATTCATTGGGAGGTGTAGTTTGTAAAATTGGGTCACTTATGGGGGTTCTGCTGTTCTGGCACCTCAGGGGCACTTCCAGTGGATCATGGCACACTCAAACCATAACAGTAAAATTTGCACTATAATATGGCGCTCCTTCTTAGCTATGCTCTGTGCCTGAAAAGTAGTTTCTGATTACATATAGGGTACATATAGGGTACATATAGGGTACTGGCGCAACCAACTGAGAGGTTCATTTTTTCCTATTAGGCCTTAGAAAAATTGAAAACTTGGTGTTAGGGCTAGCGGAACGCACCGAGTAAATATGATGTTTATTATTATTGATGCGTTCGCAGCCCGGGGTCCACCGTGCAGGGGAACCTGCTGCTAGTAAATGGTGGCACTATTTGGCGGTATAGACTACCTCTGTTACTTCACAGAGTAGCCGTGAAAGGAAAGCACTGTGCCCTGTTAGACTTCACAGGAGCACAGGCTAACTGCCCAACAGAGAGCAGTCAGTGGTCATGCATGCACACAGTCTCCTCACCGGAGGTGCCGGTATTCTAGAGGCTTATTTCAGCCGGGTCCCTGAATACACACAAACAAACGATCTCCTCACCGGAGGTGCCGGTATTCTAGGGGCTTATTTCAGCTGGGTCCCTGAATACAATCTCACATGACCACACTGGAGCAAAGCACATAACTCAGAAAGATACTAGCGCATGGCCGTGCGGTCATGCGTACCTTATATAGCTGCAGCAACTACAGGACCTTCCAAAAAAGGACCAATGGGAAGCTGCCACAGAACCTGAGCAACTTCAGGACCTTCCTAGAGTACCAATGGGAATAGCTGCAGTACCTGAGCATGTGACCCTTGATCTCCAATGAGAGATCTTTCCCTGGGCATGCTCAGAAGGGGAAAAGTAGGACTTAGTCCCAAAGATGTCTGTTCGCCGCTGACCAGTACTGGCTACAATGTCAGAAGCTGGAAAGGCAGCAGTAACCCTTCGCACAGTGTCAGACTGAGCATGACGCTGGGACCGACACCTCCGCTGAGCAGGCTCCACTGCAGCAGAAGAAGAATGGGAGGCCACAGCGGAGATGGCTCGAGATTCCCCCTGTGCAGAGGCAGGAACTCAACCCCTAACACTTGGGGCTAAAAAAAACATTTTAGTGGTAAAGATTTAAATATTATTTCTTCGCTGCCCAATGATATAACATTCTGTGAGGCACGTGTGTCAAGATGCTCACTGCATCTCTAGATTTATTAATTGGGGGATGTAGTTTGTAAAATGGGGTCACTTACGGAGGGTTTCTGCTGTTCTGGCACCCCTGGGGCTCTGTCAATGTGACATGGCCCCCTCAAACCTGTCCAGCAAAATCTGAACTTCAATATGGCGCTTCTTAACTTCTGAGCACATTTCACTGTGCCTCAAAAGTAGTTTTCGACCACTTATAGGTTATCTGTGTACTTAAGAGAAATTGCACAACAAATTGTGTGGTCCATTTTCTCCTGTTACACTTGTGGAAATAAAAAAATTGGAACTAAAAACATTTTTGTGGGAAAAATTAGATTTTTGTATTTTCACAACTGTTATAAACGTTTGTGAAACACCTGGGGGTTCAAGGTGCTCACCACGCATCTAGATAAATTACTTAAAGGGTCTAGTTTCCAAAATAGGGTCACTTGCGTGGGTTTTCCACTGTTTAGGCACATCAGGGGCTCTGATGTGCCTAAACAGGCACATGACATGGAGCCTGCTCTCGATTCCAGCCATTTTTACATTCAAAAAGTCAAACTGTGCTCCTTCCCTTCTGAGCCCTGCCATGCACCAAAACAGTAGATTTTCCCCATATATGCTAAATTTTCACCAAATTTCTGCTATTTTCATAAATACAGTAAATGCAAATCATATCTAACAAATGTTACCACTATCATGAAGCACAATGTCATGAAAAACCATTCTCAGAATCACTGGGATCCGTTGCAGTGTTCCAGTGTTATTACCACAGAAAGTGACACTGGTCAAAATTGTAAAATTTGGCCTGGTCAGGAAGGTGTAAACAGGCTTGGGAGTGAAGGGGCTAATATGTATCTTGAATTGAATGCTAGTTCCTTTGGAGCTAACCACTGAGTTCCTGTAGAACAGTGTTAGATAGAAGGAAGAAACTGCAGACCTAGAGGCACGTGTCCTCTTTATGGGGAATTCTTTTCTACAATAGGAATCATTATTGTCTTCCTGCTAAGTCGATGAAATGAATTGATGGCTCCTCAGGAGGTTTCATAATACCGTAACATACTCTATGATTTCCATATAGGGTTTATGGACAAGGCTTGTTTTTGCTTCCTAAACAATTACAAATTCAAACAATAAGATCAATTGACACACTTAAATTCTAATAAGTAGGACATGAAAACCATCCATTTCTGGATGTCCTGTTAAGGAATTTGGGAATTGAAGATAAGGGTCCTGTGCTCGGCACCTTCCACTATGAGCAACAATTGTGAGTTAATTAAGAGTAGGCCTGGCCCACTTTAGTTTCAAACAATGGTTTCTTGATGATACTTAATAAGTTTGATTCTTCCTACTATTTTCCCCTAAAAATAAAGGAAAAACTCCCTCTGATGTTGTAGCAACAATCAATGCAGGTAAAGGACCCTCTTGGTCACTAATGGATTTGACTGGGGGTGCAGTTATCTTTATCTAGCCAGAAGATAGGTGACAACTTTTGGATCAGTTGGGATCCAACAGCTGGGACCCCTATCAATTGTCCAAACGGGATACTTTTGAAGCAGTGCACAGACTCAAACATTGTTCCTTTCATTCCCAATATTACTGCCAGAGAAAGCCAAGGCGATACTTTTGGATTGGCGCATTTTCGCTGCATCCAAAACACTGTGTTCTAATCACACAGGTAAATTCGCATGTGTTCACTGAATCATGCGGATTTACCGCATGTAATGAATGGCTATGGGTGAGACTACGCAGCAGTGACTAGCCAAGAACTACCCCGTTGCCAGTGTGTCTATAATGACTAACTGTGGGGCTGAAACCCATGAGGTCAGAGTGGTTAAGGACCTACTACACCCAGTGATAATAGGGAGGGACTTTAGCTTGTTTTGGGACTTATGACAGAAGGCGGAAGTACAAGGTGACTCAGACAGGAGCCGGATCCACCATGATGAATCACCATCGCAGTCGGAGGTGGATGAGTTTCCCTCTGTGTGTCCTTGCCGGTGACGAGGACGAGACGGCAGCCAATGAGGCCAAGATTCCTGAACTGGAGGTTTCTGGGGGAAATCTTGGGACTGCTCAAATGCAGGATATTAGTCTAAAAGGGGCATTTGACAATGTAACTGTGATAAATGGGGTCGCTCAAGTGCCGGGGGCTGACAGCAGGCTTCCACATTTTGCGTTAAGTGGGGAACTGCTATATCGCATCACTAAACTAAGAGAGTAGTAGAGCAGTTGTTGGTACTGGGTCTCTATAGGCTTAGGGTACTGTTGTGAAATTGGATTCTGGGCTCCCCCGGTGGCCACTTGTGGAATTGTACTTGTGTGCATCATCCCCTCTGTTCACCTGCTCCTATCAGGATGTGGGAGTCGCTATATAACCTTGCTCCTCTGTCAGTTTCATGCCGGTCAACAATGTAATCAGAAGCCTTTCTGTGCATGTTCCTGCTACTAGACAACTCCCAGCTAAGTTGGACTTTTGTCCTTGTGTGTTTTTGCATTTTGTTCCTGTTCACAGCTGCTGTTTCGTTACTGTGTCTGGAAAGCTCTTGTGAGCGGAAATTGCCACTCTGGTGTTATGAGTTAATGCTAGAGTCTTAAAGTAATTTCTGGATGGTGTTTTGATAGGGTTTTCTGCTGACCATGAAAGTGCCCTTTCTGTCTTCTTGCTATCTAGTAAGCGGACCTCGATTTTTGCTAAACCTATTTTCCTACTACGTTTGTCATTTCATCTAAAATCACCGCCAATATATGTGGGGGCCTCTGTCTGCCTTTTGGGAAAATTTCTCTAGAGGTGAGCCAGGACTGTCTTTTCCTCTGCTAGGATTAGGTAGTTCTCCGGCTGGCGCTGGGCATCTAGGGATAAAAAAACGTAGGCATGCTACCCGGCCACTTCTAGTTGTGCGGCAGGTTTAGTTCATGGTCAGTATAGTTTCCATCTTCCAAGAGCTAGTTCTCATATATGCTGGGCTATGTTCTCTCGCCATTGAGAATCATGACAGTTTGACCGGCCCAAAAAAAAAGGGTTAAATTACTGGCTGAGAAAGGAGAGAAAAAAGAAGTCTGCTACAATTTTTTTTTTTTTTCCTCTAGTTCTGAGTGTGCTCTTGATTGAATCACTTGCTGGTCTGCCTGTGCTGCGGCCTTCCTCTCTTTCTCTCCTTCTTGTCCTTGAATGGCTCTGTGTTCACCTGTTTCAAATGGATCTTCAGAGTGTAGCTACAGGTTTGAATAATCTCGCCACAAAGGTACAAAATTTGCAAGATTTTGTTGTTCATGCACCTATGTCTGAGCCTAGAATTCCTTTGCCTGAATTCTTCTCGGGGAATAGATCTCACTTTCAAAATTTTAAAAATAATTGCAAATTGTTTTTGTCCCTGAAGTCTCGCTCTGCCGGAGACCCTGCACAGCAGGTCAGGATTGTAATTTCCTTGCTCCGGGGCGACCCTCAAGACTGGGCTTTTGCATTGGCACCAGGGGATCCTGCGTTGCTCAATGTGGATGCGTTTTTTCTGGCCTTGGGGTTGCTTTATGAGGAACCTCATTTAGAGCTTCAGGCGGAAAAGGCCTTGATGTCCTTGTCTCAGGGGCAAGATGAAGCTGAAATATACTGCCAAAAATTCCGCAAATGGTCTGTGCTTACTCAGTGGAATGAGTGCGCCCTGGCGGCGATTTTCAGAGAAGGTCTCTCTGATGCCATTAAGGATGTTATGGTGGGGTTCCCTGTGCCTGCGAGTCTGAATGAGTCCATGACGATGGCTATTCAGATCGATAGGCGTCTGCGGGAGCGCAAACCTGTGCACCATTTGGCGGTGTCTACTGAGAAAACGCCAGAAAATATGCAATGTGATAGAATTCTGTCCAGAAGCGAGCGGCAGAATTTTAGACGAAAAAATGGGTTGTGCTTCTATTGTGGTGATTCAACTCATGTTATATCAGCATGCTTTAAGCGTACTAAGAAGCCTGACAAGTCTGTTTCAATTAGCACTTTACAGTCTAAGTTTATTCTATCTGTGACCCTGATTTGTTCTTTGTCATCTATTACCGCGGACGCCTATGTCGACTCTGGCGCTGCTTTGAGTCTTATGGATTGGTCCTTTGCCAAACGCTGTGGGTATGATTTGGAGCCATTGGAGGCTCCGATACCTCTGAAAGGGATTGACTCCACCCCATTGGCTAGTAATAAACCACAATACTGGACACAAGTGACTATGCGTGTTAATCCGGATCACCAGGAGGTTATTCGCTTTCTGGTGCTGTATAATCTACATGATGTTTTGGTGCTGGGATTGCCATGGCTGCAATCTCATAACCCAGTCCTCGACTGGAGAGCTATGTCTGTGTTAAGCTGGGGATGTAAAGGAACTCATGGGGACGTACCTTTGGTTTCCATTTCATCATCTATTCCCTCTGAGATTCCTGAATTCTTGTCTGACTTTCGTGACGTTTTTGAAGAACCCAAGGTTGGTTCACTACCTCCGCACCGGGAGTGCGATTGTGCCATAGACTTGATCCCGGGTAGTAAATACCCTAAGGGTCGTTTATTTAATCTGTCTGTGCCTGAACACGCGGCTATGCGAGAATATATAAAGGAGTCCTTGGAAAAGGGACATATTCGTCCTTCGTCATCTCCCTTAGGAGCCGGTTTTTTCTTCGTGTCTAAGAAAGACGGCTCTTTGAGGCCGTGTATTGATTATCGACTTTTGAATAAAATCACGGTTAAATATCAATATCCGTTACCACTGCTTACTGATTTGTTTGCTCGTATAAAGGGGGCCAAGTGGTTCTCTAAGATTGATCTCCGTGGGGCGTATAATTTGGTGCGAATCAAGCAGGGGGATGAGTGGAAAACCGCATTTAATACGCCCGAGGGCCATTTTGAGTATTTGGTGATGCCTTTTGGTCTTTCAAATGCCCCTTCAGTCTTCCAGTCCTTTATGCATGACATTTTCCGCGATTATTTGGACAAATTTATGATTGTGTATCTGGATGATATTCTGATTTTTTCGGATGACTGGGACTCTCATGTCCAGCAGGTCAGGAGGGTTTTTCAGGTTTTGCGGTCTAATTCCTTGTGTGTGAAGGGTTCTAAGTGTGTTTTTGGGGTTCAAAAGATTTCCTTCTTGGGATACATTTTTTCCCCCTCTTCCATCGAGATGGATCCTGTCAAGGTTCAGGCTATTGGTGATTGGACGCAACCCTCTTCTCTTAAGAGTCTTCAGAAATTTTTGGGCTTTGCTAACTTTTATCGTCGATTTATTGCTGGTTTTTCTGATGTTGTTAAACCATTGACTGATTTGACTAAGAAGGGTGCTGATGTTGCTGATTGGTCCCCTGATGCTGTGGAGGCCTTTCGGGAGCTCAAGCGCCGCTTTTCTTCCGCCCCAGTGTTGCGTCAGCCTGATGTTGCTCTTCCTTTTCAGGTTGAGGTCGACGCTTCTGAAATCGGAGCTGGGGCGGTGTTGTCGCAGAGAAGTTCCGACTGCTCCGTGATGAGACCTTGTGCTTTTTTTTCCCGTAAATTTTCGCCCGCCGAGCGGAATTATGATATTGGGAATCGGGAGCTTTTGGCCATGAAGTGGGCTTTTGAGGAGTGGCGTCACTGGCTTGAGGGGGCCAGACATCAGGTGGTGGTATTGACTGACCACAAAAATTTAATTTACCTTGAGTCTGCCAGGCGCCTGAATCCTAGACAAGCGCGCTGGTCGTTGTTTTTCTCTCGGTTTAATTTTGTGGTGTCTTACCTACCGGGTTCTAAGAATGTTAAGGCGGATGCCCTTTCTAGGAGTTTTGAGCCTGACTCCCCTGGTAATTCTGAGCCCACAGGTATCCTTAAAGATGGAGTGATATTGTCTGCCGTTTCTCCAGACCTGCGGCGGGCCTTGCAGGAGTTTCAGGCGGATAGACCTGATCGTTGCCCACCTGGTAGACTGTTTGTTCCTGATGATTGGACCAGTAGAGTCATCTCTGAGGTTCATTCTTCTGCGTTGGCAGGTCATCCTGGAATCTTTGGTACCAGGGATTTGGTGGCAAGGTCCTTCTGGTGGCCTTCCCTGTCACGAGATGTGCGAGGCTTTGTGCAGTCTTGTGACGTTTGTGCTCGGGCCAAGCCTTGTTGTTCTCGGGCTAGTGGATTGTTGTTACCCTTGCCTATCCCGAAGAGGCCTTGGACGCACATCTCGATGGATTTTATTTCGGATCTGCCTGTTTCTCATAAGATGTCTGTCATCTGGGTGGTGTGTGACCGTTTCTCTAAGATGGTCCATCTGGTTCCCTTGCCTAAGTTGCCTTCTTCTTCCGAGTTGGTTCCTCTGTTTTTTCAAAATGTTGTTCGTTTGCATGGTATTCCGGAGAATATCGTTTCTGACAGAGGGACCCAATTCGTGTCTAGATTTTGGCGGGCATTCTGTGCTAGGATGGGCATAGATTTGTCTTTTTCGTCTGCTTTCCATCCTCAGACTAATGGCCAGACCGAGCGGACTAATCAGACCTTGGAGACATATTTGAGGTGTTTTGTGTCTGCGGATCAGGATGATTGGGTTGCTTTTTTGCCTTTGGCGGAGTTCGCCCTCAATAATCGGGCCAGCTCTGCCACCTTGGTGTCCCCGTTTTTCTGTAATTCGGGGTTTCATCCTCGATTTTCCTCCGGTCAAGTGGAATCTTCGGATTGTCCTGGAGTGGATGCTGTGGTGGAGAGGTTGCATCAGATTTGGGGGCAGGTGGTGGACAATTTGAAGTTGTCCCAGGAGAAGACTCAGCTTTTTGCCAACCGCCGTCGTCGTGTTGGTCCTCGGCTTTGTGTTGGGGACTTGGTGTGGTTGTCTTCTCGTTTTGTCCCTATGAGGGTTTCTTCTCCTAAGTTTAAGCCTCGGTTCATCGGCCCGTACAAGATATTGGAGATTCTTAACCCTGTGTCCTTCCGTTTGGACCTCCCTGCATCCTTTTCGATTCATAATGTTTTTCATCGGTCATTGTTGCGCAGGTATGAGGTACCGGCTGTGCCTTCCGTTGAGCCTCCTGCTCCGGTGTTGGTTGAGGGTGAGTTGGAGTACGTTGTGGAAAAGATCTTGGACTCTCGTGTTTCCAGACGGAAACTCCAGTATCTGGTCAAATGGAAGGGATACGGTCAGGAGGATAATTCTTGGGTCACTGCCTCTGATGTTCATGCCTCCGATCTTGTCCGTGCCTTTCATAGGGCTCATCCTGATCGCCCTGGTGGTTCTGGTGAGGGTTCGGTGCCCCCTCCTTGAGGGGGGGGTACTGTTGTGAAATTGGATTCTGGGCTCCCCCGGTGGCCACTTGTGGAATTGTACTTGTGTGCATCATCCCCTCTGTTCACCTGCTCCTATCAGGATGTGGGAGTCGCTATATAACCTTGCTCCTCTGTCAGTTTCATGCCGGTCAACAATGTAATCAGAAGCCTTTCTGTGCATGTTCCTGCTACTAGACAACTCCCAGCTAAGTTGGACTTTTGTCCTTGTGTGTTTTTGCATTTTGTTCCTGTTCACAGCTGCTGTTTCGTTACTGTGTCTGGAAAGCTCTTGTGAGCGGAAATTGCCACTCTGGTGTTATGAGTTAATGCTAGAGTCTTAAAGTAATTTCTGGATGGTGTTTTGATAGGGTTTTCTGCTGACCATGAAAGTGCCCTTTCTGTCTTCTTGCTATCTAGTAAGCGGACCTCGATTTTTGCTAAACCTATTTTCCTACTACGTTTGTCATTTCATCTAAAATCACCGCCAATATATGTGGGGGCCTCTGTCTGCCTTTTGGGAAAATTTCTCTAGAGGTGAGCCAGGACTGTCTTTTCCTCTGCTAGGATTAGGTAGTTCTCCGGCTGGCGCTGGGCATCTAGGGATAAAAAAACGTAGGCATGCTACCCGGCCACTTCTAGTTGTGCGGCAGGTTTAGTTCATGGTCAGTATAGTTTCCATCTTCCAAGAGCTAGTTCTCATATATGCTGGGCTATGTTCTCTCGCCATTGAGAATCATGACAGGGTACTAGACCTGGCCCATTCCCATGTCTTGGGTGGATATCTGGGAGTAGACAAACCTCAAGAACTGGTCCTTCAAACGTTCTACTGACCTGAATGTCACAGATAAATTGCTAACTACTGTCGGTCCTGCCCTTCTTGTCAGCTAACTGTTCCCATATCCCACTTCCGAGGTCCCTTAGTGCCAATGCCCATTATAGAGGTCCAATTTGACAAAATTGCCATGGACCTTCTAGGTACCCAAGTTAAGTCTGCCAGGGGGCACAGTACATCCTAGTGGTGATGGACTATGCAACATGGTACCTGGAGGCGGTACCACTGAGAAAATCCTCCAACAGAAGCATAACCCGAGAGCTAGTCCATATTTTCTCCCGGACGGGCCTGCCAAGCGAGATCCTGACAGACCAAGGAACTCTTTTTATGTCCAATGTGATGAGGGAGTTGTGTAAGGCTCCCCAGATTACACAACTCTAGATGTCGGTGTACCATCATCAGACGGACGGCCTGGTGGAGAGGTTCAACAAGACCATGAAATACATGCTTAAAAAGTTTGTGGGGAAGGATGACCAAGACTGGGATTGCCTACTGCTGGACCTGTTGTTCTCTAGCAGGGAAGTCCCACAGGCCTCTATGGGGTTCTCACCATTTGAGCTGCTATACAAACAGAACCCTCGGGGACTTCTGGATATTGCAAAGGAGACCTGGGAAGCAGAGCATCATCAAGCATGTAGCCCAGACGCAGGATCAGATCACAAAGGTGATGCCGATTGTGAAGGAGAGCATCATTCATGCACAAGCGGCCCAGGCAAGGGTCTACAATTGGGCAGCAGGACTGAGACAGTTTAGCCTTGGAGACCGAGTGTTGGTGTTTATCCCCACAGTGGAAAGTAAGTTCTAGCCAAATGGCAAGGGCCCTATAAAGTGGTCGAAAAGTTGAATGATGTCAACTACAAGGTCCACCAACCAGGGAGAAGATAGTTGTACCACATTAACCTGCTCAAACCATGGCAAGACAGGGAACCAGAGGAAGCTACGTGCCTGGGGGCCAATTCTGAAACCAGGATTGAGGATGTCACAGTGGAAGAAACATTGTCACTGGCCCAGAACCAACAGTGCCAAGAACTGCTTCAGCGGAAACGGGACCTCTTTTTGGAATTGCAAGGTTGCACGCAGGTCATGGAGCATGAAATCCTGACAGAACCGCATGTGAGGCACCGCATGTGAGGGTGAACCAAAAGCCGTATTGGATTTCCGAAATTTGCCGCAAGGTGATCTCCAAGGACGTAAGAAGAATTTTCAGCCTGGGCATCATCAAGGAGTCAAAGAGCATTTAGTCTAGCACCATTGTCCTTGTGCCAAAGACGGATGGAGAGTTGTGTTTCTGTAATGACTACAGGAAGCTAAATGAGGTGTCCAAGTTCAAAGCATATCTGATGCCCCAGGTCGATGAGCTCACTTAGAGGCTTGGGTCAGCCAGGTATATCACCGCCCTGGACCTAACGAAAGGGTACTGCCAAAATCTCCAGTCCCCAAGTACCAAGGTGAAGATGGCCTTCTCTACACCTGACGGGTGCTTTCAATACACCAGGATGCCGTTCAGTTTGCAGGAACACCAGCTATCTTCCAGAGGGCCATGAACCAGAACCTAGGCTCTCACAAAAAGTACACCACAGCTTATCTGGACGACATCGGGATTTTAAACCCAGATTGGGGAAGTCATCTGCAGAAGGTCCAGATGGTACTGGATGCACTGAGGAAGGCAGGGTTTACCATAAATCCAAAGAAGTGCACCATGGGGAAAGAATAAGCAAAATACTTGGGTTACATCGTCAGAAGGGGCAAAATAAAGCCACAAGTAAATACAGTGGAGGCAATCCAAAATTGTCCGCAACCATTCTCCAAGAAACAAGTTTGGTCATTTCTGGAAATTGTGGGATACTATGGCCAATTTATCCCTAATTTCGGCATGATAGCCACCCCCCAACTAATCTTCTTAAGGGCATGAAGACATCAATGGCCACATGGTCCTCTGAAGCAGAGATAGCTTTCCAGGAATTGAATCTTGCCCTATGTAAACAGCTGGTCTTGGTCACACCTGACTTCACTAAGGAGTTTGTTGTCCAGACGGTCACCTCCGAGGTCGGTTTGGGAGCTGTGGTGTCTCAGGAAATAAATGGGGCAAACATCCTATACCTCAGTAGGAAACTCTCCAGTGAAAAGAAGTATGCCATTGTAGAAAAAGAGTGTTTGGCCATCAAATGGGCAATTGACACGCTGAGGTACTACTACCTGTTAGGCTGGAAGTTCAGGTTTGTGTCAGATCATGTTCCCGTTAGATGGATGAGGGAAAACAAAGGGAAGAATGCCTTTGTGACTAGGTGGCTCCAGGACTTTAGCTTCCAAGTGGAGCATAGGCCAGGGAAACTAAACGGTAATGCAGATGCACTGTCCAGACTTCTTCGCTTAGCGAGTGAAGGTGCCAAAAAACCCAGCTTTGGGCAGAGGGGGGTGGATATGTGACAAAGTCAGGGACAAAGTGCTGGAAGGGAAATATATGATTCACTGAGGCTATTGGCTTCAGTGATTTGAAACCCAGAAGTTTGCTCCAGCAAACAATGTGTGGAGAGGAGTTTAATGGCCATTTTAAAGGCTGGGTTTTTGTGAACAATAATATAGCTGATGGAAGGTTGTCCACCTAATGTCCACCACAGGGTATGGTCTGGGGTTTAAATAGTCAGCCTTCTGAGACATTCAGTGTTTAGTGTGTCTGGAGAAGATAACTCCAGAGAAGTTTTTGTGCTAATATGAACCGTGCGCTTTTCTAACCCTGAGCCTGAGTATGCTGCTACCGCTAGGACTATGCTTTGTTATAACACTTTGTTTTATTGTCCTGTATTTGCCCAAAGAGACATGTCTATTTTTTTACTTCGCCATGGTTTATACCGCATATATAATAAACCAGAGAAGGTCTTAAAGAGATGGTGTTCCTGTGTCTACCTCCATGAACAGCTCAGTAAGCCGATCTACCACACCTAGAATGCAACATTTTGGACGCAGCGCAGGGGAGCTGCACCCAATACGCTGCTATTGTGGATCGTGGGCATGTACCCTAAGTTTTTGCTTTTTTTGTTAACCTGTTCTAGTCAGTCTTGGAAAATGCCATGTGTAAGTCCAGCTAAAATTATAAAATGACTTCTTCTTTTTATACCACGAGTTATAACAAAACCACTGGTGATATTCGTGAACACAAGCAGTGGATGGAAAAAGTGATGTTTCCCATAGAAAAAGCCAGAAAGCTTTGCTTACACTTCTGTCTATCGGGCAGAAAGGGTCAAAACTATAGTTCTAAGCTCATACATATTCCTCCAAGCCCATATGTAAAATGTCAGCAACTTGGGGGGGTTAGAAAAAAAAATTAAGTAGCGACAGTAAGGAATGAAATATGGCAGGTTAGACCTGTTTTATAATGGGGGAGCAATGATTCATAACCTGTTTTTTCAGGTCTTGGCCTCATATTTTAGGGGCATTTTTTATTAATAAAAAAAGGTTGCCAAAGGAATTGGATGCGTGAGGAAAAATATATGCATATAAAAAAAAGCAATTAATACTCACCTACCAACACCCACATAGATTCAGGGCAGGCTGCTTCTTAGTTTGTGCAGGCAAAGGAAGGGGAGTCATTACCAATCGACCAGCCATTGGATCTCTTCAGTCTGTGATTGGAGATTGAGCATTGCATCATCATAAATATGTATGAAAGCCACCTGATGGCAGCAGTCAATCACAAGCCTCAGTCAATCACAAGCTGGTTGAATTCTGACATCTACACTCCCTGTGCCAGCACAGACCACAGGTTGGCCTTTTCTGATTCTAGGTGGGTGACTGCAGATTAGTATTAATGAGTTTAATAGTAATATTTTCTGCAGCACTTTACATTACAGAGGGAATTGTATAGACAATAAAGATATATAAGAGAGTAAACACATAATTCAACAGATAGCAGCATTAGTGAGGTTGCGGTTCGCAAGCTTCAATCTATGTGGAAATAGGGAAGACAGAAAGGTAAATGGTAAAAAGAGCTTGTATTGTATGGTCCAGCCATCCATATAATAGGGCATTCACATAATGCAGCATGAACCAGTAACCAGTCAGTATATGTACAGTATTTACACAAAGGGCTATTAAGTGCATGGAGGGTGGGTAAACAGATGCTACGAGGGTCCTGATTTCAAAGATAATTTTGGAAGTACAGAACTGGATTCATTATATAAGTGATGTGAGGCGATAGGCCAGTAATGAGTGCATCTTCATGGCATCCGTAAAACTGAGTATGTTGGAAATTACTTGAAATGCCCTGGGTAGTGCGTTCCAGAGAACTGGTGCAGCTCATGAGAAGTCTTGGAGACTAGAGTGGAGGTTCCTATTACTGAGGATGTTAGTCTTAGGTTATCAGCAGAATGGAGGGCAGGGTGATAGAGATGAAGGAGGAGATGTACGGTGGTGCAGAACAGTGGAGCACTTTATCGGTGAGAGTGTTAAGACTCTGTAGTGGATGGGCAACCAGTGCAATGACTGGCAAAAGGTGGAGGCATCAGTGTGGCTGTTGGAGAGGAATATGATTCTTGCTGCTGCATTCAGGATGGATTGGAGAGGGGAGAGTTTGGTAAGGGGGAGAACAATTCGTAGAGAGTTATAGTAGTCCAAACGAGAATAAATAAAGGCTAAAATAAGAATTTGCAGAGTCAAAAGTAAGAAAAGGTCAAATTCTAGAGATGTTTTTGAAGTGTAGATGTCATGAGCGAGCTAGGGATCAGATGTGGGGAGTGAAGGAAAGATCTGAGTCAAGTATGATCCCGAAACAGCGGGCATGTTTCTGTGGAGTAATGGTGGACCCATACAAGGAAATGGCAATATTGGGTTTGGAAAGGTTAGTAGAGGCAAGAAACACAGAGTTCAGTTTTTGACTGATTAAATTTTAGATAGAAGGAGGACATGATGTTAGAAACAGCGAAAAGAGAATCACTGGTATTGTGTAGTAATGCAGGGGTGATGTCAGATGACGATGTGTATAATTGGGTGTCATCGGCATAGAGATGTTACCGAAAACCGATTCTGATAGTTTGTCCAATAGGGGCGGTAAATAAGGAGACGAGGTGGTGACCTGGAACTAAATCTTGAGAAACCCCGACAATATGGGGAAGAGGAGCCAGTAAAAGATACAGTGATGGAGTGGTCAGAGAGCTGGGAGGAGAACCAGGAGAAAACCATATTCCTGTACCACGTGCCACGCCAGAGAGGCAACGGGAGATTAGGGAGGTTAATAAGTGGCTCAAGAATTGGTGTAGGAAGGAGGGGTTTGGGTTCCTGCAGAACTGGGCCGACTTCTCAGTTGGCTACAGGCTCTACGCTAGGGATGGGCTGCACCTCAATGGGGAAGGTGCAGCTGTGCTGGGGGAGAAAATGGTTAGAAGGTTGGAGGAGTGTTTAAACTAGGGAATGGGGGGGAGGGTATTCATTTTATAGGTGGGGAAGATAGTGCAGATAGAGACCTGGGCACAAATAAGGAAGTTGGGGGTGGCGGAGGCATGGTGGGTGGTGTTAGAACAGTTAGTAATTTAAGAAAGAATAGAGGTACAGAGAGGAACATCAAGTGCATGTATACTAATGCCAGAAGCCTCGCCAACAAAATGGACGAATTAGAATTAATGTTGTTGGAGCATAATTATGACATGGTGGGGATATCTGAAACATGGCTGGATGAGAGCCATGACTGGGCTGTTAACTTGCAGGGCTATAGCCTTTTCAGAAATGACCGTACAGATAAGCGAGGGGGTGGGGTGTGTCTGTTTGTAAAATCGACCTTAAAACCCATCCTGCGTGATAATATAGGTGAATCTAATGAAAATGTAGAGTCCCTGTGGGTGGAGATAAGGGGAGGGGGAAAAAATAATAAATTACTGATAGGGGTTTGTTATAAATCTCCAAAAATAATGGAAGCAATGGAGAATATCCTTGTAAAGCAAATAGATGAAGCTGCGACTCAAGGAGAAGTCATTATTATGGGGGACTTCAACTACCCTGAAATAGATTGGGGAACAGAAACCTGCAGTTCCAGTAAAGGTAATCGTTTTTTGACAACTATGAGAGACAATTACCTTTCACAACTGGTTCAGGACCCAACAAGAAGGGGGGCACTGCTAGACCTAATATTAACCAACAGGCCAGACCGCATATCAAATATAAGGGTTGGGGGTCACTTGGGGAATAGTGATCACAAAATAATAAGTTTTCATGTCTCCTTTAATAAGATGTGTAGTAGAGGGGTGACAAGGACACTAAACTTCAGGAGGGCAAATTTCCAACGGATGAGAGAGGATCTTGGTGCAATTTACTGGGACGATATCCTGAGACATAAAAGTACACAAAGAAAATGGGAGACATTTATTAGCATCCTGGATAGGACCTGTGCACAGTATATACCGTATGGGAATAAACATACTAGAAATAGGAGGAAACCTGTCATGATCTCTGCAGGCAGAGATCATAGCAAGCCTATAGAGGGACAAGCTCTCGGAAGATGGAACTATACTGACCATGAACTAAGCCTGCCGCGCAACTAGAAATAGCCAGGTAGCATTTCCTATTTATCGCTAGATGCCCAGCTCTGGCCTAAGACCTAAATAGCTAGCAGAGGGAAATATAAGACCTGGCTCACCTCTAGAGAAATATTCCAAAGAAGACAGTAGCCCCCCACATATAATGACGGTGAGTTCAGATGAAACAACAAACGCAGCAGGAAAATAGTCTTAGCAAATTTGAGGTCCGCTTACTAGATAGCAGAAGACAGATAGTATACTTTCATGGTCAGCAGAAAAACACTAACAAAACACCATCCAGAGATTACCTTAAACTCTGGCATTAACTCATAACGCCAGAGTAGCAATCCCTGATCAACGAGAGCTTTCCAGACACAGTAACAAAACTTCAGCTGTGAACTGGAACAAATAGGCAAAACAAAACATGGACAAAAGTCCAACTTATCTAGTAGTAGTCTAGAAGCAGGAACAAGCACTGAGAGGCATCAGATAACATTGTTGACCGGCAAGAAACCACCAGAGAAATGAGCTTAAATAGCGACACCCACTACTGATGGAATCAGGTGAAACAGGAAAGAGGATGACAAGTCCAATTCCACAAGCGGCCACCGGGGGAGCCCAGAATCCAAATTCACAACAGTACCCCCCCCTCAAGGAGGGGGCACCGAACCCTCACCAGATCCACCAGGGCGACCAGGATGAGCCCTATGGAAGGCACGAACAAGATCAGAAGCATGAACATCAGATGCATTGACCCAAGAATTATCCTCCTGGCCGTAACCCTTCCAGTTGACCAGATACTGGAGTTTCCGTCTGGAAACACGAGAGTCCAAAATTTTCTCCACAACGTACTCCAACTCACCCTCAACCAACACCGGAGCAGGAGGCTCAACTGAAGGTACAACAGGTACCTCATACCTGCGCAATAACGACCGATGAAAAACGTTATGAATGGAAAAGGACGCAGGGAGGTCCAAACGGAAAGAAACAGGATTAAGAATCTCCAATATTCTATAAGGGCCGATGAACCGAGGTTTAAACTTAGGAGAAGAGACCCTCATAGGGACAAAACGAGAAGACAACCACACTAAATCTCCAACACAAAGCCGAGAACCAACACGACGATGACGGTTGGCAAAACGCTGAGTCTTCTCCTGGGACAACTTCAAATTGTCCATAACCTGCCCCCAAATGTGATGCAATCTCTCTACCACCGCATCCACTCCAGGACAATCCGAGGATTCCACCTGACCGGAGGAAAATCGAGGGTGAAACCCCGAATTACAGAAAAACGGGGACACCAAGGTGGAAGAACTGGCCCGATTATTGAGGGCGAACTCTGCCAATGGCAAAAAAGCAACCCAATCATCCTGGTCAGCAGAGACAAAACACCTCAGATATGTCTCAAGGGTCTGATTAGTCCGCTCGGTCTGGCCATTAGTCTGAGGGTGAAAAGCAGACGAAAAAGACAAATCTATGCCCATCCTAGCACAGAATGCCCGCCAAAATCTAGACACAAATTGGGTACCTCTGTCAGAAACAATATTCTCAGGAATACCGTGCAATCGGACAACATTCTGAAAAAACAGAGGAACCAACTCAGAAGAAGAAGGCAACTTGGGCAGAGGAACCAAATGGACCATTTTAGAGAAACGGTCACAGACCACCCAGATGACAGACATCTTCTGGGAAACAGGCAGATCTGAAATAAAATCCATCGAGATGTGTGTCCAAGGCCTCTTAGGAATAGGCAAGGGCAACAGCAGTCCGCTAGCCCGAGAACTACAAGACTTGGCCCGAGCACAAACGTCACATGACTGCACAAAGACTCGCACATCTCGTGACAGAGAAGGCCACCAGAAGGATCTTGCCACCAAATCCCTGGTACCAAAAATTCCGGGATGACCTGCCAATGCAGAAGAATGTACCTCAGAGATGACTCTGCTGGTCCAATCATCCGGAACAAACAGTCTATCAGGCGGACAACGATCCGGTCTATCCGCCTGAAACTCTTGCAAGGACCGCCGCAGATCAGGAGAAACGGCCGACAAAATTACTCCCTCCCTAAGGATACCTGTGGGTTCAGAATTACCAGGAGAGTCCGGGTCAAAACTCCTAGAAAGGGCATCTGCCTTAACATTCTTAGAACCCGGTAGGTATGACACCACAAAATTAAAGCGAGAAAAAAATAAAGACCAGCGCGCCTGTCTAGGATTCAGGCGTCTGGCAGTCTCAAGATAAATCAAATTTTTGTGGTCAGTCAATACCACCACCTGATGTCTAGCCCCCTCGAGCCAATGGCGCCACTCCTCAAACGCCCACTTCATGGCCAAAAGCTCCCGATTCCCAACATCATAATTCCGCTCTGCGGGCGAAAATTTGCGAGAAAAGAAGGCACAAGGCCTAATGACGGAGCAGTCGGAACCTTTCTGCGACAACACTGCCCCAGCTCCGATCTCCGAAGCGTCAACCTCAACCTGAAAAGGCAGATTCACATCAGGCTGACGCAACACAGGGGCAGAGGCAAAACGGCGCTTAAGCTCCTGAAAGGCCTCTACAGCATGAGGGGACCAATTAGCAACATCAGCGCCTTGTCTGGTCAAATCAGTCAGTGGTTTAACGACATCCGAAAAACCAGCAATAAATCGGCGGTAAAAGTTGGCAAAGCCCAAAAATCTCTGAAGACCCTTAAGAGAGGAGGGCTGAGTCCAGTCACAAATAGCTTGCACCTTGACGGGATCCATCTCAATGGAAGAGGGAGAAAAAATATACCCCAAAAAGGAAATTTTCTGGACCCCAAAAACGCACTTAGACCCCTTCACACATAAAGAATTAGACCGCAGAACCTGAAAAACTCTCCTGACCTGCTGGACATGAGAGTCCCAGTCATCAGAAAAAATCAGAATATCATCCAGATATATTATCATAAATTTATCCAGAAAATCGCGGAAAATATCATGCATAAAAGACTGGAAAACTGAAGGGGCATTAGAAAGACCAAAAGGCATGACCAAATACTCAAAGTGGCCCTCGGGCGTATTAAATGCGGTCTTCCACTCATCCCCCTGCCTGATCCGCACCAAATTATACGCCCCACGAAGATCAATTTTAGAGAACCACTTAGCACCCTCTATACGAGCAAACAAATCAGTAAGCAATGGCAATGGGTATTGATACTTAACAGTGATCTTATTCAGAAGCCGATAATCAATACATGGTCTCAAAGAGCCGTCTTTTTTTGAGACAAAGAAAAACCCAGCTCCCAAGGGAGAAGAGGATGGACGAATATGTCCCTTTTCCAAAGACTCCTTTATATATTCCCGCATAGCAGCATGTTCCGGCACAGACAAATTAAACAAACGACCCTTTGGATATTTACAACCCGGTATCAAATCTATGGCACAATCGCACTCACGGTGCGGAGGTAACGACCCAAGCTTGGGTTCGTCAAAGACGTCTTGATAATCAGAGAGGAACTCAGGGACTTCAGAGGGAATGGACGACGAAATAGAAACCAAAGGTACGTCCCCATGAATACCCTTACATCCCCAGCTCAACACAGACATTGCTCTCCAGTCCAAGACTGGGTTGTGAGACTGCAACCATGGCAATCCCAGTACCAAATCGTCATGTAAATTATACAGCACCAGGAAACGAATAATCTCCTGGTGATCCGGATTGATACGCATGGTTACTTGTGTCCAGTATTGTGGTTTATTATTAGCCAATGGGGTGGAGTCAATCCCCTTCAGAGGAATAAGAGTCTCCAAAGGCTCTAAATCAAAACCACAACGATTGGCAAAGGACCAATCCATAAGACTCAGAGCGGCGCCAGAGTCAACATAGGCGTCCGTGGCAATGGATGACAAAGAGCAAATCAGGGTTACAGACAAAATAAACTTAGACTGAATGGTGCTAATGGAAACAGACTTATCAAGCTTCTTTGTACGCCTAGAGCATGCTGATATAACATGAGTAGAATCCCCACAATAGAAACACAATCCATTCTTCCGTCTAAAATTCTGTCGCTCGCTCCTGGACAGAATTCTATCACACTGCATACTTTCTGGCGTCTTTTCCATAGACACCGCCAGATGGTGCACCGGTTTGCGCTCCCGCAGACGCCTATCAATCTGAATAGCCATTGTCATGGACTCATTCAGACCTGCAGGCAAAGGGAACCCCACCATAACATCCTTAACGGCATCAGAGAGACCTTCTCTGAAAGTTGCCGCCAAGGCGCACTCATTCCACTGAGTAAGCACAGACCATTTACGGAATTTTTGGCAGAAAACTTCAGCTTCGTCTTGCCCCTGAGATAGTGCCATCAAAGTTTTTTCTGCCTGAAGTTCCAAATGAGGTTCCTCATAAAGCAAGCCCAAGGCCAGAAAAAACGCATCCACATCGCGTAACGCAGGATCCCCTGCTGGCAATGAGAAGGCCCAATCTTGAGGGTCACCCCTGAGCAAGGAAATCACAATCCTAACCTGCTGAGCAGGGTCTCCAGCTGAACGAGACTTCAGGGACAAATAAAGCTTACAATTATTTCGGAAATTCTGGAAGCTAGCTCTATTCCCTGTGAAGAACTCCGGCAAAGGAATTCTCGGCTCAGATACCGGAGCATGTACCACAAAATCTTGTAAATTTTGTACTTTCGTGATGAGATTATTCAAACCCGCAGTTACACTCTGGAGATCCATTATTGTCAGGTGCACACAGAGCATACAGAGATTAGGAGGAGAGAGAGAGAAAAGACTGCAGCAAGGCAGACTGGAGGAAAAAAAAAAAAAAAAAAATTTCAGCAGACTTCTTATAACTCTCCTTTCTCAACCTGGGTCTTTAACACTTTACGGGCCGGTCAAACTGTCATGATCTCTGCAGGCAGAGATCATAGCAAGCCTATAGAGGGACAAGCTCTCGGAAGATGGAACTATACTGACCATGAACTAAGCCTGCCGCGCAACTAGAAATAGCCAGGTAGCATTTCCTATTTATCGCTAGATGCCCAGCTCTGGCCTAAGACCTAAATAGCTAGCAGAGGGAAATATAAGACCTGGCTCACCTCTAGAGAAATATTCCAAAGAAGACAGTAGCCCCCCACATATAATGACGGTGAGTTCAGATGAAACAACAAACGCAGCAGGAAAATAGTCTTAGCAAATTTGAGGTCCGCTTACTAGATAGCAGAAGACAGATAGTATACTTTCATGGTCAGCAGAAAAACACTAACAAAACACCATCCAGAGATTACCTTAAACTCTGGCATTAACTCATAACGCCAGAGTAGCAATCCCTGATCAACGAGAGCTTTCCAGACACAGTAACAAAACTTCAGCTGTGAACTGGAACAAATAGGCAAAACAAAACATGGACAAAAGTCCAACTTATCTAGTAGTAGTCTAGAAGCAGGAACAAGCACTGAGAGGCATCAGATAACATTGTTGACCGGCAAGAAACCACCAGAGAAATGAGCTTAAATAGCGACACCCACTACTGATGGAATCAGGTGAAACAGGAAAGAGGATGACAAGTCCAATTCCACAAGCGGCCACCGGGGGAGCCCAGAATCCAAATTCACAACAGAAACCACTATGGCTAAATGGAGCTGTAAGGGGCGCAATAAGTGACAAAAAGAAAGCATTTAGAGAATTAAAGGAAGTAGGTAGTGAGGAGGCATTAAATAAATACAAAAAATTAAATAAATTATGTAAAAAGCAAATCAAGGCAGCAAAGATTGAGACAGAGAGACTCATTGCTAGGGAGAGCAGAAATAACCCCAAAATATTCTTTAACTACATAAATAGTAAGAAACTAAAGAATGATAGTGTTGGCCCCCTTAAAAATAGTCTGGGTGAAATGGTGGATGAGGATGAGGAAAAAGCCAATATGCTAAATGACTTTTTTTCATCAGTATTTACAAAAGAAAATCCCATGGCAGCCAATATGACTAGTGATAATAATTCCGAATTTAATGTTACCTGCTTAACCCAGCAGGAAGTACGGCGGCGTCTAAAAATCACAAAAATTGACAAATCTCCGGGCCCGGATGGGATACACCCCCGAGTACTGCAGGAATTAAGTACAGTCATTGATAGACCATTATTTTTAATCTTTAAAGAGTCCATAATAACAGGGTCTGTACCACAGGACTGACGTATAGCAAATGTGGTGCCAATATTCAAAAAGGGGACAAAAACTGAACTCGGAAATTATAGGCCAGTAAGCTTAACCTCTACTGTGGGTAAAATCCTGGAGGGCATTCTAAGAGATGCTATACTGGAGTATCTGAAGAGGAATAACCTCATGACCCAGTATCAGCACGGGTTTACTAGGGACCGATCATGTCAGACTAATTTGATCAGCTTCTATGAAGAGGTAAGTTCCGGTCTGGACCAAGGGAACACAGTAGATGTAGTGTATATGGACTTTTCAAAAGCTTTTGATACGGTGCCACACAAAAGGTTGATACATAAAATGAGAATAATGGGGATAGGGGAAAATATGTGCAAGTGGGTTGAGAGTTGGCTCAGGGATAGGAAACAAAGGGTGGTTATTAATGGAGCACACTCGGACTGGGTCACGGTTTGTAGTGGGGTACCACAGGGGTCAGTATTGGGCCCTCTTCTTTTTAACATATTTATTAATGACCTTGTAGGGGGCATTCAGAGTAGAATTTCAATATTTGCAGATGACACTAAACTCTGCAGGGTAATCAATACAGGGGAGGACAATTTTATATTACAGGCTGATTTATGTAAGCTAGAAGCTTGGGCTGATAAATGGCAAATGAGCTTTAATGGGGATAAATGTAAGGTCATGCACTTGGGTAGAAGTAATAAGATGTATAACTATGTGCTTAATTCTAAAACTCTGGGCAAAACCGTCAATGAAAAAGACCTGGGTGTATGGGTGGATGACAAACTCATATTCAGTGGCCAGTGTCAGGCAGCTGCTACAAAGGCAAATAAAATAATGGGATGCATTAAAAGAGGCATAGATGCTCATGAGGAGAACATAATTTTACCTCTATACAAGTCACTAGTGCGACCACACTTAGAATACTGTGCACAGTTCTGGTCTCCGGTGTATAAGACATAGCTGAACTGGAGCGGGTGCAGAGAAGAGCAACCAAGGTTATTAGAGGACTGGGGGGTCTGCCATACCAAGATAGGTTATTACACTTGGGGCTATTTAGTTTGGAAAAACGAAGACTAAGGGGTGATCTTATGTTAATGTATAAATATATGAGGGGACAGTACAAAGACCTTTCTGCTGATCTTTTTAATCATAGACCGATGACAGGGACAAGGGGGCATCCTCTACGTCTGGAGGAAAAAAGGTTTAAGCATAATAACAGACGCGGATTCTTTACTGTAAGAGCAGTGAGACTATGGAACTCTCTGCCGTATGATGTTGTAATGAGTGACTCATTGCTTCAATTTAAGAGGGGACTGGATACCTTTCTGGAAAAGTATAATATTACAGGGTATATATATTAGATTCCTTGATAGGGCGTTGATCCAGGGAACTAGTCTGATTGCCGTATGTGGGGTCGGGAAGGAATTTTTTTCCCCATGATGGAGCTTACTCTTACCACATGGGTTTTTTTTGCCTTCCCCTGGATCAACATGTTAGGGCATGTTAGGCTATGGGTTGAACTAGATGGACTTAAAGTCTTCCTTCAACCTTAATAACTATGTAACTATGTAACTATATCTTTGATAACGCAGAGCATAGTGAGGAGGAGCTGATGATTTACAGTGTGGAATGCTGCAGAGAGATCAGGAGAATTAGTAGAGAGCAATGACCATTAGATTTAGCTGTTAGTAGATCATTAGAGACTTTAGTGAGGGCAGTTTCAGTAGAGTGTAAAAACCAGAAACCAGATTGTTATTTTTGCTTACATATCCAATCTTCTTGATACATATTTATTTTTCCTTGACAACCTCTTTAAGAATTTCTTAAGTATTCATGTTAAGCGGTATTATCATTTGAGAGATCTCTCCTATTTTCCCATCTGATCACATATAGTAATAGTGGATGTTCTGGATTACTATTGCTTTTGTTTTGCACAGTGGGTGACCTGTACATAATAGATAATATGAGATGGACACAGTTGCAGTTTGGATTTTGTTAAAAAGTGAACTACTTCCCACTCCAAGCAATAGATTAGGGTCTGTTGCCCTCTAAAGGCCCCGTCTCACATAGCGATTTACCAACGATCACGACCAGCGATACGACCTGGCCGTGATCGTTGGTAAGTCGTTGTGTGGTCGCTGGGGAGCTGTCACACAGACCGCTCTCTCCAGCGACCAACGATCAGGGGAACGACTTCGGCATCGTTGAAACTGTCTTCAACGATGCCGAAGTCCCCCTGCAGCACCCGGGTAACCAGGGTAAACATCGGGTTACTAAGCGCAGGGCCGCGCTTAGTAACCCGATGTTTACCCTGGTTACCAAAAAAAACAAACACTACATACTCGCCTTTCAGTGTCCGTCAGGTCCCTTGCCGTCTGCTTCCTGCTCTGACTGAGTGCCGCCGTACAGTGAGAGCAGAGCGCAGCGGTGACGTCACTGCTGTGCTGCGCTCTCACTGTACGGCCGGATCTCAGTCAGAGCAGGAAGCAGACGGCAAGGGACCTGACGGACATCAGATGGTGAGTATGTACGGTTTTGTTTTTTTTACATTTACGCTGGTAACCAGGGTAAACATCGGGTTACTAAGCGCGGCCCTGCGCTTAGTAACCCGATGTTTACCCTGGTTACCAGTGAAGACATCGCTGGATCGGTGTCACACACACCGATTCAGCGATGTCAGCGGGACCTCAACGACCAAAAAAAGGTCCAGGCCATTCCGACACGACCAGCGATCTCGCAGCAGGGGCCTGATCGCTGGTACGTGTCACACATAGCGAGATCGCTACTGAGGTCGCTGTTGCGTCACAAAACTAGTGACTCAGCAGCGATCTCGCTAGCGATCTCGCTATGTGAGACGGGGCCTTAAGGTCTGACCTATCGCCTGCTGTCGTAATTGCATTTGTTGCACAATGCCTTATAGAACCATGAATATTCCTGTAAAAATCAATGCATATCAGTAATTATGTACAGCATGTAGGCTAGTAGATACTTCTTGGCAGCTGGGACCGGAGGCTAACTCAAAGTATTCATTTGATAGGACTTGCACCTGTTTTGTTTTTAACAGTACCCAAGTCAAGAATTACCCACAAGGTAAGGGAGATGCCTGTGGTTGTCACACGATCATCAAGGTCAAGTAAATGTCGGCCAAAGGCTTCAAAAACTCTATCATATAGAGAGAATGTATCATCAGAATATATACAATATTTAGATGTATGGCACATATTAATTTTCTTTTTCTATAATATATTATTATTGTTTGTTTTTATTTTAATGTGATTTCTTAAAAATAAATACTTAAATATCCCAGTTTTCACCCAGGTCACAGAAGCGCACTTGATAAGCTGATGTTTCCTGTATAAGCAGCTCACTTGTAAACTTTGCTTTGCAGATTGTGTCCATGTCTGCAAATGGCATGGGATTTATTGACAGATTTACTATACAGTTGGAGGTCTACATAAACCAGGAAGACAGGATAATAACACTTATAGCTTGTAATGGTCCTCGAGGTCAGTGGATTAGATTTTCCGGATTTTGCAGAACAGTTTTCTTGTAAATTATCATATACAGCTCTGGCAAAAATTAAGAGACCACCGCAAAATGTTCAGTTTGTCTGATTTTGCTTTTTATAGGTATATTTTTGAATAAAAAGTAAATTGTTCAAGACAACATGTCTCCAAAGTTCAAGCAATGAATTTTGTATTTTTTTTCTGACACAGAAAAATGGTCAAAATTAAAAAAAAAAAAAACCAGTGCTTTCAGACCTCAAATAATGCAAATAAAACAAGTTCATAATCATTTAGAAACAACAATACTAATGTTTTAGCTCAGGAAGAGTTCAGAAATCAATATTTTGTGGAATAACCATGATTTTTAATCCCAGCTTTCATGTGTCTTGGCATGCCTTCCGCCAGTCTTTCACTGCTTCTGGCGCAAAAATGTAAGCAGTTCTTCTTTGATTGATGGCTGGTGACTATCTATCATCCTCTTGATTACATTCCAGAGGTTTTCAATGGGGTTCATATGGAGATTGGGCTGCCCATGACAGAGTTTTGATGTGGTGGTCTCTTAATTTTTGCCAGAGCTGTATTTGACCTATTGTTGCAGATGCATGAATTAGTCAACAAGGAGGTCTTTAAAGGGAATCTGGCAGTAAGATCAAGCCTCGTAAGTCATGCATTTAGGCATGTAGGTCATAGAAAGTTTAGTAAAATTATACCTTGATATCTGAGATCCAATGTCTTATTCCCAAAAAATCCCCATTTTTCTTAATATGTAAATGAGCTGTTAAGATCTATGGGCCAAGCATAGATCTCCCTGAGAATCTGCCCCCAGAGCTTATTATAAATGAAATGTTATCTGTGTGTGACATGTAGTGACTGACAATCTGCTCTCCTGATCTAAATGACTCAACCTTTCAGTTAAAAGCAGCTCTGTAGACAGATTCTCAGGGAGATATATGTCCGGCCCATAGATCTTAAGAGCTCATTTACAAATTAAGAAAAATGTGGATTTCTCTGGAATAAGATATCGGATCACAGATATCAGGATATAATTTTATTCAAACGAGGAGGGTTGATCCTACTGACAGATTCCCTTTAAACCTTTCTTGCTGAAGACAGTTTTTGAAAAATGTTAATATTGATGCCTCTCAGATAATGACAACACAAAGGCAAATGTATTTTTTTCAAAGTCTGTATTTATTGTACATAGAGAAAACATAAAATTGTGTAAGTTTGGTGCTGCTACAATCCTGCTGACCTACTGGATAAAGTCCCACATACAGTACAATTAGCATAACCAAACCATTTTTTTATTTTGTTAGTGTCGTGTTCCAGGAGCCATAGTTTTTCAATTCTTGGGTGACTTAGTTGTATGAGGTTGTGGGATTTTTTGTTTTTGGAGGGGGGGGTGATGAGTTTGTCAATGGCAGCAATTTTTTACTAACTCTCCAATTTTTTTACTAACTCTCTATGGGCAGGAATCTAAGCAATGCAACTTTTTGATTGTGTTATACTACACTGAGAAGCACAATAATCAAAAAAGCAGATCTAGATTGTAATACATTTTGTTAAAAACACTATTCACCATTAGATATGTCATGTTTTCTTTATTATGAGGGTTGATACGATTTACAGTAGCACATTTGTTTTTTTTTTTAAATTTTACATTAAAATGACTCTTTAAATTCAATATTTTTTTGTTTGCCGCATTTGATACCCAATGGTTTTTTTTCTTAATTTTTCTGTTGGAGTAACTGTATCTAGGCTTTTTGGGGGACAGAAGAGGAGGGGGCAAGCTGTTGCTTTTAATCGTACAATTTTTTATTACATACAACTGTTGTATGATCATTTATCCATTTTTTCCCACCTAACACGGGCATGTTAATATAAATTGGATATTGCCATAATCCAATTGCCACAAAATAATATGTATTAAATTGCTTTTTAAAATAAAACAAATTTGGGGCAGTGTCACGTTTTTGAAAGCCTGAACTTTTTCGATTTTTGTTGTTTACTGAGCTGTTTAGTGACTTCTATTTTGTGTAACAAGTTTTACACTTTTTTTTACTTTGGGATGTGTAATTTTTTGTGAGGCAAAAAGTTTTTTTTTTTAAGGTTCATCCCATTTTCTTACACGGGTAAAACTGCAATGTTCCGTTTACTGCAATGTAAAAAAAAGACAACTTTGAAGTTTACTTGTAAACTATCTTCTCTTTTTATATATATATATGCAGCGCCCCCACTGCCGCAGGGCCGAGGGGTACCCGGTACCGGGCCTCTGAGTCTCTGCTCTGGGGTTGTCACGGTGGCTAGGCCCGGTCCGTGACCCTGCTGAGGGGCACCCAATGAAAGGGGTGAATAAATGGTGATGATGTTGTAGTGGTGCGGTGCAGTAAATAACGAGGACACCAGGTTGCAGTCTCTTTACCTCTTTACTGAAGGCTTCAGGGTCCTCAATCCGGAATACGGTTAACTGGGCTGCGCAAGCCTGGTCGGTCCGATGGCACATCCAGAGCTCCCTTTGCAGGTGGAAATCTGTGCCTACCCTCTAGCGCTTGTGTGTTGTAGTCCTTCCCTGCTGAGCACCACGGGATAGTCCTCACAACTGTTGTGTCTGTTTCTCGTGTTCCCTCACAACTCGATTCTGATGTTCTTCCACGTCCCCCAGATCTTATGGT
This sequence comes from Ranitomeya variabilis, assembly GCF_051348905.1. NCBI lineage: Eukaryota > Metazoa > Chordata > Amphibia > Anura > Dendrobatidae > Ranitomeya > Ranitomeya variabilis. The sequence goes on along the minus strand of NC_135232.1, from coordinate 652,700,179 downwards.
TAGGACGCACCCGTATGACGGGGAGGCTCGGAGCTCTTCCGGGACTCTAGCGTCGCCCCACTCCTGTTGTTACCCCCCTGTGTCTTCCTAGGTCAATTGGGTGAGACAGCCCGCCTATAACTGACTGTCCTGCCGTAGGTTTGAAGTTTGGCTTGGAGCTCTATACTTCCTCGGCGTTCCGGCCACCGGTTATGCGCCTCAATAGGATGTTGCCTCGTCTTACAGCACGACTCCTATTGGTATTCCCCTTGTTGCGTTGATCTCGTTTCTCACTCAGCACAATATACCTCGCTTCTTGTCCTTTCTTGGGGTACCGCCGCTGTATCGCGCAGGCGCGGTCCCGTAACGTTCTTTCTGGTTGCTAGGCCTCTGTCAGGATCCCACCCCTGACAGGGACCCCTCTGAATCTTCCCCTACAACACCCTCTGCCACAAGGTGTTGCCTGGTTCCAACCCAGTCAGCTTTCTCCACTAACTTCCTGCCTAACCCCCAGTTTTACCAGATTGTGAGGAGTGGCCTAATAAATAGAACCCTTAGCTCCCCCTGGAGGCCAGACTGTGAAGTGTATTGGTGTCTGTGATACCTGGTCAGATGAATTCCTTCAGTGCCATCAGACGTACCATAGCCCCCCTTAGCGGCGGAGCAACAGTACTGCAACGACCAGGACTCTGGGGCGCTGCACTCCCCCCCGGTTAAATCCAGTACTCCTGGACTGGGAAGAAAACAACAATACATGTCAGCAAAAAGACATACAATTTTGAAAATGCAAGTACAAGTAAACTTTTTTTAACAGAGCTTCCCTTTATGGGAGGTGAGGACACTTGAATGTTACAAACAGGTTTAAATACTTTAAATAACATACTATAAATACTTTTCTTACCCAACCGGGTATTCTACTAAGTGCAAAATTTTTGAACAATAATTTAACTTTGCCTTTAAGGACGTACTCGCTGAATCCACTAAAGACCTTCTTATAAAACATTATAAGGCTGATCAACTTTTATGCATTCTCCTTCTTTACATCTGCAGGACCGCCTGTCCTAACTGCTCCAGACCTACTGCCTCTCCTTTCTGTTACAGGACCGCCCCTTTCCGCCCGGGCCTACTGTTTCTACTACTATACACAGTATAGAACATATCATTTTTCTTTCAGTTCAAGATCACTGAGCCATCTCTATATGGCTCCTAGGAGGACTCACTAACTAACCCCGTACGGGTTCACTTCCTGTCCTCGTTCTTCTATCAACATCATTAAACATTTCTTACAATCAACTAGTTAGCTACATTTAACTTTCACATATCAGCAATATTACTTTTTCTTTTAGAGCATCATCATTCTCTAAGTACTATCAATGAACATCCCCTTTAAGAGGGGACCGAGTCTCTATGAGGTAGTGCAACTTCTCAAGCTGCAAGTCTGTTCGCAATAAGGACTCCTGTAATGTTTTCAAGATCAGTATCTTCACAAAGAGTCCTTTCTTCATGTAAAACCAGTAGAGAGCACCTTTAAGAAGGCGCAAACTATTTACAACATCAGTTTTTGAATCATTCACCGTCCATGACTCGGCAGTCTCTTGATAACTGAGGCAACAAGTAGAAAACAAACAAAAGGCAATAGGGATCCCGGGTCAACAAAGGGATCCCTTTAAGAGTTAACCCTGGATGGGTTTTAGCAAAGCAGCAGAAAAACAATCAGTTAACTATTTACAATCAATAAAGCATTTTTGCTTACTTTGATTCTGGCTGCCCCCATCGAGGCTTTACCTGGCAGGTGGCCCTCTGCGGCTCAGACAGGCTGGACTCCAAGTCTACTCCTGATGCCAGGTGTACCCCATGGGTTCGGGTCTTCTGCACGACCAGGTCGTGCGCTGCGATGAGTGTCTGTGTGGGTCGATGGATGATGCTGGCGGCGGCAGAGGCTGCAGCAGCGGCTTCAGCGGCAAACTCCTCCCCCTCGGTTCGGGATACCGCTAGAACGGCCGTGCAGCGCTGCATATCCCGGGCCCAACAGCTGCTCCCCTTCAGGTGCCGGCGATACGTCACCACATCCCCCGGCTTCAGGAGGGACTTAGCGCCGTCTCCACACAGGCAGGGCTCCACTTCGTCCCGGGTGATGCGGACTCTCAGGGCTGTTCCAATCTCCTGCACGAAGCCCTTCCCTGCCTGGGGCTGGTAGACAATTACGACGCCCCATTTCGGCAAGGAGCCCTCCAACAGCTCACCACGCGCCTCCCGCTCCACTTCCCGCTGGAACTCCGCAATCAGGTGGTTCCTGTATTCTCCCCAAGGGAAGGGCCCCAAGTCTGGCCCCCCCGGTTCTTTGGGGCCAAGCGGCAGGAGCGCTGGGGCACCAGTGGTCGCAGCGGCGGCCGGGTCTGGTGCAGAGGTGGGGCGGTCTCCCTGGGGGTCGCGGCACTCAGTACCCCTACCTGGGGTGACTCCTCCGTCGCCACTCCACTCCCCTGGGGGAGGCACACAGGCTGGGGACCGCGCAGGCAAAGGATGCCCCATCGACAGCTCCCACGGGTCCAAATCCTCCAGCGGGGGCATATCGGAATAATCCTCTGGTGACGGGGGTCGATGCGGGGCCATCCTTTTCTGCAGGCCTTCTCTGGTCTCCAGTCCCACCTCATCTGAATCATAGTTTCATTTCTTCGGTCTCCGCCTGCCATAGAAGATCAGGAGGCGGATCTCGGCTGTTGACGGACACGTCCTCAGGATGCAAAAATATTTAGACTGGGCGGCCATTGTCTTTCGCGCTCTCCAGCTTGTCTACGTCCACTCCACGCCCCTCTTCTTCTCCTGCGCTCTCCTCAGCGCTGTAATGGCGGATTTTGGCGGCAAGTGGCGCGGCACAGTCTTTGCAATAAGTCACAGTCCAAGTACAATAAATCACAGTTCCAAGGCACACATGACCTGATTCTTCAGGCTTAAATAGATCCTGTTCGTGATGCCAAAATTGCAGCGCCCCCACTGCCGCAGGGCCGAGGGGTACCCGGTTCCGGGCCTCTGAGTCTCTGCTCTGGGGTTGTCACGGTGGCTAGGCCCGGTCCGTGACCCTGCTGAGGGGCACCCAATGAAAGGGGTGAATAAATGGTGATGATGTTGTAGTGGTGCGGTGCAGTAAATAACGAGGACACCAGGTTGCAGTCTCTTTACCTCTTTACTGAAGGCTTCAGGGTCCTCAATCCGGAATACGGTTAACTGGGCTGCGCAAGCCTGGTCGGTCCGATGGCACATCCAGAGCTCCCTTTGCAGGTGGAAATCTGTGCCTACCCTCTAGCGCTTGTGTGTTGTAGTCCTTCCCTGCTGAGCACCACGGAATAGTCCTCACAACTGTTGTGTCTGTTTCTCGTGTTCCCTCACAACTCGATTCTGATGTTCTTCCACATCCCCCAGATCTTATGGTTAGGACGCACCCGTATGACGGGGAGGCTCGGAGCTCTTCCGGGACTCTAGCATCGCCCCACTCCTGTTGTTACCCCCCTGTGTCTTCCTAGGTCAATTGGGTGAGACAGCCCGCCTATAACTGACTGTCCTGCCGTAGGTTTGAAGTTTGGCTTGGAGCTCTATACTTCCTCGGCGTTCCGGCCACCGGTTATGCGCCTCAATAGGATGTTGCCTCGTCTTACAGCACGACTCCTACTGGTATTCGCCTTGTTGCGTTGATCTCGTTTCTCACTCAGCACAATATACCTCGCTTCTTGTCCTTTCTTGGGGTACCGCCGCTATATCGTGCAGGCGCGGTCCCGTAACGTTCTTTCTGGTTGCTAGGCCTCTGTCAGGATCCCACCCCTGACAGGGACCCCTCTGAATCTTCCCCTACAACACCCTCTGCCACAAGGTGTTGCCTGGTTCCAACCCAGTCAGCTTTCTCCACTAACTTCCTGCCTAACCCCCAGTTTTACCAGATTGTGAGGAGTGGCCTAATAAATAGAACCCTTAGCTCCCCCTGGAGGCCAGACTGTGAAGTGTATTGGTGTCTGTGATACCTGGTCAGATGAATTCCTTCAGTGCCATCAAACGTACCATAGCTCCCCTTAGCGGCGGAGCAACAGTACTGCAACGACCAGGACTCTGGGGTGCTGCATATATATATATATATATATATATATATATATATATATATATATATATATATTAAAATATTTATTTCTCATTACTTGGTTGGTCTAACAGCAGTGGCTGAATATGCGTAAGTGCTGTTCTGAAGTTGGCGGGACTGCTAGAGCGCACTGTTAGCTCCCAGTCCAGCAAGCTTCAGTGCCAGTGCACTCTTCTGATGGTCCTATTTACTATGAAATAACATCAGAGAGCACAACAGCTTCGGACACCACTGGCCTGAACTGTGAATCAAGCAGGAAATCTGGAGACAATAATTTTAATCTTCTACAGGGTTCACAATATTTGTGTTTGTTTGTTTTTAATACAGAAACCATGCAGCTCTTCCATAAACTGTATGTGGTATTGCCATTAAGCCTTATTCAAGTGAAAGCTGCAATACCACACATAGCCTATGGAGAAAAGTGGCACTGTGCAGAACTTATTTTTTTACTGTAGACAATCCCTTCACAAATGCCATCAAATGAACCATCGCATTTATAGTACTAAAATTATGAAAGATTTTATGGAGGCACAAAACATACGGCACGTAGAGTAGTGAATTAGAAGAGTACCACATGCACACAGTAAATCGTCATTCTGCGGTCGTGTAGGGATGCCAAAAAATATGATGTGGAAATATGACTGTGATAGCTTCATTAGCCGGACACAAAAGGACAAAGCGGGTCCCCTATGCATCCATTCAGCTGTATAGGATTAGTGTATACTGTCTGTTTAGAAAGGCCTGTGCCCTGTTCTGTTGACGACAGTTTTTAAAAGGATGAATGCCTTCTGCTGAGACAGGAATGAGCCAGGGAGGGATTTGTTTTTACATGTTACAGCGGAACAAAAGAAAGAAATAACTATGGAAATTTAAGTTAAGGCTTTGCTGTAGCTACTGTGCTAGTTGAAAGTCATATGTGAATCCAGCTTACATACATGCTGTGGATACCAGTAGACATTCGTACATTCTGGTGACTACATGTTCACTACCCGGGCTCCTAAAAAACATTTTTGATTGCAAGCTGGCCACTTTCCTGCTGTTTAGCCACATAGCCAGAAAAGGAATTATCGTGTTGGATTTATGCCTAGTGCACATGAAAGAGACTGATTAGTAGTGGCATCCACCAAATCCTGGACGAAGCCATGCCTTTTATCCCTTCTGGCTTTTTCTGTGACCGGGTTATCCGGGAAAGAGATCGTCGAAATGGGGAAGGATCCCTTAACAAGCCCCTAAAGTTTGAGGGACAAGACTTTTTGGCCTTAAGAAGGGACTTCATCAACAAGAAGAAACTCTTTGAAGATGATGTCTTCCCAGCTGGAGGGCAGTCCTTGGGCTACAAAGAGTTTGGCCAGAAGGCAACCAAAGTGAAGAATATCGTGTGGAAAAGACCAAAGGTTGGAAGTATATCTGAATTACTCTTTATGCATCAATTGTCATATTTTTTTCTCTGTTAGTCTAAGGCTTTACCTATAAAGGAAAATCGGTCGTAGTTGACTAAACCTCTATTTAATGTCTATACTTTTAGATATCCTTCAAATGTCCCTTACTATTCATCATTTTCTTCCATAAGTGGAGTGAAAAATAAACAGGCAAGCACTACTCGGTAAATAGGGCATGACTTGAATGGTGACCAATGCGATGGATTGAATAATACAATAATTCATCTTTAGTTACGTTTTTGCCAGATGGTTTTTTATTGTGTTGAATAAAATATTTCTCAATTCCTTTCGCAACTAGACATCACTAAAGACCATATAAGCAAACAAAATTCACCAAGATGACATGTGTCGATAGAAATTTAAAGTTAGTAAAATTTCATGATATCTTAAATATATTTTATTATATGTAAGAATAGTTAATAAATCCTTAGAGGACCTGCCTGTCACCAGGACAGAAGTGTCCAATTTGTAGACTTACGGTATTTTATTCCCACTTCATGCTTGAGTATTCAGTTGGTTTTTTTGTGGTGTGGTCTTTAAAAGGAGGCGAGGCTCACAGGATTCCTTGGGGGCATGTCTTTAGGATGTACTCTATAATTACCCTATGAGCAACACCCCCATAGTAAAGACCATAACATTTATGTATTGTGTACTCTAAATAATAAAAAAAAAAACAACACTTTTTGAAACCATATGCCAGATTTAAAAAATAAAGAAAAAAATCAAATACTCTAGAGTAGTGGGAATAAAATAAATGCAAAAACTTGTCACTTTTGACTTGGCAACAAGTCCTCTTTAAGATGGTATTAGACAGAAGTAGCTTGATGGTTGTTTGGTAAGGAATAGTGATGAGTGAACGTGATCGGATAAGGTGTTACCTGAGAATGTTCGTGTGCTAACCGAGTGTCTTCGGCGTGCTCGAATTATATGTTTGGGTCCCTGCGGCTGCATGTCTCGTGGCTGTTTGACAGCTGCACCACATGCAAGGATCGCCTAACAAACGGGCAGTCACTGCATGTGTTGCAGCTGTCGAACAGCCGCGAGACATGCAACCGCAGGGACTCAAACATATAATTCGAGCATGCCGAAGACACTCGGTTAGCACACGAACATGCTCAGGTAACACCTTATCCGAGCACATTCACTCATCACCAGTAAGGAATCAATGTCCTAACATAGACCATATTGACCGTTACTGGTCATGCATCTTCATTGACTCCTGATAAAGGACCAAAGGTTGTTCTGGGAAGATTCTCAAAACTTTCTGAGAATCTATTTACCTCATAAAGTTCTAGTGTGAATAAGTGGGAATAGAGTATATATATTATAAACATGGCTGACTTTTTTTCATACTATGATGGTTTAAAATAGTTATAGGTTGATAAATTTCAGCTGATGGGCAATTGTTTTAGTTATGTATCTGTTTTGATCAACTTTAGACCAAGATATATGTTAGCTCAGCATTTACAAGCTCCGATCCTTTGGAGAAGATGGTGCTCTTTCTTTTCACCCCACCATCCTGAGGGTAATCAACAATTATTATTATTATTATTATTATTATTATTATTATTTATTTATAAAGCACCATTGATTCCATGGTGCTGTACATGAGAAGGGGTTACATACAAGTTACAGATATCACTTACAGTAAACAAACTTACAATGACAGACTGATACAGAGGGGCGAGGACCCTGCCCTTGCGGGCTTACATTCTGCAGGATTATGGGGAAGGAGACAGTAGGTTGGGGGTTGCAGGAGCTCCGGTGTTGGTGAGGCGGTAGGTTCGGTGGTGATGAGGAGGCAGCGGGGTCAGTGCAGGCTGTAGGCTTTCCTGAAGAGATGAGTTTTCAGGTTCCGTCTGAAGGATCCGACTGTGGTTGATAGTCAGACGAGTTGGCGCAGAGAGTTCCAGAGGATGGGGGATATTCGGGAGAAGTCTTGGAGGCAATTGGATGAGGAGCGAATAAGTGTGGAGGAGAGAAGGAGGTCTTGGGAGGACCGGAGATTACGTGAGGGAAGATATATGGAGATTAGTTCAGAGATATATGGAGGAGACAGGTTATGGATGGCTTTGTAGGTCAGTATTAGTAATTTGAACTGGATACGCTGAGGGAATGGGAGCCAGTGAAGAGATTTGCAGAGGGGGGAAGCGGAGGAGTAGCGAGGAGAGAGATGGATTAGTCGGGCAGCAGAGTTAAGGATGGACTGGAGAGGTGCAAGGGTGTTAGCAGGGAGGCCGCAGAAAAGGATGTTGCAGTAGTCAAGGTGGGAGATGATGAGGGCATGCACAAGCATTTTAGTAGATTGAAGGTTGAGGAAAGGACGGATTCTGGAGATATTTTTGAGCTGGAGGCGACAGGAGGTGGAGAGAGCTTGGATGTGCGGTTTGAAGGACAGGGCAGAGTCGAAGGTTACTCCGAGGCAGCGGACTTCCGGTACGGGGGAAAGCATGATGTCATTGATTGCGATAGATAGGTCAGGTAAGGAAGATCTATGGGATGGAGGAAAGATGATGAGTTCAGATTTGTCCACATTGAGTTTGAGGAAGCGAGAGGAGAAGAAGGAGGATATAGCTGATAAGCACTCTGGGATTCTGGACAGCAGTGCGGTGACGTCTGGGCCAGAGAGGTAGATCTGAGTGTCATCAGCATAGAGGTGGTACTGGAATCCATGGGACTTTATGAGTTGTCCCAAGCCAAGTGTATAGATTGAGAAGAGTAGGGGTCCTAGAACAGAGCCTTGGGGGACTCCAACAGAGAGAGGGTGGGATGAGGAGGTAGTGTGGGAGTGGGAGACGCTGAATGTGCGGTTGGAAAGGTATGAGGAGATCCAGGATAGGGTGAGGTCTTTGATGCCAAAGGAGGAGAGGATCTGTAGTAGGAGGCAGTGGTCAACTGTGTCAAAAGCAGAGGACAGGTCTAGAAGGAGGAGTACAGAGTATTGTCCAGTAGCTTTGGCGGTAAGTAGGTCGTTAGTGATTTTGGTCAGGGCAGTCTCAGTTGAGTGATGGGGGCGGAAACCAGATTGTAGATTGTCGAACAACAAGTTAGATGAGAGGTGGGAGGAAAGTTTGGCGTGGACGTGCTGCTCCAGGAGTTTGGAAGCGAAAGGGAGCAGCGATATTGGGCGATAGCTGGAAGCAAGGAGTGACACTGCTCCTTTAGTATTATTTCTTTCATTGTCTTGTTAAGTAAAGTTGTTAGGCATTGTTAGTCATTTCTTTGCCTTTTGTGAGTTCAGTTTTCCTTGAGATTTGAGATGGCTCCAACCTAAGCTTAAGTTAACACCCTTCCTTTGTTCCATAATTTCCAGAGCAGATTCAATGGCTCTACAGTAGCAACTTTTGTAATTAAAAAAAGTGAAAAATGCAAATTGACAACTCAAAACTACTCAAGCAAAAGTGCAACTTAATAAACTGCTTCCCAGTAAATGCTTCCATAATGTTCCAAATTCATCATAAATCAATATATAATTAGATTTTTTTCCCAGTGTTGGAATGAATATAAATATTTAATAATGCTACTTTCTTAGTTTTGGGATCACTTGTATAATTAGCTGGTGTTTGTGTGATTTATGTGGCGTAATTAATACTAGTGTACCACATCGATGGAAATCTGCCAGAGTCGGCCATAAAAAGGGGCCGTGTAGGGATAACCCGTACCATCGCAGTGTTTTCTCTGCTGTGAGTGCATTCCATACTGATGGGCACATTTAGAAATTGGCTTTTCGATGAATTCTGAGAGTGCTGCGCTTTACCAACCAATTCATCTGTGCAATATACATAAATGCATGAATCGTCGAGAAATTCTCTAGTGTCTGACAAAATGTTCAATTGAATTCTGGCTATTTATGAGCGATGAATATTATACAATGGTGTCAATGTATGACAATAATAGATTGCTGGGAGAAATTTTTTTTTTCACATTGAGTCACCAGTCGCAGTCAAATTGTGGGATAGGCACCATCTAGCTTAACGGGATTGCCTGGCCTCAGGGTACAAGTATGTGACTGCAGACTTGTGAATCTTCACAGTGTGTATTGTGTGCAGTGAGAATTCGCCGGGAGTGCGCAGTCATGTGACTGTAATTATGCAATTTGCATAGTTCAGGTCACATTCTGACTAGACATGTCTGGCTTTGCTCATTACACTTCCATTGAGCGAAGCTGCGCACGTCTAGTCGGCACGTGACCACATATATGCAAATCAAATACTTGAGGTCATGCTCCTGCAGCTCTCAGTGTCGGCATCGGAGAATCCTGACATCGCATCCAGTTATTGACTGCAGACTTGTTCCTTATGGCCGGACAACTCCTTTAACTTTGCCTCCACAGTGGGAAAGTATAGTTCTCACCACACAAAATCAGTTGGCCACTATTTACCCTGATCCCACATATTATTTGTAACTTTTACTTTTAGTTGAACACTTGCTATTTTGATGGAGGAACTCATAATTGCCATCTCTAGTCTGTATTTTTATATCAGTCCAAGAACTGAAATTTTATTTTAATTTTAAGTTTATATTCGTACATATTAAAGGGAACCTGTCTGTCGATGCTGCCTAAACCACATAACGCTTGAATCCGAGCTCAGCTGCATAATTGCTGCCAAGTGTTTCTCTGAATGCTTGGGTGTTTCAGAGAAAACTTAGTGTCGCCCTACCTGTTTCCTCGCCGATGAGCTGTTGTTGGTGTCTGCATCGGTGGCAATTGTGAAGCTGCTCTATCTTCTGATAGTGGCCGCAGCTGGGTACTAGAGATCTGACTCCTTTTCAAATCAATAGGAGGCAGATGTTCAGTACCTGTCCATGGCCACTATCAGAACATGGAGCAGCTCTGCAGTTGAACATTTCCAGCCGACTTCTGCCGCCACTGACACAGAGAGCAGATGATTGGTGGGGGTGCAAAGTATCGGCCCCCAACCGATCAGACACTGATGACCTATCCTGAGGATAGGTTATCAATGATAAAGTAGCAGGCAACCTCTTTAAAACATCTGCGGTGTAAATGTTGTTAACTGCTATTTCTAGTATTGAATTTGATAAGCACAGTAATCTTTTCCTGCTATGTGTCTACTGGGGCGTGAAGCAAGCACATTGACTTCTTGAGAGCTTGAGACAACCATGACTCGCGCCAGTGCTCTAGAGCATGTCACCAGCTGACTTGTCATATTTGGAGATGTGCCAAAGACCTATCTGCTTTCAAGGAGGATAATAACCATAAAGAATTGTCACAAAGCTTTTCCAGTTTGGCTAGGATTGTCCTTAGAGGGTGACTGACTGCACAGTTTCAAAGGGCCCAAGCTTACTAGGCGGGTCCCCAAAAACAGGAACAACATGGAGAAAATAAAAACCATCCACTATTATTTAACATCGTATTAAATCTTAAAAGACGATTATTGGATACTTCTAGTTATTTGATGCCTGGGAGTGTGGTCGTATTGCTACATAGCTAGTGGGGATATATGGTTAAGGTCAGAATACACATTGCATTCTATGGTTTCTTTATAAAAATAAAAAAATAAAACTTTTTGTTATTGTAATTTGGACATCTGATCATCACATAACTGTCCACTGAATTTTTCACTAATAGATTTTAAACCTTTATATTGAGTTGGTCCATATCATCCTTGCTTAAAAGAAGACTAAATTACATTACTGAGGATGAGAACTCGTTCTGCGGGATGAAGCTCCACTCACAATTTATCTTCCAGTTTACACTTTAAAGGTTTTTGAAGTAGGGGCCACAAATGGTGTCTTTACACTGAAAGATTGTCATGAATGAGCGCTCCTTTCACGATAATCTTGCAAACTAAACAGGCCGCCAATGACCCAATGTATAGGCAAAATTCTCATTCCTAGGTGAAACACTATTTTGTGCCGCACCAAAGATCATCATTCTCGGAAGTGCTTCATCCCATTTGAACATTTCTCATTGTGCCCAGAACAATTGAAGCATAAGTGTTGGTCTGTTACAGTTTGTTCAGTGGACATCGGGAAGGTGGACTGAAAGTGTTAATCGGCTGTTAAACGACCAGAGATCTTTTAATGCCTACGGTTGTTAGGTGTAAACGCTCCTTAAGATTCTTACATACCAACATTGGCAAACCAAGACTTACTTTGTGCATGGGCATATTGTCATGCCGAAACAGGAAAGAGTCTAACTTTTTTTAACAATAGGACTCATTAAAATGTAACTCCATGGTGTAAGGGTTTATCTTCAAAGGAAGACCAAGCTAAAATAACAGCTTAGAACTATCTCTCCTGCACAGACTGTATACTAAAGGTACCGTCACACTCAGCCACGCTGCAGCGATATAGACAACGAGCCGACCTAAACTAGATCGCTGGAGCGTCGCTGTTTAGGTCGCTGTAGAGACGTCAAACACAGCAACTCCAGAACGATGCAGGAGCGATCCAGTGACGTAACGGCGACTCACTTCTCGTTCTCGCTGGTTGTTAGCTCCATTACATCCATTGTTAGCGTCGTTGCTTTTGACGTCAAACATGACGATACACGCCGACCTGGTGACGAAATAAAGTTCTGGACTTCTAGCTCCGACCAGCGATGGCACAGCGGGATCCAGATCGCTGCTGCGTGTCAAACACAACGAGATCGCTATCCAGGACGCTGCAACGTCACGGATTGTTGTCGTTCTCTTTGCAAAGTTGCTGAGTGTGACGGTACCTTAAGAGCTACCCATTTGGCCATGAAATGGCCTCGTACTATAGTGCTTTTTTGCACTTAATCTCTGGCATTTTATATGGTGACTCACGAATTGTATGAGGCTCCTTTGGCCATGAAAACAATGTACAGATAAGCATTTCTGATTCTACCCAAAAAATCAGAAAAAAAAAGGGGGAATCCCACAACCTGATAGAAGATCATTAGCAAAAGTAGTAATTTAAAACATAACATTTAATAATTCATTAAAATTACCAGGACACAAGAAAACATATATAATAAGAACCCTAAAGGACCTGCAACACAACCGTACCTCCTTTTTACCTGGTAGGGTGGAGCCCTCCATCCTGGCTGCCATATCCCCTGATGATTGGATGAAACACGTTGGGAGGTGGTTTACTCTTAACTGGCACTAATGATTTCAACCCACGATATGGATGACTCTTCAGCGGCTGAATGCCCACAGCTCCACATGAGTGTCTGAAAAATCTTTGCCAGAGGTCCGGACATTAATCTGAATTGGGTGAGACAATTCCAGTTTAATTATTTTATATGGATCTGTAATACAATATTAGGTTTCATGTCAGTGGTACCGGCATAGGTAGTACAGTATAGCCAATTGGTGCCCTAATTGAACTTGCTGGTTGTGTTGCAAGTCCTTTAGGGATCTGATTATATATGTTTTGTTGTGTCATGGTATATTTTTAATGAATTATTAAATGCCATGAATACAAAGTTCTAAAAGGTCCCAAGAAGCAATTCTAGTGCTACTTTTGCATTGATGTTTGTGTGATGTGGGTGCCAGACAAAGAAATCGTACCATTTGCTATTACTTAACCTAAGAGACTGATGCTGAGCAGGGAAAGTCCTTGGGAGGCATAGGTTCAGAAAGAGTTTTGTCACTCGCAGAGCACTTAATGCCTCATTTGCATAAGATTTGTTTAATCAAATAACAATCTCCTCTGTTTGTACTATCTGCAGTGGTGAGACTAGCGTCCTTGCAGACCAGTGCACTAGCCAAGGTTTAGTGAGGTCACAGCTAGGGATGAGGAACATGATGGCAGCGGGGGGAAGGACCCGCATAGGGCATTAGGGGAGCTTAGGGATAGGAACAGACTGAGTTAGGAGGTGCCCCATCCCGTGTTCCCTACTATTAGGGCCTTCCTCCCCCTTTTCCCATCCTGTTGTTGGTGTTTGTTGTACCGTCCGCTGGACCGACTCTTGTGGTTATGACAGGACAGATGTATACAGCCGTATAACTGCGCTCTTGCACTTTTCAATCATCAATGACCATGTCTTTGGGAACACATCCTTTTCACAAATAGAATATCAGTACTCAGTATCAGACTGAGGTGCCAAGGGTCAAATAGCTTACAAAAATTACCGTAGTATATAGGCAGTTTGACAAAAAAAATACCCTTTAAAAATGTAATTTTAATAATTCATTTAAAAAAAGAATATTTAAGATTAGCCTCAATTCAGAACTACTTAATTATCCACAAACCAAAAGGCACAATGGGTATATGGGTGCATAAAGTTTAAGTATCTCTCCCTATAGTATGCTTGTGCTGAAATGGCTACCTGGTGGCAGAGGTTGGAACCCCACTGATAAACGTAAATGGTGCCCGGCTCAACGTCGACTGACCATAACTGGACCTGTCAATCCCTAGTCCAGTATGATAAAATCAGATTAAACCAACTCAGAACCAGATCCCATAGGGACGTCAAAAGCCCCAAAAGAATAAATCTTTTACCAATACATAGCTGTCACATCCATGACAACATCATTAACTAGATGAGGCAGTAGTGTTTCAATATTTATGTCCTCATATTTACATCTTACTTTTTAGGGGATAACTCAAAAAATATAGGAAAAAAAGGGATAATGAAAAATGGTAGGTAACTTATACGCAGGGTCGGACTGGCCCACCGGAGAACCGGAGGATTCTCCGGTAGGCCTAGGCACTGACACCTGCTGGCATACTGCCAGCAGCTGCCTAGGGCCCCTGGTGCTCCAGGGGCCGCCTGGCAGTGGAGTGTCGCTAATAGCAGCACACCCAGCTGCTATAGGGCCCAAAAGTCATGGGGGCCAGCCCGATGCCAGCTGAGCAGCAGCTGAAGATGGAAGCCTGTCCCCGCTGCTAAAGAGAAATTAATATTCACAGTTCCCCACTCCCCCATAGGCGTGGAGAGGAGTGAATATTCATTTCAATTTAATAGCGGGAAGTGTTAGCCACAGCCTGAGGATAACACTGCCCGCATGTAAAGCTGGTGTGGCTGCATCGGGCCCCTGCAGGGTGACTAACCCTGAGGGCAATTGGCGGGCAGGGAGCGATCCCTGCAGCTTGGCAGCGAAGCGTAGCTGCAGGGATCTGATGCCATCCCTCTTCCTGCCCGCTGGCTGGCGCTTCCTGTTCGACACAGCACGGCTGGGTGACAACATCATTCAGTGCGGATGTTTCAGCGAGAAAGCTGATGGCGACAAAGATGCTGTTGGGATGTGCTGCGGCTATGGGGAACGTGCAGAGAGGTGAGTGGTGCTGTGTGTCTGTCTGCCTGTGTGCGTGTATGTGGTGCGGTGCTGTGTGTGTGTGTGTGTGTGTGTGTATGTGTGGTGTGGTGCAGTGTTGGAGATGTGTGTATTGGAGATTGGCAATGATGTGGGTAATGGAGAGAGCAGTGATAGGGATGATGGGGGAGAAGGCAATGTTGTTGGTGGTAGAAATAATGATGGGGTGGTGGGGGAGGAGGCAATGATGGAGGTGGTGGAAAGGACAAAGAGGGTGGTGGTGGAGAAGGCAATGTTGGTGGTGGTGGAATGGGCAATGATGGGGTGGTGGGGAAGATGGCAATGATGTGGTGGAGGAAAGGACAATAATGGTGGTGCTGGTGAGGGGGGGGGCAATGATGCACAGGGGCTTAATAGAGGATTCCCCTGTTCTCCTGTGGGCAAGTCCAAGCCTGGTGCCAGCACCCAGTTGTCAATTTCTGAATCCTTTTTTTTTCTAGGGGGATATCTAGCAGAGGTCTGCTCTTACTCTCCCTGAAAAAAAAGTTTCTGGGGAAACTTACCCTCCATATGTCCCAGAAATGTTAAAAATGAGAAAATGCAAGAATTTACTAAAATAGACATGTCAGGAGAGCAATGGTAATGGATCCTGTTTGATTTATTCAAACAAGCTCAGTATCACTTTATTATAATCACATTATTAAAGGGATTTTACACTTTTATAAATAACAGCCAAGAGACATGCAGCCGCGGGGATTTGAATATTGTCTTTGGCATTCACAAAAAATATTGATTAGCACTCGAGCATACTTAGATAACACCTTATCCGAGCACGTTCGCTCATCACTACTTACAATGCTTTGAAATATATATAAGAAGTGATCCTCATTTACCCCACCCGCTCTATCGCTTCCAGGTGTCTCTGGTCTCTGTTCTTGCATCACAAGACATGGCATGTCGTAATGGACATGTGGTCTCAGTATAACCTAGTGACTGGCTGTAGGGGTGTCACATGTCATGAAGAACAGAGACTAATGAGAGAATTGGAAGCAGCAGGGGATCAGTGTGGTGAGGATTACTACATTTATAATATTGGAGCAAGTTAAGAGATTTTTTTAATCTGTGGAAACCCCTTTTAGTAATAAGCATGCATTCTACCGTGAACTATTCAGCCTTTTTACTGTTATTCAAGTTCTATATAAAATCACATTCTAGAACTGTGTGGGAATGTGACTGAGTGACCTTTGTTTAACTTGATTTTTATAAATCGATAGTAAATCTGAAAATATGAAAATGTGTTATATATCTTAGAGGCTTCTTTCTTTTCCTGTACTGATTTTTCATTCTCAATATTCTCAATTGATGGGTAAAATCGGTCTTCCATGAATACAGACTTTCCCATTACTAAGATAGAAGACAGCTGGTGCCCATGAAGTTCTATGGAGAAATGTAACTATTGTGTCAGGAGAACTTGCAGCGAAATGTATGTGTCTGAATCTAGTTCTTCCCGCCTCCATAGAACTTTATGAGCACCAACTGTCATATCCTATCTCCGTACTGGGAAAGTCTATATTCACTGAAAACAGATTTTATGTCACACTGTGGCGGTCTTTTCAATGGAAAGGAGGCCTTAATGTGTCCCTGGAAGTGGGACCCTAACTATCCCTCTCCCACGGGTACTCTTAAAGGTAGAGAGACCTGACCTTATATGCTCCTGTTAATGTCCTAATCTGGCCCCTCCCCCTCACCCAGGAGATCTGGGACAGAAATGTTAAGGTACCTTCACACGAAACGACTTTGTAACGATATCGCTAGCGATCCGTGACGTTGCAGCGTCCTGGCTAGCGATATCGTTTAGTTTGACACGCAGCAGCGATCAGGATCCTGCTGTGATGTCGCTGGTCGCTGAATAAAGTTCAGAACTTTATTTGGTCGTCCGATCGCCGTGTATCGTTGTGTTTGACAGCAAAAGCAACGATACCAGCGATATTTTACACTGGTAACCAGGGTAAACATCGGGTTACTAAGCGCAGGGCCGCGCTTAGTAACCCGATGTTTACCCTGGTTACCAGTGTAAAATGTAAAAAAACCAAACAGTACATACTCACCTTCGCGTCCCCCGGCGTCCGCTTCCCACACTGAGCGCCGCAAAGTGAAAGTGAAAGCACAGCACAGCGGTGACGTCACCGCTGTGCCCTGCTACTGCCGGCGCTCAGTCAGTGCAGGAAGCGGACGCCGGGGGACGCATGTAATATGTACTGTTTGTTTTTTTTACATTTTACGCTGGTAACCAGGGTAAACATTGGGTTACTAAGCGCGGCCCTGCGCTTAGCAACCAGATGTTTACCCTGGTTACCCGGGGACCTCGGCATCGTTGGTCGCTGGAGAGCGGTCTGTGTGACAGCTCTCTAGCGACCAAACAGCGACGCTGCAGCGATCGGCATCGTTGTCGCTATCGCTGCAGCGTCGCTCCATGTGAAGGTACCTTTAGTGTATAAACACGCAAGACAAACAGGGATAACAAAAAGTAACTTACATACAAAAACATTCACCATGGGTAGAGAGGAATAAAGGGAAGGATAGGAATGTACAAACCAACTGGGAATTGGATAAAAGAGAAATCATACACCCAAAAACAGCAAACAACAATCTCCAGCAGCAACTACGAACTCCAACTTCAGCACACCAACTCCAGCAAGCCAGGAAGTAAACTTTCACAGGCAGGTATGATAATATCTGGCCAGGTTTTATAGAGAGGGAAAATGAGCAGGTCAGGAGCATCTGTGAGAGGGAGGTGCATGTCTCCAACCAGCATACAAAGACTTGGTAACCTCTTCAGCGCCAATGGAAAGGAAGTCCATTTAATATGAGGAACAAAACACACAGGCTAAATGAAAGACCTGTGATTCACAATATGTAGTGATCTTCTACTCACAGATCTCCCAGGAGGATGTGACATACTTGTGACATTTTACCTGTGAATCAGTTCAGGAGGAGAAAGAAGCTGATTTCTCTAATAAGGTGTCTTACAAAGTTGCTTATTTTCACTATTGATTTTTTAAATAAAAATTAAAAGAGCGGTCAATCTTTAAAGCATCTTTCACCTTTGCTTTATTATTTGCTGTAGAATCCCTAAATATACTGATTGTTGTTTCTTCTTTCTTTTAGGAAATCTGTGAAAATCCCCAGTTTATAATAGGAGGAGCTAACAGAACAGATATCTGTCAAGGAGATTTGGGTAAGATAATCACACAATACATGAAAAGAAGAAATTTATAATATAAGCATAGTGTAGTCTGTATTCAATGCTACACACAGGGGAGAGGAGTAAATCACCGATACTGAGCTGTACAGAGTTGTACCTTGTGCATGCAGAAAAATTAGTAAAACAAAATCAAACACTATGATCAGCAAATCATCAATATTATCTATCATGACTCAACAAATTACAAAACCAGACAACTATTGTATTTCTTGTACCACTTATAGCAATGATTATGCCCAGGGTGTGACTGACCCACAGCAGAACCGCAGAGTCCTCCGGTGGGCCAATGTGCAAGAGTTGGCCACCACCCTCTTATATGAGCAGCACTTGGCAACTTGAATAACTGAGACAGAGGCAGCGTCTTATATGTTTAACAATCTAACCAGTTCTTTGTCATATAAATTTGTGATTGAGGATAATCATGTAGCTGAAAAGTGGGGCCCTGGAATTAGTTACTGGTGGGCTCTTGGCACCCCTGTCCGACACATTATGCTGTATGTTTGGAGGGCTGTGTGGGGGGCTATTATACTGTTTGGAGAGTTGTGCAGAGGCCAATATACTTTGAGGAGGGATGTGTATGGGCCATTATGTTGTTTGGAGGGCTATGTGGTGTCAATAATACTGTTTGTATGGCTAGTTGGGGCCATTATAATGTGTGGGGGCCATTATACAGTATAAATGATGGTTGGGGCCATTATACTGTATGGAGGGCCATCATACTTTATGGAGGGCTGTGTAGGGACCATCATATTGCATGGAGGGCTGTGTCAACGCCATCATCCTGTGTTGGGTTACTCTATGGGCATCATACTTTGTGGTGAGTGTACTGTAGATTCATTATACTGTGCATCTGGAGGAATTTACTGTGGGGGTATATTCCTGTGTTTGGGGGGTACATTTGTTGGCATCCTACTTTATGAGGGCTATACAGTATAATGAGTGGGAACAGTGTCGGGCTGGGTTGTCAAAGGTTGATTCTTGGGACCCACTGTTCGGACACATCCAAAAGTTACCTGATGCTAGTACATGAATTTAATTTTGCTTCTATGTAATATGAATTTGGCTAGCTTGTTTTATGAATGATGACTTTTTCTGCAAATTGTGAATTGAGTGTAATAGTATTACTCATTAGCACGCCCTCATGGGGGCCTACCAGAGGATTCTCCTGTTCTCCTATGGGTCAGTCCAAGCATGTGTGGGAACACGAAGGGGCTACAATAAGGGCACAATTAGGCCGGCGTCACACTGGCGAGTTTTATGGACTTATGAGTGCAGAAAATACACCCGTAAAATACGCATAACACACGGCCCAATGATTCTCTATGGCCCAGCTCCTATCAGCCGTATTTTACGGATCCGTATTATACGGTCTTCTACGGCCGTACAAAATCGCAGCATGCTGCGTTTGTCACCGTATTGCGCAAAAAAAACGCCAATGAAAGTCTATGGGGGCGAGAAAAATACGGATTACACATGGACCAGCAGTGTGACTTGCAAGAAATACGCAGCGGTGTTCTATAGAAAAGCCGGTAATTCAATTGCCGGCTTTTCATTTCTCCTTCCCAAACCCGACATGATATGAGACATGGTTTACATACAGTAAACCATCTCATATCCCTTTTTTTTTGCATATTCCACACTAGTAATGTTAGTAGTGTGTATGTGCAAAATTTGGGCACTGTAGCTTGTAAAATAAAGGGTTAAATCGCTGAAAAAATTGGCGTGGGCTCCCGCTCAATTTTCTCCACCAGAGTGGTAAAGCCAGTGACTGAGGGCAGATATTAATAGCCTAGAGAGGGTCCATGGTTATTGGCCCCCCTGGCTACAAACATCTGCCCCCAGCCACCCCAGAAAAGGCACATCTGGAAGATGCGCCTATTCTGGCACTTGGCCACTCTCTTCCCACTCCCCTGTAGCAGTGGGATATGGGGTAATGAAGGGTTAATGTCACCTTGCTATTGTAAGGTGACATTAATCCAGATTAATAATGGAGAGGCGTCAATTATGACACATATCCATTATTAATCCAATAGTACGAAATGGTTAATAAAACACACACACATTATTTACAAGTGTTTTAATGAAATAAAGACACAGGTTGTTGTAATATTTTATTATACTGGTAATCCACCTGATGACCCTCATTCTGTAACAAAGGAAAAATAAAAAAACAACAATATCTCATACCTTCCGACGCTCAGGTCAAGTCCCACGAAGTAAATCCATCTGAAGGGGTAAAATCATTTTACAGCCAGGAGCTGTGCTAAAGCAGTGCTCGTGGCTGTAAAACCCCCGGGAATGAATGGATTGCAGGGGAATGACCTGTAGTTACCTTGAGTTGCGGTGAGGCGCCCTCTGCTGGATGTCCTCATATGAACTCGAGCGTGGGAACTTTTACCAAGCTCCAGTTCATGAGGACATCCAGCAGAGGGCAGTGTGAGGGGTTGCCACGCTTAGCTGCTTCCTCAGGTAGACACAGGAACACTTTAGTGGTGAAGCACCTGCTAGTTTATTGAAGTCCGCATACACCAAGGCAGGGCTCAGAAAACAAAAATGGAGCCTTTCTGGCTTAACAGAAAAAAACAAATAAAGAATAACCGAGTCTTTTTCTCTGTAGTCTTCAACCTGCAGACACCTGGCAATGTGCTCCGCTCCTCCTTGGAGCTCTGTGGGAGTACCTCCTCTCCCAAGACACCACACAGACTGTCTCACATGTCCAGGTATTTAACCAAGACCATGTGATGATCACATGATTGTGACATCACCACAGGTCCTGCTAGTACACATGCCGGTGTCGGCTGAAGGAAGAGATATGGTGAGCACTCTCCCTCCCACTCTATGAGTGCTCACATAAAACCAGCTCATGTATGCAGCTTACTTTAACCCTCCCAACACTTAGTGTGCTGGAGGAAAAATATCCTGTTTCATACCACTAACGCCAACATGCGCAGTCACACATTTCTCCTCTCGTACATTGTGCCAGTGACCCTGTCACAGGCAGGTATTGTGGTGTTTCTGGAAAAAGTATTGTTTTTTGTCTTATCTTTTGTAGCTAAGATCAAGTTTAGTATCTGCTCTTATCAATGGTTATGGCTTGGCTTTTGAAATGGAACAGAAACACTATAACATAGTGAAAGGAAGCTTCGTGTGCATCATTTTGGCATACACAGCTCTGGCAAAAATTAAGAGACCACTGCAAAATGATCCGTTTGTCTGATTTTTCTCTTTATAGGTATATTTTTCAGTAAAATGTAAATTGTTCTTTTATTCTGTAAACTTCTGACAACATGTCTCTGAATTTCGAAGCAATAAATTTTGTATTTTTTTTTTTGAAAAGGAGAAGTGGTCAAAATAAAAAAAAAAACCCCAGTGCTTTCAGACCTCAAATAATGAAAGTAAACAAGTGCGTCACACTTGAGCCAAAGTTCCCACGCTCGAGTTCATATGAGGACATCCAGCAGGGGGCGCATCACCGCAACTCAAGGTAACTACAGGACATTCCCCTGCACTCATTCATTCATGCATTCAATCCCCGGGGGTTTTACAGCCACGAGCACCGCATTAGCACAGCTCCTGGCTGTAAAATGATTTAACCACTTCAGATGGATTTACATCGTGGGACGTGACTGATCATCGGAAGGTATGGGATATTGTTGTTTGTTTTTTTTTCTTTTTTACAGAACGAGGGTCTTCAGGTGGATTAAGATAATAATAAAATATTACAACACCCTGTGTCTTTATTTCATTAAAGTACTTTGTAATAATGTGTGTGTGTTTTATTAACCATTTCCTACTTTTGGATTAATAATGGATAGGTGTCATAATTGACGCCTCTCCATTATTAATCTGACTTAATGTCACCTTACAATAGCAAGGTGACGTTAACCCTTCATTACCCCATATCCCACCGCTACACGGGAGTGGGAAGAGAGTGGCCAAGTGCCAGAATAGGCGCATCTTCCAGATGTGCCTTTTCTGGGGTGGCTGGGGGCAGATGTTTGTAGCCAGGGGGGCCAATAACCATGGACCCTCTCCTGGCTATTAATATCTGCCCTCAGTCACTGGCTTTACCACTCTGACGGAGAAAATTGTGCGGGAGCCCACGCCAATTTTTTCCACGATTTAACCGTTTAATTTAATAGCTACAGCGGCCAAATTTGACACACAGACACTTCTTACATTAGTGAAGAGGAATATGTAATAAAATAATAATAATAATAATAATAATCTTTATTTATATAGCGCCAACATATTCCGCAGCGCTTTACAGTTTAACAGTTTCAAACACAACAGTCATAGGTAACAATGTTAACAATACAGCAATAAAGCAAAATAAGACGACCCTGCTCGTGAGAGCTTACAATCTACAATGAGGTGGGGAGATACAAAGTACAGGTGTGTATTTACAATGATGGTCCAGCCATCTTCAGGGGGTGGGGGGTAGATGAGATAGTGAATGGGCTACACACACACACAAACATAAAATGACTGATTAGGGAACGTGATAGGCCGCTCTGAACAAATTGAGTTTTGAATAAAAGAAGGGATATGAGATGGTTTACTGTATGTAAACCATGTCTCATATCCTGTCGGGTTTGTGAAGGAGAGAGCAAAAGCCGGCAATTGAATTAGCGGCTTTCATGCTATCTAGCGCTGCATTAAATATAAATATACATATATAGGTGTCTCACTGACATATATATATATATACCTATTCTATGTGTATATATCTACTCTATTCTAACCTGTCAGTGTGATTTTACTGTACACCGCGCTGAATTGCCGGCTTTTCAAAGGACACCGTTGCGTAAAAATCAGACAGAACTCGCATGGTGCGAGTGCTGTGCGATTTTTTTTCTCGCACCCATTGACTTGCATTGGCGAGTCTCGTCCGAGAATCACAGCAATACGCAGCAAGCTGCGATTTTTTTCTCAGTCCGATTTCGGCTGAGAAAAAAATCACAAATGAAAAGACACCTATTGAATAATATTGGTCCGAGTGCAATCCGATTTTTTATCGGATTGCACTCGTCCGTTTTCCTTGCAAGTGGAAATGAGCCCTTACACAGTTAAAGGGATTGACCAGTATAAAATGATGAGTCTGCAGTCACTCTGTATGACTGCAGACTTATGAATCCCCCCAACGCACCACTGTGTGCTGCAAGTATTTGCCAATTTCTGAGCCGGGACCAGAGGGTATGCATGAGTTATACATACTCCTGGCCAGAACCCATCCAGTGATTGTGATCCCACTGCATACACTTGTAAAGAGAGAGCCTCGACCACTGGCCTGGAGTATGTATAACGCATACGTACCCGCCAATCCCAGCTCAGGAACTGGCGAATCCTTGCAATGCACAGTGCATGCACTGGAGGATTCAGTGACTGTATACTTATCATTTTAGACCGCACAACCCCTTTAATAAAAAGTTGCCAGAGTAGGGCAGTCCTAAAGATTGACAGTTCAGTGTAGCGCCTTTTGGACCCCGATTTGGACCCCTGCAGAGGTAGGGGCCACGCTGAGGCTGCAGGCTGGCAAGTAACATGGGCAATGAGCTGTACACTGTAAAATTAGGTATCCCTATTTTGTAGACTGGAAAAGATTTTTAATAAGAGGTAAATTGCAAAATTGTTTGCTATTGCATGCACTTTGTAATTTTGACACTTTAAAGGGGTTGTCCACTACTCGGACAACACCTTCTCAATCCCTATGTTTTCCCCTTGGAAAATTACAACATATTTGACTCCGATGCCAGTGCCGTTACTGCAGTTTCAACACTGGCTCTCCTGAGAATCATGTGACATTATGTCATGCAATCCCTGCAGCCAATAAGTGCTGGTGTCACTCTCCCCTCCATTGGACAAATAAAAACACCTCTGGAGGAAGGGAGAACTGCTGATCTTTCACTTCCTTTGAATGCATGTTCATCCGAAGGTGGGGAAAAAGAAGCCACCACTGATTAACCTCAAGGATTGCGTGACATTATTATCCTCAGGAGAGCTATTCCTGACACCGCACTGGACGTGAGTATAAGTATTGTCATTTCACCAGGGATTGAAAAATGGTTATTTAAAAAGTGCACAACCTCTTTCAGAACTTGAGAAAACAACCATTTGTTTAATTAGTGGCTTTCCCCTACTGCAACATAAATTATCCTAGGAGTTGTGTATGGGACCCACAAACAGTTCTTACTGTCAGGCTCATATGCCTGGTTGGTGGTACAGGCTAAAATGAAACCTAAGTTTCTGTGCTGCCACATGGCCGAGCGTGTCATCCTGTAACTTAAGCCATTTTGCGAGGCAGGAGGTTGGCAGGCTGCTACTCAGATGCTCTGGATGAACTTGGATATTTTCTGGTCATGTTGTGGAGAATGCAAATGACGTAAAGTATCATAGCTAAAGTTCCCTGTAACTTTATCTATGTAGTGACAGGCCTCCTGCAGCACTGAAAGCCTCAGACTTTGCTTTTGGCTCTTAACGTTATGCCATTTTTAGGATGTAAATTCTGTGCAGATTTAATTTTTTAATGATTAAAGCGCTTCAAATACTCTGCATATACACTCCTCAACAATGAAATTGTAACACTAAGAAGGTAAAGTCGTGGAATCCTGGAAATAACAGGATGGATAGACATTTTACTGATATGAAAATCATACAAAAAAATGGAAACAACATTTTCAAAACAGCTCAGCTAATTCAATATCGAGTATGAATGCGCAGAATTCCTGACACTTACTGTCTCGTCTGGTACAAATAAGGTTTTTAATGGTCGACTGAGGAATGTATTTTATGCTGAATGCAAATCATCAAGATCCGCTGCTGGCAGCTCCTTTTGCAATTGGCGACCAATGACGCTCATCATTTTTCACTACATCTAATACTCTATTCGTACATACCCTTAGAATGAAGGCATTTGGAGGAGGCAAGATCTGCCCCGATTTTTACTGTGTACACGTCTGCTGTCAGTGCTCAAATTATTACAAAAACAAAAAATTCTGGTGAACTTGATTTATAATTATTTTAGAGTTGCATTATATTCTAACTATCAAACTTTATTGTTCAATAGGTGACTGCTGGTTTCTAGCTGCTATTGCTTGTTTAACCCTCAATGAAAAATTACTTTTTCGAGTAATACCTCCGGAACAGAATTTTATAGAAAATTATGCTGGGATTTTCCATTTTCAGGTGAAAAGAAAATAATTTTGTGTATGTTTAAATAACAATGTTATTGTACCTTATATCATAGGAAGCTGCTTTTTAGTACATGCACTAGGTAAAGATTTTTGTATCTAACATAATGTGGCATTAGAAATCTTTCCCATGTCAGTGGTTTTTATCCGCATCATCAGCTTGGTCAGTGTGTTCGTTTTTACCATCAGATTTTGGCCAAAGATTCAATATATTTTCTCTCGTGAAAAAAATGTTGGTTTCTTAGGCTTCAGACCATGAAAAATGGACAGCACATGGATGACATGTTGTCTGATTTTTTTCACTGACCCATAGATTCACATTGGAGAGTTTCATCTGACACTCAAATCAATATCGGACGAGTTTCTGTAATTTTGTGTACATCCCTCGGTTCCAGGAAAAAAAATCAAACATGTAAACTATGCCATTATCAACCAATATAGTCCAAAATAAGCTTGTGGTATAGAATAAACATCAAGAATCCAAAAATATGCCCCAACACTAACACATAGTAGGGGACATACAGCAATTATATGGGTCCCCATATAATTAACACACCAACACTCTGATTGGCTGACGGCGGCATAAAAGGATCGTCACTTCCCCTTCCTTGTACACACTCCCTGAAGAAGAATACACGAAACGTGCGTTGGCGTGGAGGGAAACACCATCAGCTCTGCATTAATAAGCTGGATTCCAAACCTGAACACTTACTGCTATAGGTAAATCTGCCCTCTACAAACTTTTACCTGCACTACATTATGTTATGGTCTTTATTATTCATTTAACATAGGCACTTGCACCTTTTGTTCTTTTGGCATCTTGCCTAAAATTAGACCAGGTAGTGTGGCAATTTAATCCATATACTTTAATGGTGGATAAACCTGCTGTTTATGATTGGACACTATCCAGCTAAAACTATTTGCACACTTGTTGTTGATATTATATCTGCAGTGACTGACACTGCTTCCCTCACACGAAAAGGCACCTTGTTGAATTTTGTGAATTTTATATACATGTGTTTTTTAAATATATTTTCAATAAATTGTTATTTTTTAAACAAACACACTGATAATAGTGGTTATTGCTATATGTCCCCTACTATGTGTTAGTGTTGGGGCATATTTTTGGATTCTTGATGTAAACTATGCCATAGAATATCATTGATACAAATGCGATGTGTGGAAAACACAAATAGCACTTTAAATTTACTTAATGGATATTCTTGATTAATGTCTTATGGTTTAGTGTATACAGCTCCTAAAGTAGACATATTCTTATATCCCTTCTATATTCGTGTAAAGTGCGAGAAAGTGGTAGTCATGAGCAAGCTGCTGTCCGGTTACGCCCTGGCACTTTTCACATGGTGTCCCAAGATGCTGAAGGGTGTGGGATGCATCACACTCACTAGTAAGCTGCAGGTCTCCGCTACCTCCAGGCTTTCATCCTCAGGAGTCTCACCACAAAATTCAGGAGCCACCAAGTTCATTACACCAGGCAAACATTTACTGATCAGTTCAAGTTCATCAAGTGGTAACACGTGGGATGGGGCACAGCACTTCGTATGTCTTACTTTCTTAACACAACACATCTTCAGCCCTACCACTCGTTCTTCCTTGGGCATCGCTTCGCCCACTGGCTTAGTTAGCCCCAGGGATCTCACTTGCAGTTCGGAAGTGTGGGATCCATTACCTTCCATTTTGGTGGGTGCCTGTCCACCTTCCCTTGTATGCCAAAAGGACATGATGTGCCTGGCAGCCACTATGTCGGACCTTGGGCTCCGGGCTCGACAAGAGAGTACTCTCGGATTCAAGTATGGCATCCCACTGCTTCGAATGGTAGATACATGCTGACCCTAGCAGCCCACTGGACTTGAAATTGGACATGTCACTGCACATCTCTAACTCCCTTACTATCAAGATGAGCCAACTTTTTATTAACACTAGTCCCTACCCACTGGGCTAGTTCTATCTATAATCAACTATGTTGTATCCTATAGACTAAACCTATTGTTCTTATCCTATGGCCTGTACCTCTACTAAACCACTGAAGCCCCTTTCACATGTAATTTTTTTGCTATCAGTCACAATACGTCGATTTTTGAAAAAAACGAATCCGGCGTCTGATTCGTTTTTTTCTCATAGACTTGTATTAGCAATGGATGGCCTCACGTTTCATCCGTCGTTCGCCGGATCCGTCAATAATTGTTTGTCCGGTGGCCGGAGACGACGGACAAAGTAATGTTTTTTGTGTACGTCGAAAAATCGGACAGCGATGGATCCATCGCTGTCCATCTTTTGCTCGAATGGAAGCCTATGGGCGCCGGATCCGTGAAATGATGGAATCCGACGACGGATTACGTTTTTTTTAACTGAGCATGCTCCAATTTATTTAGGATCCAATTAGCCAGCCCCCAAAGTTTTCTGCTTTCATCTGAACATAGTTAAACAACTTCTCGGGGTTTCCTCTCAACTTCATATATAACGTAGAATACACCCCACGTGTCATTCCCAGTGCAGTGATTGGGTGGATCCAAAAACGTCATCGGCTCAGACGCATGATGCGCTGTCTTTCTCGCTCCTTTTCAAGAACGATCGCTTCCAAAACGATTTGCCTCAAAAGTAAAATCCACGTAGATCTTCACAATGTTCGCAATCACACCTTCCATTTTTGCCACTTGCTCTACAACCTGTCAAAGATGTGCTGTAGAAACACTGTATATATAGGTTTTCAGTAGCCAATAACGTTTGGGAGCCTCCCATGGGCATTTTTAAAAATAGATCCATTGTAAAATGGAAGAAACGGATGAAAAAACTGATGGGACGGATCCGTTTTTTTGCCGGATCCGCTAGTCGGATGCATCGAAAAAATGGATCCGTCGCATTCAGCTTTTCATAATCTTCGACAGATCCGTCGAGCCAACGGATTGTGACTAATGGCAAAAAACTGATGTGTGAAAGGGGCCTTACTATATAAACAGTACTTATCTTATCCATAATCTAATCCTGTTTTTACCTGTTCTATGCACTACTCACATTATACAGTAGCAGTTTACATTACTTACATGCTGTACATTACCATAACACATTTTATAAGACGCACATCATCATTCGCGTTACATGTAAAACCGTATGACACTATATATACATAAGGCTGCCGTCACACTAGCAGTATTTGGTCAGTATTTTACATCAGTATTTGTAAGCCAAAACCCGGAGTGGAACAAATAGAGGAAAAGTATAATAGAAACATATGCACCACTTCTGTATTTATCACCCACTCCTGGTTTTGGCTTACAAATACTGATGGAAAATACTGACCAAATACTGCTAGTGTGACGGCAGCCTAACAGTCAATCATAATTACATTCACACAACAGAATTTTCCGTAAGTCCATATTAATTAAGTGAACTATTCTCATTCCTGTTTTTATTTTTTTGGAGGGGAGTGTTGGATTTTTACAGATCTGTGTGTAAAAACCTGAGTTTTGGTTAAAAATTGATGGCACACAAAAGCCATCTTTTTTTTTTGCAGATGCAAAAATGGACTTGGTTGTGTGAATGTGTTTTAATAAATATATTGGCTGGTGATTAGGAGTGTGGTTCTATGTGACAGAAGGGGATCCAATTTTAAGGAAGGTTAGAGTACTATTTTGTACTGTATATTACACACTTCTTGATGTTTTGTTTTCCAGTTTTGGCGTTATGGAGATTGGGTTGACGTTGTAATCGATGACTGCTTGCCGACATTTAACAATCAGTTAGTCTTCACCAAATCTTCTCAGCGCAATGAATTCTGGAGTGCACTACTGGAAAAAGCTTATGCAAAGTAATCACCTGTCCATTCTAACTGCTTTCCAACATGAGTTCTTTTACATAAGCAGCTAAATATAAAAACACACAAGTGGTGTCCATAAAAATGAATGTCCGGCAGAGAATTTCATGCTTGAGGTTGACTACTAGTGTTACTCATTACTGCAGCCTCATTCATGCCTCCGTGTATATTAGATTTCATATCACGTGAAACTTTCATAATTGAATAGTTACATTGATTCTTTGTTTGTTTCCAAAAACAATTTATTTATTATGCTTTGCTGATATAGCCCTATCATAATCCACAGCGCTTTACATACATTGTGAGCCCCATCGGGGACAGCGATGACAATCTAAATTCCCTTTCAGTATCCAAAGTAGCATTGTTTGGAATCTGTTTTTCTTGGTTAAGGTTAATGACTGGATATTGTGCAAATTGCCTCTTCTGAAAAAAAGAGGACTAAAGTCTATAGTGCCACCTGTTGGTAGTAGCGATGCCACAAGTCAAATGACTGAATTCAGTTTTGGGGGATTCAGTTAAAAGCACCCAGTATTAACACATACATGGTCTGAACCCTGCCTAAAGCAGCTATCTTTATTTATTTTTATCACAGATAGGATTACAAAGATTGATAACACCTCTACAGTGGGGCAAAAAAGTATTTAGTCAGTCAGCAATAGTGCAAGTTCCACCACTTAAAAAGATGAGAGGCGTCTGTAATTTACATCATAGGTAGACCTCAACTATGGGAGACAAACTGAGAAAAAAAAATCCAGAAAATCACATTGTCTGTTTTTTTATCATTTTATTTGCATATTATGGTGGAAAATAAGTATTTGGTCAGAAACAAACAATCAAGATTTCTGGCTCTCACAGACCTGTAACTTCTTCTTTAAGAGTCTCCTCTTTCCTCCACTCATTACCTGTAGTAATGGCACCTGTTTAAACTTGTTATCAGTATAAAAAGACACCTGTGCACACCCTCAAACAGTCTGACTCCAAACTCCACTATGGTGAAGACCAAAGAGCTGTCAAAGGACACCAGAAACAAAATTGTAGCCCTGCACCAGGCTGGGAAGACTGAATCTGCAATAGCCAACCAGCTTGGAGTGAAGAAATCAACAGTGGGAGCAATAATTAGAAAATGGAAGACATACAAGACCACTGATAATCTCCCTCGATCTGGGGCTCCATGCAAAATCCCACCCCGTGGGGTCAGAATGATCACAAGAACAGTGAGCAAAAATCCCAGAACCACGCGGGGGGACCTAGTGAATGAACTGCAGAGAGCTGGGACCAATGTAACAAGGCCTACCATAAGTAACACACTACGCCACCATGGACTCAGATCCTGCAGTGCCAGACGTGTCCCACTGCTTAAGCCAGTACATGTCCGGGCCCGTCTGAAGTTTGCTAGAGAGCATTTGGATGATCCAGAGGAGTTTTGGGAGAATGTCCTATGGTCTGATGAAACCAAACTGGAACTGTTTGGTAGAAACACAACTTGTCGTGTTTGGAGGAAAAAGAATACTGAGTTGCATCCATCAAACACCATACCTACTGTAAAGCATGGTGGTGGAAACATCATGCTTTGGGGCTGTTTCTCTGCAAAGGGGCCAGGACGACTGATCCGGGTACATGAAAGAAAGAATGGGGCCATGTATCGTGAGATTTTGAGTGCAAACCTCCTTCCATCAGCAAGGGCATTGAAGTTGAAACGTGGCTGGGTCTTTCAACATGACAATGATCCAAAGCACACCGCCAGGGCAACGAAGGAGTGGCTTCGTAAGAAGCATTTCAAGGTCCTGGAGTGGTCTAGCCAGTCTCCAGATCTCAACCCTATAGAAAACCTTTGGAGGGAGTTGAAAGTCCGTGTTGCCAAGCGAAAAGCCAAAAACATCACTGCTCTAGAGGAGATCTGCATTGTTGTGAATTTGGTTTTTGGGCTCCCCCGGTGGTCACTGGTGGTACTGGACTTGTGTGCTTCTCTTTCTCTGTTCACCTGTTTCCATCAGGATATGGGAGTATCCTATTTAGCCTTGCTGCTCAGTCATTCTAGTGCCGGCCATCAATGTAACCAGAGCCTTTCTGTTGCATGTTCCTGCTCCTAGACTACTGATCAGCTAAGTTGGACTCTTTGTCCTAAGTTTGTTTTGCATTTTTGTTCCAGTTCACAGTTATGTTATTTTTCTGTAGCTGGAAGCTCTTGTGGGCTGAAATTACCACTCCGGTGTCATGAGTTGACACATGAGTCTTAAAGTAATTTCAGGATGGTATTTTAAAAGGGTTTTCAGCTGACCGTGAAGTTCCCTTTTGTATCTTCCTACTATCTAGTAAGCGGACCTCGCTTTGCTGAACCTACCTTCATACTGCGTATGTCTTTTCCTCTGAACTCACCGTCAATATATGTGGGGGGCTTCTGTCTCCTTTTTGGGGGAATTTCCCTAGAGGTAAGCCAGGTCTGTTTTTTCCTCTATTAGGGTTAGTTAGTCCTCTGGCTGGCGCGAGGCATCTAGGGATAAAACGTAGGTACGCCCCCCGGCCACTATTAGTTGTGTGGTAGGTTTAGCTCACGGTCAGCTCGAGATTCCATCACCCAAGAGCTAGTCTGTTATTTATGTTCTCTGACGTTCCCTTGCCATTGGGAACCATGACAGTATGGCCGGCCCAGTGTTAAAACCGTTGGCAGAAGAAAGGAGAGAAAAAGAAGTCTGCAGATTTTTTTTTATTTTTTTTTTTTTTCCTCTGAGCTTGCTCTATAGTTGACTCAGTTGCATTTCTGCTCTAATTGCAGCCTTTGTCTCTCTCTCTCCTTCTAATCCTTGAATGGCTCTGATCTCACCTGATTAAAATGGATCCTCAGAGTTTGGCTACAGGTTTGAATGATCTTGCTACGAAGGTTCAAAATTTACAGGATTTTGTTATTCATGCTCCTATATCTGAACCTAGAATTCCTATACCAGAGTTTTTCTCCGGGGATAGATCTCGTTTCCTGAATTTCAAATATAATTGTAAATTGTTTCTTTCCCTGAGATCTCGCTCTGCTGGAGATCCCGCACAGCAGGTTAGGATTGTAATTTCCTTGCTGCGGGGTGACCCTCAAGATTGGGCATTTGCATTGGCACCAGGGGACCCTGCGTTGCTCAATGTGGATGCGTTTTTTCTGGCTTTGGGGTTGCTTTATGAGGAACCTAATTTAGAGATTCAGGCTGAAAAAGCCTTGATGGCCCTATCTCAAGGGCAAGATGAAGCTGAAATATACTGCCAAAAATTTCGTAAATGGTCTGTGCTTACTCAGTGGAATGAGTGCGCCCTGGCGGCGAATTTCAGAGAGGGTCTCTCCGATGCCATTAAAGATGTTATGGTGGGGTTCCCTGCACCTACAGGTCTGAATGAGTCCATGACAATGGCTATTCAGATTGATCGGCGTTTGCGGGAGCGCAAACCTGTGCACCATTTGGCGGTGTCTTCTGAGAAGGCGCCAGAGAATATGCAATGTGATAGAATTCTGTCCAGAAGCGAACGGCAGAATTTTAGGCGAAAAAATGGGTTGTGCTTCTATTGTGGTGATTCAACTCATGTTATATCAGCATGCTCTAAACATACAAAAAAGGTTGATAAGTCTATTTCAATTGGCACTTTACAGTCTAAGTTTATTCTGTCTGTGACCTTGATTTGTTCATTATCGTCAATTACTGCGGATGCCTATGTCGACTCTGGCGCCGCTTTGAGTCTTATGGATTGGTCCTTTGCCAGGCGCTGTGGGTTTGATCTAGAGCCTCTGGAAGTTCCTATACCTCTGAAGGGTATTGACTCTACACCATTGGCTAGTAATAAACCACAATACTGGACACAAGTGACTATGCGTATGAATCCAGACCATCAGGAGATGATTCGCTTCCTTGTGTTGTACAATCTACATGATGTTTTGGTGCTCGGATTGCCATGGTTACAATCTCATAACCCAGTCCTTGACTGGAAAGCAATGTCTGTGTTAAGCTGGGGATGTCAGGGGGCTCATGGGGACGTACCTTTGGTTTCCATTTCGTCATCTATTCCCTCTGAGATTCCGGAATTTTTATCTGATTATCGTGATGTTTTTGAGGAGCCTAAGCTTGGTTCACTACCTCCTCACAGAGATTGCGATTGTACCATAGATCTGATTCCGGGCAGTAAATTTCCAAAGGGTCGTTTATTTAATCTATCTGTACCTGAACATGCTGCTATGCGAGAATATATTAAGGAGTCCCTGGAAAAGGGACATATTCGTCCTTCTTCATCTCCCTTAGGAGCCGGTTTTTTCTTTGTATCTAAAAAAGATGGCTCTTTGAGGCCGTGTATTGATTATCGACTCTTGAATAAAATTACAGTCAAATATCAGTGTCCTCTGCCACTGCTGACTGATTTGTTTGCTCAAATAAAGGGGGCTAAGTGGTTCTCTAAGATTGATCTCCGTGGGGCGTATAATTTGGTGCGAATTAAGCAGGGGGATGAGTGGAAAACCGCATTTAATACGCCCGAGGGCCATTTTGAGTATTTAGTAATGCCTTTTGGTCTTTCAAATGCCCCTTCAGTCTTTCAGTCCTTTATGCATGACATTTTCCGTGAATATTTGGATAAATTTATGATTGTGTATCTGGATGATATTTTGATTTTTTCGGATGACTGGGACTCTCATGTCCAACAGGTCAGGAGGGTTTTTCAGGTTTTGCGGGCTAATTCCTTGTGTGTGAAGGGTTCTAAGTGTATTTTTGGGGTTCAAAAGATTTCTCTTTTGGGGTACATTTTTTCCCCCTCTTCCATTGAGATGGATCCTGTCAAGGTTCGGGCTGTTTGTGATTGGACGCAGCCTTCTTCTCTTAAGAGCCTTCAGAAATTTTTGGGCTTTGCTAATTTTTATCGTCGATTTATAACTGGTTTTTCTGATGTTGCTAAACCTTTGACTGATTTGACCAAAAAGGGTGCTGATGTTGCTGATTGGTCCCCTGCTGCTGTGGAGGCCTTTCGGGAGCTTAAGCGCCGCTTTTCTTCCGCCCCTGTGTTGCGTCAGCCTGATGTTACTCTTCCTTTTCAGGTTGAGGTCGATGCTTCCGAGATCGGAGCTGGGGCGGTTTTGTCGCAGAAAAGTTCCGACTGCTCCGTGATGAGACCTTGTGCGTTCTTTTCTCGAAAATTTTCGCCCGCCGAGCGAAATTATGATATTGGTAATCGGGAGCTTTTGGCTATGAAGTGGGCTTTTGAGGAGTGGCGTCATTGGCTTGAGGGGGCTAGACATCAGGTGGTGGTATTGACCGATCACAAGAATTTGATTTATCTTGAGTCTGCCAGGCGCCTGAATCCTAGACAGGCGCGCTGGTCGTTGTTTTTCTCTCGGTTTAATTTTGTGGTCTCATACTTACCAGGTTCTAAAAATGTGAAGGCGGATGCCCTTTCTAGGAGTTTTGAGCCTGATTCCCCTGGTGATTCTGAACCTACAGGTATCCTTAAGGATGGGGTGATATTATCTGCTGTTTCCCCAGACCTGCAACGGGCTTTGCAGGAGTTTCAGGCGGATAGACCTGATCGTTGCCCGCCTGGTAGACTGTTCCTGATGATTGGGCCAGTAGAGTCATCTCGGAGGTTCATTCTTCTGCGTTGGCAGGTCATCCTGGAATCTTTGGTACCAGGGATTTGGTGGCTAGGTCCTTCTGGTGGCCTTCCCTGTCTCGAGATGTACGAGTTTTTGTGCAGTCTTGTGATGTTTGTGCTCGGGCCAAACCTTGTTGTTCTCGGGCTAGCGGATTGTTGTTATCCTTGCCTATTCCGAAGAGGCCTTGGACTCACATCTCTATGGATTTTATTTCTGATCTCCCTGTTTCTCAGAAAATGTCTGTCATCTGGGTGGTGTGTGACCGTTTTTCAAAGATGGTTCATTTGGTGCCCTTGCCTAAGTTGCCTTCCTCATCCGAGTTGGTTCCTCTGTTTTTTCAAAATGTGGTTCGCTTGCATGGTATTCCGGAGAATATCGTTTCTGACAGGGGGACCCAGTTCGTGTCTAGATTTTGGCGGGCGTTCTGTGCTAGGATGGGCATTGATTTGTCTTTTTCGTCTGTGTTCCATCCTCAGACTAATGGCCAGACTGAGCGAACTAATCAGACCTTGGAGACTTATTTGAGGTGTTTTGTGTCTGCGGATCAGGATGACTGGGTTGCCTTTTTGCCGTTGGCGGAGTTTGCCCTCAATAATCGGGCTAGTTCTGCCACTTTGGTTTCTCCTTTCTTTTGCAATTCGGGGTTTCATCCTCGTTTTTCTTCTGGTCAGGTGGAGTCTTCGGATTGTCCTGGAGTGGATACTGTGGTGGATAGGTTGCATCGGATTTGGGGACAGATGGTGGACAATTTGGAGTTGTCCCAGGAGAAGACTCAGCATTTTGCTAACCGCCGTCGTCGTGTTGGTCCTCGTCTTCGTGTTGGGGACTTGGTGTGGTTGTCTTCTCGTTTTGTCCCTATGAGGGTTTCTTCTCCTAAGTTTAAGCCTCGGTTCATCGGCCCGTATAAGATTTTGGAGATTCTTA
The DNA here is from genome assembly GCF_051348905.1 of Ranitomeya variabilis. NCBI lineage: Eukaryota > Metazoa > Chordata > Amphibia > Anura > Dendrobatidae > Ranitomeya > Ranitomeya variabilis. The sequence goes on along the minus strand of NC_135232.1, from coordinate 652,664,625 downwards.
ACCCCGTGTCCTTTCGATTGGACCTCCCAGCATCTTTTTCTATCCATAATGTCTTCCATCGGTCATTATTGCGCAGGTATGAGGTACCGGTTGTGCCTTCCGTTGAGCCTCCCGCTCCGGTGTTGGTTGAGGGTGAATTGGAGTACGTTGTGGAGAAGATCTTGGACTCCCGTGTTTCCAGACGGAAACTTCAGTATCTGGTCAAGTGGAAGGGCTACAGTAAGGAGGATAATTCTTGGGTGACAGCCTCTGATGTTCATGCCTCTGATTTGGTCCGTGCCTTTCATAGGGCTCATCCTGATCGCCCTGGTGGTTCTTGTGAGGGTTCGGTGCCCCCTCCTTGAGGGGGGGGTACTGTTGTGAATTTGGTTTTTGGGCTCCCCCGGTGGTCACTGGTGGTACTGGACTTGTGTGCTTCTCTTTCTCTGTTCACCTGTTTCCATCAGGATATGGGAGTATCCCATTTAGCCTTGCTGCTCAGTCATTCTAGTGCCGGCCATCAATGTAACCAGAGCCTTTCTGTTGCATGTTCCTGCTCCTAGACTACTGATCAGCTAAGTTGGACTCTTTGTCCTAAGTTTGTTTTGCATTTTTGTTCCAGTTCACAGTTATGTTATTTTTCTGTAGCTGGAAGCTCTTGTGGGCTGAAATTACCACTCCGGTGTCATGAGTTGACACATGAGTCTTAAAGTAATTTCAGGATGGTATTTTAAAAGGGTTTTCAGCTGACCGTGAAGTTCCCTTTTGTATCTTCCTACTATCTAGTAAGCGGACCTCGCTTTGCTGAACCTACCTTCATACTGCGTATGTCTTTTCCTCTGAACTCACCGTCAATATATGTGGGGGGCTTCTGTCTCCTTTTTGGGGGAATTTCCCTAGAGGTAAGCCAGGTCTGTTTTTTCCTCTATTAGGGTTAGTTAGTCCTCCGGCTGGCGCGAGGCATCTAGGGATAAAACGTAGGTACGCCCCCCGGCCACTATTAGTTGTGTGGTAGGTTTAGCTCACGGTCAGCTCGAGATTCCATCACCCAAGAGCTAGTCTGTTATTTATGTTCTCTGACGTTCCCTTGCCATTGGGAACCATGACACTGCATGGAGGAAGGGGCCAACATACCAACAACAGTGTGTGGCAACCTTGTGAAGACTTACAGAAAATGTTTGACCTCTGTCATTGCCAACAAAGGATATATTACAAAGTATTGAGATGAAATTTTGTTTCTGACCAAATACTTATTTTCCACCATAATATGCAAATAAAATGATAAAAAAACAGACAATGTGATTTTCTGGATTTTTTTTTCTCAGTTTGTCTCCCATAGTTGAGGTCTACCTATGATGTAAATTACAGACGCCTCTCATCTTTTTAAGTGGTGGAACTTGCACTATTGCTGACTGACTAAATACTTTTTTGCCCCACTGTATATACGGTAGATAACACAGGATCCACCATTCACAATAGGTCATGTCACAGCTCAACTCCTCCTCCTGTACAATGTTTGATAACACCTCTAGATACAGTAGATAATGCAGGATCCACCTATCATAAGGGATGATGTCACCGCTCACCTCCTCCTCCTATACAGTGTTTGATAACACCTCTAGATACAGTAGATAATGCAAGATCCACTAGTCATAAGAGATGATGTTACAGCTCACCTCCTCCTCCTGTACAATGTTTGATAACATCTCTATATACAGTAGATAATGCAGGATCCACCTGTCATAAGAGATGTGTTAGGACTCTGAACATTTTTTACCTTTTGTGCATTACTGCCCTTTTCCAAGATGGCGTCTTTGGTCTCATGTGCACTGTGTCTTCCTGCTATAAAACTCCACCCCAGCCTTCAGTCTGTGCTAGAGTATTCTGCCTTGCATCTAGCTCCTGGCCTCTGATGACTCCCTGGCTATATACCTGCTCCTGTGAACCTCTGTGGTGATCCTGCTACTCTGCTCTGAGTTCCTGCTGCATACACCAGTTCCAGTAATCCTCCTTCATCTGCTGCTCGTATTTACTTCCATCTGCATTTGCTGGACATGTAAGCGTTTACTGCTCTGCAAAAACCTGAGACTATTAACCAGGCCTCCCTGGTTGAGCTAAGATATTATTTGAACTGCCTTATAAGCTTATCTATCTGTGTTTGGACTAAGACAAGGATTTATTCATGTCAAGCATCCTCAAGAATAACTGTGCTTCATAGACTTTTTGCTTGATTGCATTTTCCTCTGAAATTTCCTATAGACTGCTAAGCTGCATTTATTATTTACACCAAGTGTTGTGGACTTGAGTTTCTCTCTGCACCTGTTTGAATCACCGTGTGATAATATAGACTTTACCACTTATAGAACTGTGTCCTGTAGTTGTCTTGTTCCACGCAAAGAGTCTCCTGAGTTATCCCCTATAATTATTACAGGATACTCTAGCTATAAAAAAAAAGGAGACTGCTGGAACAATGACTGCAGAGAGTAGATTAGAGCAGGTGTTTTCCATAATTAGATCACTGCAGAAAGATGTGGAGGGTCTGCAAAAGAAGTTTGGAAGCTTTGAACACAATGAACAAGTGTTTGGACAAACTTTGCAGGACTTAAGCAACCGCATGGCAGCCCAGGAAAACAAACTTGCTGGCATAGAGTCCCAGTATGGACTGGCTTTTCAGGACATAAGCACGCAAATAGCTGCACAAGTGACGTTACCCTCTGGGCAACTGCCACCAGCTAGCCCACTTAAGTTGCCCCCATTCAGATTTAATGGTGATCGCGACAAATTTCGTGGCTTTGTGAATCAATGTATGCTATATTTTGATGTGCATGCTGACCGTTTTCCTACTGACAGATCCAAAGTATTGTGTGTAATACTGCTACTGACCTCACGAGCGCTTACCTGGGCGAATCCGATGATTGAGTCTCGTGACCCACGGTTAAATAACTTGGATGATTTCTTGGCTGCTATGGCATTAATGTTTGATGACCCTAATCGCCGTTCAACCGCTGAATCTGCTTTGTTGTCTTTACGCCAGGCTAAACGTTCTGTTATTGAGTATGCCACTGAATTCAGGAGATTAGCGGTAGATACCAATTGGGACAGTTATGCACAATTGCCTATTTTTAAAAGGGGTCTGTCTAATATTATAAAAGATGAACTAGCTCGCTCTGAGTCACAACAAGAGCTGGAGACATTTATACAGCATTGTGTGCGCATAGACATTCGCCTTACTGAGCGTAGGCAGGAGAAATTTGCTGCTTATAACCGTATTTCTAACTTTTCCCTTCCTTCCAAAGAGCCTGCAGGTAAAACCTCTCGGGAGGTGGAGGAGGTGCCCATGCAAATTGATTCCGTTCAGAGGCGCGAGATCAATGAGCGCCGGGAGCATCGCCGCCTTCGTGAAAGTCTATGTTTCTACTGCGGCCAGTCTGACCACTTCTTGATCATTTCTCCTAAGTGTCCTAGACGGCCTAACAAGGTGCTAGCTGCAGTAGGGGAGTATGACAACTGTGATGATGAATCTGACATCTCTGAATGTAGCCTGCCTTTAAACGCAGTATTCCATTCACTTTCTATGACTTCATCCCCCAAGGAGCTGAAGGAAAAGAACTCTCACTGTTCTCTCCCTATTAAGATCCTGTGTTCAGGACAGTGGATTTCCAGTGCAGCTATGATTGACTCTGGTGCAGGTGGCAATTTCATGGATATCGCATTTGCCAAGGAATATGGTATTGAAATTCAGCAAAGAACCTCTCCAATTACCATGGAAACAGTGGATGGGTCACCTTTAATCTCTGGGCCTGTGGATCAGGAGACCATACCCCTTGAAATTGTGTTGGAGCCTAATCATCAGGAGCAACTTTCTTTCTTGCTAATTTCTTCTCCTCATTTTCCTGTGATTTTAGGCATTCCTTGGTTGCGTTCTCAGAACCCAATTATCAACTGGGAGACCAAGGAGATTACCTTTCCAACAAGGAGCAACTCAGCGTTAACAGAAGCTGTCCCGGAGTCCATGGCTACGGAACCACATGTACAGGTATTTTCTTTACCTCCAGCATATAAAGAGTTCTCTGACATCTGTGACAAGAAGAATGCAGATCAGCTTCCTCCACACAGGCATTATGACTGTCCCATTGAGCTGCTTCCTGGGGCAGCTATTCCTTTTGGTAACGTATACCCTTTGGCGGCACCTGAGCTTCAAGCCTTAAAGGAGTATATTGATGAAAATCTGGCCAAAGGCTTCATACATCCTTCTTCCTCACCAGCAGGGGCACCTACATTTTTTGTAAAAAAGAAGGATGGGACCCTGAGACCCTGTGTTGACTATCGGGAAATCAATAAGGTAACCGTACGAAACCGTTACCCTTTGCCTCTGATTCCCGAATTACTGGAAAGAGTCCGCCATGCTAAGGTGTTCTCTAAACTGGATCTTCGTGGGGCTTATAATTTGGTGCGTATTCGTCCAGGGGATGAGTGGAAAACAGCATTCAGATGCCGGTATGGACACTTTGAATCTCTTGTGATGCCCTTCGGGCTTTGTAACACCCCTGCAACGTTTCAACACCTTGCTAATGACATTTTCAGAGATTTGTTGGACTAGTTTGTGGTGATCTATTTGGACGATATACTAATCTTTTCTGACTCTCTACAGGAACATGAAGAACATGTCAAAACTGTTTTAAGACATCTGAAAGAGAACCATCTGTATATTAAGCCGGAGAAATGCGAGTTCCATCGTTCTGAGATACAGTTCTTAGGTTATATCATCTCTCCCCAGGGGCTGAACATGGAATCTGATAAGATTCAGGCTATCATTGACTGGCCGGTACCCAAGAACGTTAAGGAGGTCCAATGTTTTATTGGTTTTGCAAATTTCTACAGACTCTTCATTCGAAATCTTTCTGATATTTTCGTCCCATTACTTCCTTGACAAAGAAGGAAAAGCCCTTTAAGTGGTCATCACAGGCTCAAGAAGCTTTTGATCGGCTCAAGATCTGTTTCACATCAGCACCGCTGTTGATACACCCAGATCCAACACTTTCATTCATTGTGGAGGTGGACGCTTCTGATAATGCTTTGGGGGGCTATTCTCTCCCAAAGAACTGGAGAGAAGGATCTGCTACATCCCTGTGCTTTCTTTTCCCATAGACTAACCTCAGCAGAGAAGAATTATGACGTGGGAGACAAGGAATTGCTGGCTATTATTGCGGCTTTCAAAGAATGGAGGCATCATCTGCAAGGAGCTGCACAACAGATCATAGTGCTAACTGACCATCGCAATTTAGAGTTCCTTAAATCCGCTAGATGTCTTTCTCCTCATCAGGCTTGTTGGAACTTATTTTTAAATCAATTTAACTTTGTTATCTCGTATCGTCCAGGTTTTCGTAATGGGAAGTCTGATGCTTTATCCCGAATCCATGCTGCGGATTCCGTACCTGGAGCCCCGTCCAAGACCATTCTATCTGATGCCAATTTCATCGGAGTTATCCACGATCAGAACTTGTGGAAGGAGTGCAGGGAGGCCTATGACGGTGATGTATTTCTGGCCAACCCACCTGTGGATATTAATCTTGTCTTTAAGGGTGGCATGTGGTTTAGAGATCGACGTATCTACGTCCCTGAGGTCGTCCTTCTGCAGATCCTCAAGTTGGTACATGACTCCAAGTTGGCTGGTCACAGGGGGGTACAGAAGACACAAGAGTTCCTGAGCCGATTCTTCTGGTGGCCAACTTGCCTGAAGGATACCAAGGACTATGTTCTCTCTTGCGAGGTATGTGCCCGTTACAAGACTCCTCATGTGGCACCTACGGGTCTTCTACAACCATTACCTGTTCCGTCCCGCCCTTGGGGGTCTATATCAATGGACTTTATTGTGGAGCTGCCTACATCGGGGGGCATGAATACAATCATGGTGGTAGTTGATCGCCTGACTAAAGCTGCTCTTTTTGCTCCATGCACCGGCCTCCCCTCAGCTAAAGATACAGTGAACTTGGTTATACAGAATGTCTTTCGGTTGCATGGGGTTCCGGATGAGATCATCTCTGACCGTGGAGTACAGTTCACTTCAAGATTCTGGAAGGGGTTTTGCTCTGCACTCAATATTAATGTCTGTCTCTCTTCCGCTTACCATCCCCAGACAAATGGTCAGACTGAGCATACCAACCAGACGCTGGAACAATATCTAAGATGCTATGTCAGCCATCTCCAGGATGATTGGTTGGAGTTGCTGCCGTTAGCCGAATTTTCATATAATAATTCTCAGAGCGCCTCCACTAAATTTACACCTTTCTTTGCCAATCTGGGTTATCATCTGTGTATTTTACCTAGGTCTCCAATTAATTCTCCGGTTCCGGCAGTGGAGGAAAGGCTGACTGCGATGAGACAAAATCTGGAGGTTCTGAAGGAATCCCTGACCACATCTCAAGAACGTTGTAAGAGATCGGCTGATAGATTCCGTAAACCTGCACCCATGTTCAAGGTAGGAGATTCCGTGTGGTTAGCAACTAAGAATCTGAAGTTAAACGTTCCTTCACAAAAACTTGGACAGAAATTCATTGGCCCTTTCAAGATCAACGGTATTGTGAGCTCTATGGCCTGCCGCCTGAAGCTGCCTAGGACTATGAAGGTACACCCAGTTTTTCATGTATCTTTACTAAAGCCTGTATCTCCTAATACCTTCCAGGGACGTGTTGTGCCACCTCCGCAGCCTGTGGTGGAGGAAATTATTGATTCCAGGATTCGCAGGAATCGGCTCCAATATCTGATAAGATGGCAGGGATATGCCCCTGAGGAAGACTCTTGGGAACCTGTGAAAAACATCAATGCCTGACAGAAGATTTCTCGTTTTCATCAGAGATTCCCTGAGAAACCAGGTCCAGGATCGTCCTGAGGCCGCTGCTAAGGAGGGAGTAATGTCAGGACTCTGAACATTTTTTACCTTTTGTGCATTACTGCCCTTTTCCAAGATGGCATCTTTGGTCTCATGTGCACTGTGTCTTCCTGCTATAAAACTCCACCCCAGCCTTCAGTCTGTGCTAGAGTATTCTGCCTTGCATCCAGCTCCTGACCTCTGATTACTCCCTGGCTATATACCTGCTCCTGTGAACCTGTGTGGTGATCCTGCTACTCTGCTCTGAGTTCCTGCTGCGTACACCAGTTCCAGTAATCCTCCTTCATCTGCTGCTCGTATTTACTTCCATCTGCATTTGCTGGACATGTAAGCGTTTGCTGCTCTGCAAAAACCTGAGACTATTAACCAGGCCTCCCTGGTTGAGCTAAGATATTATTTGAACTGCCTTATAAGCTTATCTATCTGTGTTTGGACTAAGACAAGGATTTATTCGTGTCAAGTATCCTTAAGAATAACTGTGCTTCATAGACTTTCTGCTTGATTGCATTTTCCTCTGAAGTTTCCTATAGACTGCTAAGCTGCGTTTAATATTTACACCAAGTGTTGTGGACTTGAGTTTCTCTCTGCACCTGTTTGAATCACCGTGTGATAATATAGACTTTACCACTTATAAAACTGTGTCCTGTAGTTGTCTTGTTCCACGCAAAGAGTCTCCTGAGTTATCCTCTATAATTATTACAAGATGATGTCACAGCTCACCTCCTCTTCCTATACAATGTTTGATAACACCTCTATATACAGTAGATAATGCAAGATCCACTAGTCATAAGAGATGATGTCACAGCTCACCTCCTCCTCCTGTACAATGTTTGATAACATCTCTATATACAGTAGATAATGCAGGATCCACCTGTCATAAGAGATGATGTCACAGCTCACCTCCTCCTGTACAATGACTGATAACACCTCTATATACAGTACATAACACAGGATCCACCATTTACAATAGGTGATGTCACAGCTCACCTCCTCCTCCTCCTGTACAATGACTGATAACACGTCTTTATACAGTAGATAACACAGGATCCACCATTCACACTAGATGATGTCACAGCTCACATCCTCCTCCTGTACAATGTTTGATAACACCTCTATATACAGTAGATAATGCAGGATCCATCAGTCATAAGTGATGATGTTATAGCTCACCTCCTCCTCCTCCTGTGCAATGACTGACAACACCTGTATGTGCAGTAGATAAAGCAGAATCTACCAATCATAAGAGGCCATAACGCAGCTCCACACCCCCCCGTCCTGAACCAATCATAAGAGATGATGATAAAGCTAACCTCCTCCTCCTGATAACACCTCTATATACAGTAGATAACACATGATTCACCAATAAGAGGTGATGTCACAGCTCACCTCCTCCTCCTGTACAATGACTGATAACACCTCCATATACAGTAGATTATGCAGTCTCCACCAAGAGGAGGTCATAATGCAACTCATCTCCTCCCTGTACTGTAAAAAAACTACAAAACCTCCCTCTATGTACAGTAGATAACACAGAATCCACCAATAATAAGAGGCGCTGGCGCAGTATACCTCTTCATCCTGTTCAGAGACTGGTAATACCACTATGTACAGTAGATAACACAGGATCCACCAATAATAGGAGGTGATGGTACAGCTCACCTCCTCCCCCACCTACACAATGACTGAGTACACTTCTTTGTACAGTAGATCATGATAATTATAATAAGTGGCAATGATTAGAAATACTATAGGGGATACTTTCCCTTTAAGATTCCTTCACCTCTCCATGTTTTGTTTATTTGAGGCTACATGGATCCTATGAAGCTCTCAAGGGTGGAAACACTACAGAGGCTATGGAAGACTTCACCGGGGGAGTGACTGAATTTTATGAGATAAGAGATGCTCCAAAAGACTTGTACAAGATTATGAAAAAAGCCTTTGAGAGGGGCTCACTCATCGGATGCTCTATTGACGTAAGTGAATGGAGTCACGTGAAGGTATAAGAATCCGTTATTGTCTGTATGGCAGAAGTAAAATAAATCATGACTGCTCATATGACTATAAAGGTGAAAGGATCGTTGGGTCAGCTACATTATGTGAGCGGCAAATGAGAAAACCAACTATATTCAACCAATCTCACAATGACCGTGCCAAATTATCTTACCAACCACAAACTGATAAGCACACTATATGGGTTACTAATGGCCGCCATGAAGATGATTCATGTTTGCTAGCGCCTAATGTTATGGCCACCATATAAATTAGATTAAGGATGTCCAGACCTTACGATATTGGAAGGAGTGGCCAGCCATCTTATGTATATGGAAGATGATTAAGAGGAGACTGATTGGGTATGTTGGATTACAATGCCCGATCCTTTTGTTTTCCTGGGAGTTACGCTACCACCAGAGATCTGGCAGAGGCTTACTCTACTCACCCTATTAATACAAAACATGCAGGACCAACTATTTCAACCATTCATGGTTATGGGGAGTCAGAAGAAATCTCTGGCATGCAAAGGAGCATTTGGTCAACTGTTATCTAAGATGTATGGACTTCTTTGTAGGGTTAGGGTTTCACAATCCTTTATAGGCCTGTTTGATGAGGTGCTTTATAAGGCCCCATCTCTTCACACAGTTGCATTTCCCACATACACACTGTGATCCCTACTTATCTGGCCTATAGCCTTTCATCCTGATGATTCTTCTTATGTGAAGAATAAGCTAGAAACCAAAAAAAGGGGAAAACATAACATAAGGTAAATCAAAGTTTAGCAGAAAGGCAAGAGATTGCAGCCCCCACCCCTGAAGGCAGTTGGCTCACATTCTAGTTTTGTGTTAAAAAAACCCGCAACATCTATGAGAACATGTGGAGTCCAGATGTTTCTGCCGATGCTGCTGGCAGGCCTGGTCAGGTCCCGTCAGCCTCCGAGGAATCCTAAATGGACAGAAGTTGTGAAGGTAAAAAAGGGACCAATATGTCAGCTGAGCTGCGGCTCACAAGATCACTGATACAGAAAATGTATTAATGGTCCATTATTAAGAGGAATAAATTAATGAGCAGCATCTGCTCATTAATTAATTAAACCATTTTGCACCCTGGTTTTTCTTCAAGTCTTCTATCCTTTTAGGATTTTTCTTATGTGGCATCTCTATGGATTGTTGTTTTGTGCCAATACACATTAAATCAAAATTGTCTAAGTCTGCCTACTTTAGCATGACCTGCCAACTATCAAATTTGTGTACTGTATGTTGATGTCAAGGTAAAGCATTGGGCTTGCTGAATCTCAATATGCCCAATCCCTTGTACGTGTATGCTGCCGGCGGTGTGTGGCAGTGGTTTCTTTCTCTTTCCCTATCAAAGGCAGTTGTATGCAGGGGCACACGTATAGGGGAAGGTGCAGCAATACTTTGCAAAACATTTGTTTTTCCGACTGTTTATAAAATATGTGGGTACAATTAGTCTGGCCAAATATGGCTGGTGTTAGAAAGTTGCTTTGAATAACCATATCATTGAGTAAAACATCAACCATAGCAGCCGAAAATTAGCAAAACAATCCAGTGCTGTAAAACAATTTTCCAACAGTATCTACCATCAGCCTGCATCTGTCACGCTTTTCATATCATGAAATTATGCTGATGGTAGACAGAAAATGGGCGAAAATAGCCATTTAAAATCTCTAGTGCATGATCGGCTGCTTCTATAATTTCTCTTGTGCTATTGACCAATTACCTCATTTGTGTCCCTGACATGTTCTCATCTTGCCATCCATTGCTTGCTTCATCATTTCAACATCTATGACATGCATCATAACAATAATCACTCAATGAGAAATAGAAAATACACAGGGCTCTACATAGTGCAGAACCATGACTACACAAGGGTGATGAGGACAAAGAGGATGGTAGGGGTAGGATGCTTGCCTATATGAGATGTATTACTACCAGGCAGAGTGCTAGGGATAGGATGCTTGCCTATATGAGATGTATTACTACCAGGCAGGGTGCTAGGGGTAGTATGCTTGCCTATATGAGATGTATTACTACCAGGCAGGGTGCTAGGGATAGGATGCTCGCGTATATGAGATGTATTACTACCAGGCAGGGTGCTAGGGGTAGTATGCTTGCCTATATGAGATGTATTACTACCAGGCAGGGTGCTAGGGATAGGATGCTCGCGTATATGAGATGTATTACTACCAGGCAGGGTGCTAGGCGTAGTATGCTTGCCTATATGAGATGTATTACTACCAGGCAGGGTGCTAGGGGTAGTATGCTTGCCTATATGAGATGTATTACTACCAGGCAGGGTGCTAGGGATAGTATGCTCGCCTATATGAGATGTATTGCTACCAGGCAGAGTGTTTGGGTAGAATGTTCACCTGTATGAGATGTATTAGTATCAGGCAGAGTTCTATGGGTAGTATACTCGCCTATACAAGATGTATTACTGCCAGGTAGAGTGATAGGGGTAGGATGCTTTACTATATGAGATGTATTACTACCAGGCAGAGTGCTAGTGGTAGGATGCTCACCTCTATGAGATGCATTACTACCAGGCAGGGTGCTAGGGATAGTATGTTCACCTATAATAGATCAATTACTACCAGGCAGGGTGCTAGTGGTAGGATGCTCACCTATATGAGATGCATTACCACCAGGCAGAGTGCTAGGGGTCAGATGCTCGCCTACATGAGATCTGTTACTACGAGGCAGGGTGCTAGGGGTAGTATGTGCAACTATATGAGATGTATTAATACCAGGCAGAGTACTAGGGGTTGGATGTTCGCCTACATGAGATCTATTACTACCAGGCAGAGTGCTAGCGGTCGGTTGCTCACCAACATGAGATGTGCTACTGACAGAAACAGATCTGTATAACCCCCTTGGGGTATGCTATAATCGGCTGCAGCTCTTCACGTCTTTCCATTCAGCTGGAGGATGCTGCCAATCATAATTAAAATGAAAGAAGAATTAGCGTGTCATGGCGCTGCTGAAGAATACAATGATGTAATGGAGTAAAGCGAACCTGTCACCAGGTTTGTCTGATATAAGATGCTGCCACTGCCTTTCAGGGCTGACATACAGCATTCTATAATGCTGTAGATAAGCCCCCGATCCGACCTGAAAGAGAAGAAAAATAAGTTATATCATACTCACCCAGGGGCGGTCTAATGGGTGTTGCAGGTCCGGGTCTAGCGTCTCCCATCTTCTTGCAATGCCGCCCTCCTGTTTGCTTCACAGGGTCCCCGGCATCGCACTCCTGCGCAGGCGTACTTATCTGCCTGTTGAGGGCAGAGCAGAGTACTGCAGTGCGCAAATGCCAGGAAAGGTATGAAGCAAGCAGGAGGGCGGCATCTCAAGAAGACGGGAGACGCCGGACCAGGACCTGCAACACCCATCAGACCGGACGGCCCCCCCGACTGAGTATAATAAAACTATTATAGAGTGCTGTAGATAAGCCCTGAAAGGCAGTGGCCGCATCTTATATTGGCCAAACCTGTTGACAGGTTCCCTTTAAAAGCAGGGCTATGCTAAGCAAGCAACTTCCTTACAGCCTGAGGGCATCAAAGAGCGCACAGGGCATAGCTCTGTTTTATCCATGTACCAATGAATGCTCTGAAAGGGCACCACCGGAGTCTTCCTATTCCTTAACAGGAATAATACCGGTACCAGAAAAAATAGTACCAGTGTCATCATCAGTGTTTTGGATGAGTGTGTCATCCTTGGGCCATCAGTGTTTGTCTGGTATTACTTAAGAAATAATTAATTTACAAAGCTTCTCCTATACTGATGCCATCGGTGTGCTACACTTGTTTTTCACGGACCCCTTGATTTATGTTGGCCCTTGTCATCCATGCTGTTGAAAAAAACTGACATGTTTCCGTGTGAACACTGACATGTGGAGATCCCCATAGGTTATAATGAGTATGTGTGTCATCCGTGAAAAAAATGGATGCCTCACATACTGCAAACACAACATGTGAAGGGGGCCTTACATGTGTTCTTACTTATTAAAAGTCTTATTAATGCACTATGGCAAGCATTCAGGACACATTACGTTTTGCAGGAGACAATTGCATGGTAAAGCCCTAAATACACATTAGATAGCTGTCGGCTGAGCAATCCTCTTTCCTTTTTAAGAGCCGCTGCCAGATTCCCCAAAAATGATTTGTACCTTGAGACCAAAATGATCATTCTTTGGAAATCCAACAGGATGAATCCTTCTCTCCCTTGATGATACCTGTCAGGAACAAGATTGGCAATATGAAGAAGTTTAGCAATACACTATGACACCACCATGATGAACCTGTGTCAGTGCCATCAGTGTTTTCCATCAGTGTGTCATTCGTGTCTGGTTTTTACCAATAGTGTGTCATCAGTGTAAATTTACAAATAATCCCTACTTGTTTAAAAAAATATATCCCTTGTATCTATTCCTGATAAATAATATTTCCACTCATGAAGACTCCATTTACTGAAACATGATAGCTGAACCTAATCTGCACCCTACGCACATCATTTTTTGCTGCCCACTCCCATTGTAACTCATAGCAGAGCGCTCCTCTTGAAAACCCCAGTAAAAGTGGTGTTGATGATGGCGAATATGTGATGCCAACAGCTGTCATTAGAGAGAGAATACTAAGAGTTTGTATTTTTGGTTCTTACCGGAGGGCAGCTCGAGGTCTACAGTACAGCTGGCCCTATAAATCTGTCTACACACTCAGTGCTATATGCTACAACCGACATACGGCATTATATCAAAGTTGTTTTTTTTCTAATTTGACAAGTATTGATCGTAAATATTAGTGTCGATTCCCTTTATTAATAAATTCAGTTTATAGCATGAGATAGAATGCAGCTTATCAATTGTTTTAAAGAGTTTTAATATTTACTAAGGCAAAATATTAAAAAGGTCTCAAGGAAAAGACCACGGCAATCCTCCACCCACTGCAGCAAGTGGCATCGGTACGGTCAACATGTCTCTGCTACAGCCGGTGGTTGGCTGCCGTGGTCCGCCATCAGAGCTCTTATCTCCAGGCTTATACTGTCTCTACAGTTCGTAACCTATGCATTTTGTTTGCTGATGCCAGGAGAAAGATATCTTGCTTGGGACGGTGCCCACTCCAGATATGGGGGAGGCATTGAAGAAAATGATTGAGGGTGTGGGTGACACACAGCTTGACCCGGATGGCTTGAGGCCAAAGCCACCATCGGTTTGTATACTCCAGGCATGGTGTGCTGGCTGCTAATATTAGAGATGCTCTGCACCATATCTCACTTATGTCATATGTTACATTATACTACAATTGTATAAAGTATAGGAAAATGATGTTTTGTGCTAAATATATTTATGGTAATTCAATTCCACAGAAGTATATGATCACACTCCGCTTCCTGTTATAACCGTTACCAGTCATAATCTCCATGCGACTTTATCCATAAGCAGATAACCCTTATTATTAATCTTCAACTCATTGTTAACAATCACATCATTCATATGTTTATTCTCAACAGAAAATCTCTTATTCCATTAGACATAAATGTGGTCACACGTGTTAAAGGGAATCTGTCACCCCAAAAATCGTGTATGAGCTAAGCCCACCGGCATCAGGGGCTTATCTACAGCATTCTGTAATACTGTAGATAAGCCCCCAATGTATCCTGTAAGATGAGAAAAAGAGGTTAGATTATACTCACCCAGGGGCGGTCCCGCTGCGGTCCGGTCCGATGGGCGTCGCGGTCCGGGTCCGGAGCCTCCCATCTTCTTACGATGACGTCCTCTTCTTGTCTTCACGCTGCGGCTCTGGCGCATGTGTACTTTGTCTGCCCTGTTGAGGGCAGAGCAAAGTACTGCAAAGCGCAGGCGCTGGGCCTCTTTGACCTTTCCCGGCGCCTGCGCACTGCAGTACTTTGCTCTGCCCTCAACAGGGCAGACAAAGTACGCCTGTGCCGGAGCTGCGGCGTGAAGACAAGAAGAGGACGTCATCGTAAGAAGATGGGAGGCGCCGGACAGCGACGCCAATCGTAACGGGACTGCCCCTGGGTGAGTATAATCTAACCTCTTTTTCTCATCTTTCAGGATACATCGGTGGGCTTATCTACAGCATTCCAGAATGCTGTAGATAAGCCCCGGATGCCGGTGGCCTTAGCTCATATATGATTTTTGGAGTGACAGATTCCCTTTAAACATACACATTGCATCTTGGTCATCAGTATGTTTTCATTTAGAGGATGTCCTGCTCTGTAACGCTTAATATTGTGTTTCTACGCTTATGTAACTAGCCATCATTAGAAACTAAACATGCATGTGTGTGCACAGCCACCTCTCCAACCAGAGCAGGGGAAAAAAAAAGTTCTACTTGCCTAATAGTCCCAACTCCAGTGCTGCGGACTGAAAACCATGAAGCAAATGTACTAGTAGCATCAGTGCTGGGCGGGGGTGCCAAGGGCTCATCTGTAATGTTGGCTCTGGAGGCCCCCTGGTCAGCTACATGCAAATATCACCTTACCTTCATTCACAAATTTACCTCTGCTTTTATATAATAATCTGGGTAGTTTGATAAATTAATGATCAGATGCTGTACATTGTTAATTAAGTGCATTGCGCTACTGCTCATGCTGAGTGGGCCAAATCTGCACAGGGGAATTCACCTGTTCCCCTGTGGGCAAGTCCGAGCCTGAGCCACCCATCAGATGTCATCAGCCATCCACCAGACAGCTAGCCAGTCTTTCAATCTTACAAATGTCGAGTTAGTGGTCTCAACAAAAATAAACAAGGCCCAGTAGTCCTCTATCAAAGACCTCCCACCCACCTTAGCTGCTGGCACATGAGAGGCAGGAACTCAATTGAAATGCAACTGTTTATAAATGTCATTTTTTTATGCGTATCGCTCCAGTCCCTGACTGAAGTAAGGTTTCTGGGGAAATTTTCAATTTGGTTTATTTATTTTTTAAAAGTGTGACTTTCTCAGGGGAATGTGTTGCAGGTATTTGCTATGTAATCTGACAGCAGCATGATGTAGAGACAGAGACCCTGATTCCAGCGATATATATATATATTTACTGAGTGAAGCAGTTGTGCTACAATCACTGTTTTCGTTGCTGCAAGTCAGCAGCGCTCGGAATGCTGAGCTGTCATCCACAGTATAATGTAGCCCTCACACTCTATAATGGTCTCCACAACAGAGCCCACACTGTATAATGGCTTCGACACTGTATAATGGCCTCCACAGTAGTCCCCACACTAGCCCTCAAACTGTATAATGGCCCTCACATTAACCCCCTAAACTTTATAATTGCCCCCTCATTAGCCCCGACACTGTATAATGGCCCCTACATTAACTTCCATACTGTATAATGACCCCCACATTAGCTTGCACGCTGTATAATGGCCCCTATATTAGCCCCTAAACTGTATAATGGCCCTCAGATTAGTCCCCAAACTGTATTATCACCCCCAGGCTGTATAATGACCCCAACTTTAGCTCCTACACTGTATAATGGGCCCCAAATTAGGCCCAAACAGTATAATAGGCCCCACACTTTATAACAGCCCCTACAGTAGTCCCTATAATATATAAGGGCACCCCAATGTTTTAGGGTCCCCCATTGTTTATGATGCCCCCACAATTTTTAATTTAAATAAAAAACATCATATACTCACCTAATCCATAATTCTGATGATTCCAATGGTGAGGCTCAAACGGAACAACGCGCTGTGATAGCGCCAACGCATGCACAGGATGTCAGAGTCCCACAACACGATACAGTTAAGGGTAGCAAAGCTTCGGATGGGCCCCTTTGAGCGCGAGGCCCGGGGTGACGGCACCCTTTGCCCCCTTCAGTAGTTATGCTACTGCCTTGTTGTAATATGTTGCTTGCATGACCTTGTCTTACTTGCATTTTGAATGGTGTCGACATGTTTAATTTCAATGCTTAGCAATATTGGTGATGATTTTGGTGTTTACATGTGTTATGTAAGCTCCTGATATCTCATGTTAATCTCCGCTGTGTTAATATTGTAGGCTATTGTCCCAGCACAGTTTGAGACTCGTATGGCCAGTGGACTGGTAAAAGGTCATGCTTATTCTCTCACGGGTGTTGAAGAGGTATAGTATGAAATATTCCGGGCCACTAGTAATAAAACCAATGGATTTTTCTGGAGAAGGCCTACTAATTATATGGAAAAAACCTTCAATATCTTAAATATAACTTGATATGTCAACTCTGGCAAATGTCTTTGACTAGAATGTTTAATTTCTCAGTGTTCTTTATATATTTTCATTACATAATATTTAATAAATACACAATAAACCAAACTATGAGAGTAAATCTCATGGTTTCCTGCATGTGCATGCTCAGATTTAAATGGGTTATCCATGACTTTAGTTATTTTTTCTTACGAGGCTAAGAACTTACATGCAGGTAGTTGCCCTGCGATGATATCTCCCAGCTCAGGCAGTGACTCTCCTGCTTCCCTTGACCTCTCATCAACAGAGAGAGCAGTGCCTTCTCTTCTGGTCATCTGTAGATGGAACTTCACTACCAACCTCATGATGGTTAACAGCAGGCTCCCTGCAGTTGGGCTGTCAATCTACATGACCTCAGCTCTCCATCTACAGAGTAGAGTGAAAGAGAAGAAGCTACTCTGTAGACATGACATCACGGAAAGCAGAAGAATAATTGGCAGGAGAGGTCTATGACCTCTCTGAGCCTGCAGAGATTGTCTTTAGGCAGAACAAGCTGCTACCTGCCTGTAAGTTCTTAACCCTATGCAAAAAAAATAAGCAAAGTTCCAAATAAGCAATTTAAAGAGAACCCACAAATACTCACATTCCCTCTGAAATGCTATTCTAGATTTGACTGCCAAGAGAGGTGGTGACTTGAGTTCTCCTTCAATGGATGTTTTTAATCTGAGGCTGGACAGACATCTGTCTGAGATGGTTTAGTGAATCCTGCATTGAGCAGGGGGTTGGACACGATGACCCTTGAGGTTCCTTCCAACTCTAACATTTTGTGATTCTATGATCACCTTTCTTATAACCTGGTTGTGATGTTCTTCTGTTATTCCTCTTGATTATTAATTAAAACATTGACAAGAGGAAGGGTGTGCCACACAGTGGTCAAATGGGTGTGTTTTTATACAGTCTCATTCTTTGGACTCTGTTTGGACCGTGTCAGACTCTGTAAGGTCACACCCCTTGGTAACGCCCAGATGTCAAGTTATTCATACATATCCAGGAGTAATAACAGAGGAAGGGTGTAATATTGAATTCTAAGAAGAGATGCTCCAGAATTGTTATTTCATGAGGAATAAAAGTATTTACTAAAATATGTCTGGAGAGATGAGAAGTCGTCTTTAAAGGAGGTTTTGAAGGACTTTAATATTGATGGTCTATTGCTAAAATGGGGTGTCTGATTCTTGCAACCTGGACCCTCCCACTAATTAGCATAATGATGCTCCGCCTTCTTTGTTTACACAAGCAAAGCACCACATATACAACTTTTGTTGTGCCTGACACAGCAGCTCCGCCCCATTCAAGTGAAATCCCTTTCAACAGTCATTAACATACAGTACAGACCAAAAGTTTGGACACACCTTCTCATTTAAAGATTTTTCTGTATTTTCATGACTATGAAAATTGTAAATTCACACTGAAGGCATCAAAACTATGAATCAACACATGTGGAATTATATACTTAACAAAAAAGTGTGAAACAACTGAAATTATGTGTTATATTCTAGGTTCTTCAAAGTAGCCACCTTTTGTTTTGATGACTGCTTTGCACACTCTTGGCATTCTCTTGATGAGCTTCAAGAGGTAGTCACCGGAAATGGTTTTCACTTCACAGGTGTACCCTGTAAGGTTTAATAAGTGGGATTTCTTGCCTTATCAATGGGGTTGGGACCATCAGTTGTGTTGTGCAGAAGTCTGGTGGATACACAGCTGATAGTCCTACTGAATAGAATTAGAATTTGTATTATGGCAAGAAAAAAGCAGCTAAGTAAAGAAAAACTTACTTACTTTAAGAAATGAAGGTCAGTCAGTCCGAAAAATTGAGAAAACTTTGAAAGTGTCCCCAAGTGCAGTGGCAAAAACCATCAAGCGCTACAAAGAAACTGGCTCGCATGAGGACCGCCCCAGGAAAGGAAGACCAAGAGTCACCTCTGCTTCTGAGGATAAGTTTATCCGAGCCACCAGCCTCAGAAATCGCAGGTTAACAGCAGCTCAGATTAGAGACCAGGTCAATGCCACACAGAGTTCTAGCAGCAGACACATCTCTACCACAACTGTTAAGAGAAGACTTTGTGCAGCAGGCCTTCATGGTAAAATTGCTGCTAGAAAACCACTGCTAAGGACAGGCAACAAGCAGAAGAGACTTGTTTGGGCTAAAGAACACAAGGAATGGACATTAGACCAGTGGAAATCTGTGCTTTGGTCTGATGAGTCCAAATTTGAGATCTTTGGTTCTATCCACCGTGTTTTTGTGCGACGCAGAAAAGGTGAACGGATGGACTCTACATGCCTGGTTGCCACCGTGAAGCATGGAGGATGAGGTGTGATGGTGTGGGGGTGCTTTTCTTGTGACACTGATGGGGATTTATTCAAAATTGAAGGCATACTGAACCCGCATGGCTATCACAGCATCTTGCAGCTATCTAGCATGCTATTCCATCCGGTTTGCGTTTAGTTGGACCATAATTTATTTTTCAACAGGACAATGACCCCAAACACACCTCCAGGCTGTGTAAGGGCTATTTGACCAAGAAGGAGAGTGATGGGGTGCTACGCCAGATGACCTGGCCTCTACAGTCACCAGACCTGAACCCAGTCGAGATGGTTTGGGGTGAGCTGGACCGCAGAGTGAAGGCAAAAGGGCCATCAAGTGCTATGTATCTCTGGGAACTCCTTCAAGATTGTTAGAAGACCATTTCCGGTGACTACCTCTTGAAGCTCATCAAGAGAATGCCAAGAGTGTGCAAAGCAGTCATCAAAGCAAAAGGTGGCTACTTTGAAGAACTTAGAATATAAGACGTATTTTCAGTTGTTTCACACTTTTTTTGTTAAGTATATAATTCCACATGTGTTAATTCACAGTTTTGATGCCTTCAGTGTGAATTTACAATTTTCATAGTCATGAAAATACAGAAAAATCTTTAGAAGGTGTGTCCAAACTTTTGGTCTGTACTGTATTTCTAAAGAAGAAGTCACAATTTTTATCACAAAATTCTAGGGTTTTTTTAATACATTGTAAACACATTTTTGTAACTTTTTTTGGTCACAGAATTACTTAAAAATGAAAGTGTTAATTATTTCCAAATTATACAATATTTTAACATTGTCCCTGTCAGGGAGAGACTAGGTGAGCGAGAGCTAATAACCCGGGCCCCTGCAGTTTCCCTCAGACTAGGGAAATCCTGACTGACCCTCTACCTGGAGTTTACACTGAAGGTGTGCATGTCCAGGCCTCGAACCTCACCCTGTCTCCTGAGCTCAGCCCTAGGCTGAAACCTCCGCCCACCACCCAGTGAAGATGTTATTCCCCAATACCCACAGTTAGCACAGACAAGGATAAAGGAAAATATACACCACGCCGCAGTCACTCAGGAATACACTATAAATGTGCAGGGCAAAATAAATACAAATATAGGAAGGAGTAAATAAGACAAAGGAAAATACACCGCCAGCAACGAATCTCCAACCACCAGCTCTCCTCACCAGACCGAGATAACAACGCACAAGACAGAAGCTATAATCGGCGACGCCCAAAGATCAGGAGAACTATTTAAAGGCAGTGGGCATGGCCCAGCTTCCAATCCAAGGATTAGGTAAATTAACCCCGGAACAGCTAGATAAAATCTAGCAGACGCCAATGAGCAAATAGTGGTCAAAAGCGGAATTACCGCTGTCTGTCGGATGACCTGGTCTGAACAGCATCCGACATGACAGTACCCCGCCTTCTACAAGGGACCACAGGGCCCTCACGGCTAATAGGACCCGGCTTGTCCGGATGACGGCGGTGAAACAACCTGACCAGCCGGTCAGCATGAACGTCCGAGGCTGGTACCCAGGACCTCTCCTCAGGCCCAAAACCGCGCCAATGTACCTAGTACTGTAAAGTGCGACGCACTACACGAGAGTCAACCACCTTGGAGACTTCAAACTCCAAATTACCATCCACCAAGACTGGAGGTGGCATAGGCGCCGCATCCACAGAATCCACCACCTTCTTTAGAAGAGACCTGTGGAACACGTTGTGTATCTTATACACCGTAGGGAGCTCCAATCGGTACGCTACTGGGTTAATGACGGCGGTGACCCTAAATGGACCAATAAACCGTGGACCCAATTTAAGGGATGGTATTTTGAGTTTTATGTTTTTTGTGGATAACCACACCCAGTCATCCACACTCAGGTCCGCACCTGGCACAGGCCTACTGTCAGCCACACGTTTGTACCTAGCACCCACACTCCAGGCGCTGTTTAACTCTCCTCCAGACTGATGACAATTGTGTTCCTAACTGGTCCTCCTCCGGAACGCCGGAAGAGCCCCTATGACTCAAGGTACAAAATTGAGGATGTAGTGTCATGTTCCCAATGGCAGGGAATTTAGCAACATAACACGGGCAAAAACAGGACGAGCTCTAGGGTGATGGAACCTGAGCTGACCGCGATCCTGAACCTCAACACTCAACTAACAGCAGCCGGGGAACGTTCCTGGGGGGACTCTAGACGTCTCGCGCCAGCCGGAGATCTAGCTACCCCTATCAGAAGAATCACAGACCTATCTTGCCTCCAGAGAAATATTCCCACAGAAATAGCAGCCCCCCACATATAATGACGGTGAAATGAGAGGAAGGCACAAACGTAGTTATGAAAACAGATTCAGCAAAATGAGGCCCGCTTAAGCTAGATAGCAGAGGATACAAAAGGTGAACTGCGCGGTCAGCTTAAAACCCTTCAAAATACCATCCTGAAATTACTTGAACTCATGTGCCAACTCATGGTACATGAGTGGTAATTTCAGCCCACTAGAGCAACCAGCAGCAGAGAATTACATATCTGCAAGCTGGACTAAAAACATGAAAGCAAACATGAAACAGGGAAATCCAGACTTAGCTTGTCTTGAAGGCCTAGGAGCAGGTAGCAAAGGTAACAGAGACACACTGATACATTGATAGCCGGCAAGGGAATGACAGGAAAGCCAGGTTAAATAGGAAACACCCAGCCTCTGATGGACAGGTGGAAAAAAGAGACCGCAACCCACCAAAGTCACCCAGTACCAGTTGTAACCACCAGAGGGAGCCCAAAAACAGAATCCACAACAGTACCCCCCCCCTTGAGGAGGGGTCACCGAACCCTCACGAGAACCCCCAGGGCGATCAGGATGAGCTCTATGGAAGGCGCGGACCAAATCAGTCGCATGAACATCAGAGGCGACCACCCAGGAATTATCCTCCTGACCATAACCCTTCCACTTAACCAAATACTGGAGTTTACGTCTGGAAACACGAGAATCCAAGATCTTCTCAACAACATACTCCAATTCTCCCTCCACCAGCACCGGAGCAGGAGGCTCAACCGAAGGAACAACGGGCACCTCATACCTCCGCAATAACGACCGATGGAACACATTATGAATAGCAAACGATGCTGGGAGATCCAAACGAAAAGATACAGGGTTAAGAATCTCCAAGATCTTATAAGGACCGATGAACCGAGGCTTGAACTTAGGAGAAGAGACCTTCATAGGGACAAAACGAGAAGACAACCACACCAAGTCCCCAACAAGATGTCGGGGACCCACGCGGCGACGGCGATTAGCAAACTGCTGAGCCTTCTCCTGAGACAACTTCAAATTGTCCACCACCTGATTCCAAATCTGATGTAGCCTGTCCACCACCACATCCACTCCAGGACAATCCGAAGGCTCCACCTGACCAGAGGAAAAACGAGGATGAAACCCCGAATTACAAAAGAAAGGAGAAACCAAAGTAGCAGAACTAGCCCGATTATTAAGGGCAAATTCGGCCAGTGGCAAAAAGGCAACCCAGTCATCTTGATCAGCAGAAACAAAACACCTTAAATAAGTTTCCAAGGTCTGATTAGTTCGCTCCGTCTGGCCATTCGTCTGAGGATGGAATGCAGACGAGAAAGACAAATTAATGCCCATCTTAGCACAAAACGTCCGCCAAAATCTAGACACAAACTGGGATCCCCTGTCAGAAACGATATTCTCCGGAATCCCATGCAAACGAACCACGTTCTGAAAAAATAAAGGGACCAACTCAGAGGAGGAAGGCAACTTAGGCAAGGGTACCAAATGAACCATCTTCGAAAAGCGGTCACACACAACCCAGATAACGGACATTTTCTGTGAGACAGGGAGATCTGAAATAAAATCCATGGAAATGTGCGTCCAAGGCCTCTTCGGGATAGGCAAGGATAACAACAACCCACTGGCCCGAGAACAGCAAGGCTTAGCCCGAGCACACACTTCACAAGACTGCACAAAGGTGCGCACATCCCTTGACAAGGAAGGCCACCAAAAAGACCTGGCCACCAAGTCTCTAGTACCAAATATTCCAGGATGACCAGCCAACACAGAAGAATGGACCTCGGAGATGACTCTACTGGTCCAATCATCCGGAACAAACAGTCTTTCTGGTGGACAACGATCAGGTTTATCCGCCTGAAACTCCTGCAATGCACGTCGCAAGTCTGGGGAGACGGCGGACAATATTACCCCATCCCTAAGGATACCAGTAGGCCCAGAGTCTCCAGGAGAGTCAGGCACAAAACTCCTGGAAAGAGCATCTGCCTTCACATTCTTTGAACCTGGCAGGTATGAAACCACAAAATTGAAACGAGAAAAAAACAACGACCAACGAGCCTGTCTAGGATTCAGACGCCTGGCAGACTCAAGGTAAATCAGATTTTTGTGATCAGTCAAGACCACCACACGATGTCTAGCACCCTCAAGCCAATGACGCCACTCCTCAAATGCTCACTTCATGGCCAAAAGCTCCCGATTACCCACATCATATTTGCGCTCGGCGGGCGAGAATTTTCTAGAAAAGAACGCACATGGCTTCATCACCGAGCCATCGGAACTTCTCTGTGACAAAACCGCCCCCCGCTCCAATCTCGGAAGCATCAACCTCAACCTGAAAAGGAAGTGAAACATCTGGTTGACATAACACAGGAGCAGAAGAAAACCGGTGCTTAAGTTCCTGAAAGGCCTCCACAGCCGTAGGAGACCAATTAGCAACATCAGCACCCTTTTTAGTCAAATCAGTCAAAGGTTTAACAACACTGGAAAAATTAGTAATGAACCGACGATAAAAATTAGCAAAACCCAAGAACTTCTGAAGACTCTTAACAGATGTAGGTTGTGTCCAGTCACAAATCGCCTGAACCTTGACGGGATCCATCTCAATAGTAGAAGGAGAAAAAATGTACCCCAAAAAAGAAATCTTATGGACTTCCATGTTAAACAGCTAAGGTCAGAGCCATTCAAGGGTTAAGAGGAGGTAAGAAGCAGCTAGACAGCAATTAAGGGCTAGGCAGCAAAACTCTGAGGGGAAAAAAAAAAAAAAAATTCCCTTCAACACTTCTTTTTCTCCTGCTTCAGCCCAAACAATTAACACTTTGTGGGCCGGCTATACTGTCATGTTCCCAATGGCAGGGAATTTAGCAACATAACACGGGCAAAAACAGGACGAGCTCTAGGGTGATGGAACCTGAGCTGACCGCGATCCTGAACCTCAACACTCAACTAACAGCAGCCGGGGAACGTTCCTGGGGGGACTCTAGACGTCTCGCGCCAGCCGGAGATCTAGCTACCCCTATCAGAAGAATCACAGACCTATCTTGCCTCCAGAGAAATATTCCCACAGAAATAGCAGCCCCCCACATATAATGACAGTGAAATGAGAGGAAGGCACAAACGTAGTTATGAAAACAGATTCAGCAAAATGAGGCCCGCTTAAGCTAGATAGCAGAGGATACAAAAGGTGAACTGCGCGGTCAGCTTAAAACCCTTCAAAATACCATCCTGAAATTACTTGAACTCATGTGCCAACTCATGGTACATGAGTGGTAATTTCAGCCCACTAGAGCAACCAGCAGCAGAGAATTACATATCTGCAAGCTGGACTAAAAACATGAAAGCAAACATGAAACAGGGAAATCCAGACTTAGCTTGTCTTGAAGGCCTAGGAGCAGGTAGCAAAGGTAACAGAGACACACTGATACATTGATAGCCGGCAAGGGAATGACAGGAAAGCCAGGTTAAATAGGAAACACCCAGCCTCTGATGGACAGGTGGAAACCAGAGACCGCAACCCACCAAAGTCACCCAGTACCAGTTGTAACCACCAGAGGGAGCCCAAAAACAGAATCCACAACAATGTAGCCCGTAAACACAAAAAAACGGAGACTCCCCAGACGACTCCTGGCGGTGATTATTGATGGCAAACTCAGCCAAAGGAAGAAAGGTAGACCACTTCTCCTGGTTATCAGAGACAAAGCAGCGTAAGTACTGTTCCAAATTTTGGTTCATACGCTCAGTCTGACCATTTGACTGAGGATGAAACGCCGAAGAATGAGATAACTTGATTCCCAGCCATGAGCAAAACGCTCTCTAAAATTTTGCCACAAACTGAGACCCCCTATCAGACACGATGTCAGACGGAACCCCATGAAGTCTGACCACCTCCTGCACAAATACTTGGGCCAGAGTCTTAGCATTAGGCAACGCAGGCAAAGACACAAAGTGCGACATTTTAGAAAACCGATCAACAATCACCAAGATGACCGTGTTTCCAGCTGATGAGGGCAAATCAGTGATGAAATCCATGGAGATTTCCGTCCATGGCTTACTAGGTACCTCAAGAGGAAGTAGTGTGCCAACAGGACGGGAGCGAGGCGTCTTAGCCCTAGCGCACGTGGTACAAGCTGACACGTATGAGACCACGTCCTGTCGGATCTTAGGCCACCAAAACCGATGTGACACCAACTCCAAGGTACCTCTAACCCCTGGGTGACCAGCCAGGACAGCATCATGATGCTCCGCCAAAACCTTTACATAGTTACATAGTTACATAGTTACATAGTTATTAAGGTTGAAGGAAGACTTTAAGTCCATCTAGTTCAACCCATTTAGGTGGAGATGAAGCAGTACAAAAGATTTGTTGATGGGAAGCTCAGATGGTACCTCCTCCTGAGCCTCGGCAATCTCAGCCTCAACCTTGGTAGTGAAAGCCGAAACCACAACATCCTTTTGGAGGATGGGTACTGGATCTTCCCAAGGTTCTCCCCCCGGAAAACACCTGGACAGAGCATCCGCCTTAGTGTTTTTAGACCCCGGTCTGTAAGTGACCACAAAATTGAACCGCGTGAAAAACAATACCCAGCGAGCCTGCCTGGGGGACAGATGCTTGGCAGACTCCAAATACAGCAGATTCTTATGATCGGTAATAACAGTTACCTGATATACCGACCCCTCCAAGAAGTGTCGCCATTCCTCAAAGGCCAACTTAATTGCCAACAACTCCCTGTTGCCGATATCATAGTTACGTTCGGCGGACAACAGTTTCTTGGAGAAATAGGCGCATGGACGTAAACCACTCAAAGATGAGCCTTGAGATAGTACCGCCCCCACACCTACCTCAGACGCATCGACTTCCACAACAAAGGGTTTAGATACGTCTGGCTGCACAAGAATGGGGGCTGAAACAAAACTGTTCTTAAGAAATTCAAATGCGCGCACAGCAGCCTCAGGCCAAACGGAGAAATTGGTACCCTTTTTAGTCATGTCAGTTAGCGGTTTAGCAATGATGGAAAAATCCTTGATAAATTTCCTATAGTAGTTAGAAAACCCAAGGAACCGCTGAAGTGCTTTCAGGTTATCAGGACGTTCCCAACGCAGCACCGCCTTCACCTTAGCGGTGTCCATTTTAAAACCAGAAGCAGACACAATATAACCCAAGAAAGTCAACTCTTGAACAGAAAATACACATTTTTCAAGTTTAGCATACAGCTTATTCTCTCTGAGAAGCTTTAACACCTGCCTGACATGATCTAAATGAGTATCACGGTCGCAAGAATATATGAGAATGTCATCTAGGTACACGATAACGAATTTCCCCAAAACATGCGAGAACACATCATTGATGAAATGTTGGAACACTGCAGGTGCGTTAGTCAACCCAAATGGCATCACCAAATTTTCAAAATGACCCTCAGGGGTATTAAAAGCCGTCTTCCACTCATCACCTTGACGGACTCTTATGAGGTTGTACGCCCCCCTGAGGTCAAGCTCGGTAAACCACTTAGCACCTGCCACCTGGTTGAACAAATCTGGTATCAGAGGCATCGGGTATGGATCACGAACCGTAATCTGGTTCAACTCCCTGAAATCCAAACACAGGCGTAATCCGCCATCTTTCTTCTTCACGAAGAAGAACCCTGCTGCCACCGGCGAGGATGACGGCCTGATGTGCCCTTTGCTCAAGCTTTCAGCAATGTAATCTTTTAACGCTTGTCTCTCCGGAGATGTTAAACATCCTTGCTTTAGGCAATTTGGCCCCTGGTTTAAACCTGATAGAACAGTCATAAGGACGATGTGGCGGCAACTCTGAACAACCCTTCTCAGAGAACACATCCACAAAATCCTGAAGTGACTCCGGAACGCTTGAAGTCACCGCAGCCACACATGTGGCCAGGCAATTCTCCTGGCAGAACTCGCTCCACCGAATTATGTCCTGAGTTTTCCAGTCAATTACCGGGTTGTGCATAGACAACCAAGGAAAACCCAAAACCACCTGAGCAGGAAGATTCCTGAGCACCTTACATGTAACCCGCTCGGAATGTAGAACTCCAATGTGGAGTTTCACCTCAGCCACTAATTCAGTAATCTCCCCCTGAGAGAGAGAAGCAGCATTGATGGTGACCACGTGGATAGGATGAGACAGTTTTTCAATCCTAAAACCTGCTGTGCATGCAAACTCCTCATCAATGAGATTTGTGGCTGAACCACTATCCACAAAAACAGTAATTGGCAGCTCACTGCCAGCAACAAAAACCTTAGCAGGGAGCATGCACTGAGAAACCACCATGGAGGATATACATAAGCTCAGACTGGTCTCCTCCACACCCTCTGAGCTTAGAAGTTTTCCGCCGTTGCATTTTTCTTAGGCAGCAGAGGACAGATGTTAATAAAATGACCCATTTTACCACAGTAAAAACAGGCTCCCTGCTTCCTGAGCTCAGGGACTGGACGCTTCACATGTGACACCCCTGCGATTTGCATAGGCTCCGTGGGCTCACCTGCAGCAACCTCACGTGAACCTAAACCCTCTCCCATAGGCGGTGTCACATGCTCCCCCTGACGCAAACGGCGATCAATGTGGACAACCAGACTCATGGCGGAATCTAGAGAACCAGGAGTCTCGTACATCAGAAGGGCTTTTTTAACCCTTCCAGGAATCCCATGTATAAACTCACTCCGCAATGCTGGATCATTCCATTGTGTATCGATCACCCAGCGACGAAATTCAGAACAGTAATCCTCTGCAACTCGCTCCCCCTGGCGAATAGAGCGTATCTTAGATTCTGCTAGAGCCATTTTGTCAGGTTCATCGTAGATTTTCCCAAGACAGGAAAAAAAACTCTCCACAGAGTCAAATGCAGCAGAATCAGATGGCAAAGTAAACGCCCATGCTTGGGGATCCCCACTCAACAATGACAACACCAGGCCCACACGCTGATCCTCATTACCTGAAGATATCGGGCGCATACGGAAATACAGTTTGCAAGCTTCACGAAAAGAAACAAATTTACTGCGTTCCCCAGCAAATTTTTCAGGCAAAGGAAATTTCGGCTCAGCAACTCTTACTGTCGCTCCAGCTTGCACATTAGACACTGCTAGTCCCTGTTGCTGTACTGCCCCCCTTAACTCCGTGACCTGTAGGGACAGCGCCTCCAACTGGCGGGTTATGGAAGTCATGGGATCCATGACAAAACACAAAAAAAAAGAAACCCCTTTTTTTTTTTTTTTTGTGTTGTTGGGCCGATTATAATGTCAGGGAGAGACTAGGTGAGCGAGAGCTAATAACCCGGGCCCCTGCAGTTTCCCTCAGACTAGGGAAATCCTGACTGACCCTCTACCTGGAGTTTACACTGAAGGTGTGCATGTCCAGGCCTCGAACCTCACCCTGTCTCCTGAGCTTAGCCCTAGGCTGAAACCTCCGCCCACCACCCAGTGAAGATGTTATTCCCCAATACCCACAGTTAGCACAGACAAGGATAAAGGAAAATATACACCACGCCGCAGTCACTCAGGAATACACTATAAATGTGCAGGGCAAAATAAATACAAATATAGGAAGGAGTAAATAAGACAAAGGAAAATACACCACCAGCAACGAATCTCCAACCACCAGCTCTCCTCACCAGACCGAGATAACAACGCACAAGACAGAAGCTATAATCGGCGACGCCCAAAGATCAGGAGAACTATTTAAAGGCAGTGGGCATGTCCCAGCTTCCAATCCAAGGATTAGGTAAATTAACCCCGGAACAGCTAGATAAAATCTAGCAGACGCCAATGAGCAAATAGTGGTCAAAAGCGGAATTGCCGCTGTCTGTCGGACGACCTGGTCTGAACAGCGTCCGATATGACAGTCCCACAGTTTGTCCAAAAACATACACCAAATTGTCATACAAATGATTTAGAGAAACTGCTTATAGAATTCTACAATAACTCCAGCACATGATGTATTTCCTATATGACAGACACAATTCAAAGGAGAGAAGGTAAAGCTGGTCCGTCTAAGAAATCCTTGGGGACAGGTGGAATGGAATGGATCCTGGAGTGATAAGTAAGACCTTTTTCAAAATATGGTAGTATTAGCCATCAAATGTTATTCCATCATCTAATACAAATGTTAACTCTTTGCTGCAGCTCTAAGGAATGGACGATAATTGACAAATCTGAAAAGTCACGTTTACAACACCAGATAAAAGAAGATGGCGAGTTTTGGTACGGTAAATATTTAGTTAATATATTTGTTTTTCTTACACAATGTATAAAGGTTATGTCCATTTTTTAGTATTGTTCATTTGTTTCATAATAAATGCAAAGTTAAATAATTTCTAAATATTCTTCAATGAAAATTTTCTATCATTTTGTTGCCGCAGAGTGTCTGTGCGGCCTTCATCAATGTGAGTGATCTGCAAATATGATACAAATTTGTCCAAGCTCCTGATTCTGAAAGCCCTATCTGCATCTCCTTCCCTTCTTTCATGGTAGAGATAGCAGCAGGAAGGGGGTTGTACTGGTGTATATTCACCTTCCTGCTGCTATCTGAAACACTGAAAGAGGGGAAGCAAATGCAGAGAGGGTTTTCAGAAGGTCGCTTTTATATGTATCTGTTATGGAGAGGGGACAAAGTATCTCAAATACTATGTAGAGCTGAGAAAACCGGCTATAGACATGGAGACAGCATGTATTGAAGGGAGGGATACTCCCATAAGGGAAAACTCTGTCATTTGGATGAGGTTGCAAGCTGCATATCAGGAAATGAATGAAGATTGCAAACTGAAACTTCAGTTTAATTAACAAACCAATAACATTTGTGTGAAGAATATTGGAGATATAATTCCATGTCAATCATCTGTATACAGTTGGGCCTGGAATCATAAAAACCCTTTCAGCATGTGCTGAAACAAAAGGATTCCCACTCCCTCTAGAACTGGTGTGCAACATTCTACAGGAAGACACTCTGTGGATCCAAGCCATGAGGCCTGAGTCCTTTGTTCAGCCAGCTAGGAATTCATAAAGGAGTTATGGAAATACTGTGTGTCCTAGTTGACATCATATATGCTCCTGAGATCTCCAGACCAGGGCAAAAGTCTGTCTGGTCCCGAGTCATTCTAGCATGCATGAGAAGGGAGATACATAGAACAGCCAGTAGCAGCTAGGTAGCAAAATTCTGTTTAGTCTCTATGAGTAGCAGGAACCGGTCAGATCCGATGGTACCAGAACAGCTGCCCTAGGACCACCCAGGAAGGTACGTTTTGGGAGATTTATCTCCAAACTTCCAGGGAAGGAGATTTAGGTTCAGCCCAGAGGGCAGGAGAGGGAGTGTCCCAGAGGGTTAAATGTTTGTTTGCAGCATTTCCACTGGCTTCTCTGGGAGGTCACAAGGACATTGTATGAGGACAAGTCACACACCAAGAGGAACACAAGTCTCCCATGTGACAGCCCCGCTCCTGCTAGCCACGCCTTTCATCTAACTTGTAGCTGACTATATGTTCTGTTTATACCCTTTGTCCTTCCCCTATTGTATTTGCATATCTGACCATTACATGTGTATAAAAATTGTGTATATAGTATATTGTCTAGGTGTGTATAGTGTATTGTCTAGTGTGCCCTTAAGGAA
Organism: Ranitomeya variabilis; assembly: GCF_051348905.1. Lineage (NCBI taxonomy): Eukaryota > Metazoa > Chordata > Amphibia > Anura > Dendrobatidae > Ranitomeya > Ranitomeya variabilis. Next base: position 652,633,304 of record NC_135232.1, on the reverse strand, counting down.
ATTAAATAAATAATTTAACCTTGGGCTGCTCTTTTATCTCCATCCACAAATCCACACTACCATTTCTCGGCCTAATCACACGCTACTGGGGCTGGTTTCTAGTCCGATATAACCTTGTTGATGGACCAGGCGTGTATTGAACGAGAAACTGGTGGCAGTAGTACTGGGATGATAAGGTTCTATTTCACTGAGGCTAATGAAAGGTTGTGGGTGAGTGTAGTATGACATCAGTGACTGAGCGGACCACCTTCTCTCTTTTCCCAGACCAAGGCAGGGGGGGGGGGGTTGTGTAAGACTGTGCTAAGCTGACCTTACGTGTCCCTAGGGGGTGTGGAATGTCATGTTGGTACAAGTGGGGAGACCTTACCACATGATCCCGCTGACATAATATTGAGGCTGACGTAATAGTGGGTGGTGAGGTGTGGTTCCTGCAGCGTTTCTTTGCAATATGTAAAAATAATTTTTCCATGTCAAAGGTGTCCATAGCCATTAAATGTAGCTTTATATAGGTTTTGACTTATTAGAAGACTGCTGAAAAAAATGTAGAACATTAATGAAATTACTCACAATAGCAACCCGAGTGATGAACCCGGCATGACGTGGCCAATGGTATCAAAAGATTAATTTTGACTTTCCTGGTAATCAAATCGGTCATTTTTGCATCACTTCTCAACTAAAGGGACAAACTGATTATAGGTGTAAATGAATTCCAGTAATGGGCAACCGTCCACCAAGCTCACATAAGACAGCAGTATTCTAAATTGCACATGTTAGGCTGGAGCCCTGGAAGAAAGTTTGTGTTGGGGCCCAGGATCCTCTAGCTATGTCTCTGTGTTTAACCAATCACATAAACCAACCCTACGTATCATGTAATTGCTTTAGAACTTAAAAATTACTTATACAACAACTAGTAAAGATAAAAATCATAACCTTTAGCATTGTCTCGGGGGATCATCTACCCTCCCATATGCATCTACTGAAAAAGGTTTCTTTAGTATATGATTGCAAGAATAATTTTGTTAGGGCTCATCTACAGCCCAGTGAAGACGTTTGTTGCTTTTTTTTTACCATTTTCGAGTGGTTGAAGGGGTTACATGTTACTTTGTGAAATCTGTGTATATCTCTGTCCTTTCTCATTTAAAAATGGAAACCACAAGATTTTAAAGTGGCATTCCTGTGAAGTGATGCTTGTTAGCAAATGGCTACTAAGAAGTAGAACAGCACCCAAATTTAATAGCCTGTCTATGTGTTATAGAAAGAAACAAGATGGTCTCCATAGTACGCCTGCACTTTGAGTTGTGAAGGAGGGCACGGTAACCGATGGATTGAACAGATTTAGCAACCGAAGTTCATTCCTGGTCTTGGTTCTTGGGACTCGTGTTACCATTATTGTGGGTCCAGTGATCGCAGTAAAAAGAGTGGGGGTAAAGTCTACACTGTCTCAAGTACGAGAATAGTTCAATTATACAGATGCGATTCCTTATTAAAAATATGTCATCCTGTACAATCTGTTTCAATCTACACCTTTTTTTTTATTTTCCAGTCTTAGCACTTTGCCTTACATTTTGCTAATCGTATTCTTGTTAGATTTCTATAGCAAGTTATGTTTAGGGAAATTGTACTTATGCAGGTCTCCAATACATTCCTAAAATTGGGTTCAAAGGTCAAGCCACACTTTAAACTCCACCCAGCCTTGCCAGATGTAACACCCATTTTGCGAATTGTACCACCTGCTCTAGTTATACAGTACTGTGTAAAAGTTTTAGGCCACATTAGAGGTAATCTGTAATTTAAATGCATTTAAATGCATAATCCTCGTTTATATTTCAGAACAGCTTTCTGATTTGTTTTGATGTTCTCCACTTCCTACAGTCACAATTTAATTTTCAGTGGTTTCGCTTTATCGTCAGGATGTCATTTGATGACTTTATGAAGAATTTTACAAAACTAGAAATCTGTAACCTGACAGCAGATGCCCTAGAGTCAGATAGTCTCCAAACTTGGACTGTTTCGGTTAATGAAGGACGGTGGGTAAGAGGCTGCTCTGCCGGAGGATGTCGAAACTTCCCAGGTAATTGTTTTTTTAACATTTACAAGCATCATGTTTTACTACATTTATGGCTACAATGAGAAACACAAATTGTCACTGTCCCAACAAACGTTGCATACGTCAATAATACAGGTAAATATAAGAACATTTGTAATATATATCTTATTGGAGAATTCTGTCCCATCCTCAACTTATGAGACACTTCTACAGATCCCACCATCCATTCTGAAAAAACTCAGATCTGTCTTAATTAAAACAGGATAGAGTATCAGATTATTCTGTATAGGAGAGGAGTGAGGATCAGCGTGATACACAGATGGGGAAGACAACATATAGAACCCAAAGCAAATTCGTAACCAATTATTTAGTGTCTCTGAAAACTGGGTTGACAGGTACACAGGTTAAGTCCTGCTGTATCACATCCCCCTTAGGCTGCCGTCACACTAGCAGTATTTGGTCAGTATTTTACATCAGTATTTGTAAGCCAAAACCAGGAGTGGAATAATTAGAGGAAAAGTATAATAGAAACATATGCACCACTTCTGCATTTATCACCCACTCCCGGTTATGGCTTACAAATACTGATGTAAAATACTGACCAAATACTGCTAGTGTGACGGCAGCCTTACTGTTGCTTCTGTCCATAGAGCAATAACACTGTTCTAAATATTTTCAAAAGTTGTCATGTACAGTTACCCAGTGGTTGCATGGGAAGAGATATTCTATGACTTTTGCAATCCTAATGATCTGGAGAGAGCCACCAGATCACATTACAAATTGCTATTTCTGTGTGGTGCCCCCAATTAGGGGCACTAAACATTCCATCTGCAATACATCCAACGCCACATACAGAAGACCTGCCGCTTCCAAAAGCACCAGAACTATTTTCAGGCTAGTCAAGTGATGAAGAAGAAGGCTCTTGGTGTCATGAAGCATCTTCCTCTCATGACCCAGACTTTGTCATCTCACTTGAACCACACCTTACAGCACAAAGTGAACTGAATAATTTTGTTAGAGATTTGGATCTGCCCAAGAGTAAGGCTGAGCTCTAGGCAACAGCAGTGGAATCTCCTAGCGGACGATATTCGGATTTCTTTGTTTCGCAACAGTGATAAAGAACTTGTCCAATATTTCTTCATGGAAGGCAATCTTGTGACATGCAACAACATCAACAGTTTGATGGAAGCTCTGAAGATTAGTCATAATCCAGAGGAATGGAGGCTCTTAATTGTCCAAAACAAGCCTTAAAGCCGTCTTGCTCCATAATTGCAATGCGCTACCCTTCAATTCCAGTTGGTTGCGTAGTCCACATGAAAGAAACCTATGATAACATGAAACCGCTGTTGAAGTGCCTGAACTATGACCAACATTTGTGTACCCTCTGCAGTGAACTTAAGGTGGATGCCCTCTTACTTGGTTTCCATGGCAGATACATAAAGTACTGCTGCTTTTTCTGTAAGTAGGGTAGTCCGGCAAGAAAATGTCACTACAATAAAAGAGACTGGCCTCTCCGATATTCACTTCAGCCAGGGATTACAAATGTCTTGCATCCAGCACTTGTTGACTAATATAAGATTTTGTTACCACCATTGCATATGATTTTGAGTCTAATGAAGAACTATGTAAATAAAAATGCAAAATCATTCATGTATCTCATTGATAAATTTCCAAGTTGGAATAAAGCAAAGATAAAGGAAGGAGTCTTTATTGGACTTCAGATTCGTAAGCTTCTTCAAGATTAGAGGTTTCTCCACTTGTTGCTGGGCAAGGAAAACAACGATTTTGCAAAAGCCAACAAATGAATTATCGGCTATTCTGCTATCTCTCTATGAAATATATATATATATATATATATATATATATATATATATATGTATGTGTGTCACTGACATATATATATACAGTATATATACCTATACTATGTGTATATTTCTATTCTATCTATTCTACTCTAACCTATTCTATTCTAAACTGTACGCGGCATCTGCCGGCTTTTAATCTATCTATCTAATAGATATATATACAGTATATGTTTTCAAGATTATTTGGTTTGAAAATGATGTGCACAGTTGTATTTTACAATGCGATTTTAACATGATCTTTTACATACAGAGATCTGCTGTATGTTAAACCTCATGCTAAAATCGCATGTCATACGGAAGTTCCAAGGAAAAATTGCACGGAAATCGCATTACACTTGCTTGACACTCGCATAGCACTCGTCAGTTTTTTCAGTCTGGAAATCAAACCGTTTTTTTTTTCGCAAATGGGTATGAGCCCTCATACTTACAGTCATATGTATGATTATCGTTCCATGAACATGCCTTTAGGTTGTTTTTTGTAATTAGATAAACATTTAGAAAACAACTAACGATATAATTTCAAACATTACAGACACTTACTGGACTAATCCTCAGTATCGTCTAAAGCTGCTTGAAGAAGATGATGACCCCGATGACAATGAGGTCGTTTGTAGTTTCCTTGTTGCTTTAATGCAGAAGAATCGCAGAAAAGATCGAAAAACGGGAGCCAATCTTTTCACCATTGGTTTTGCTATTTACGAGGTAAATAGAAGAGAATCATATATATATATATACTGTTTATATATACATAAAATAGAGTATTGTAAATGTTGGTGTGAACTTGGAAATAGTAATAAAGTATTTAATTTTGTCTTCAACCTGTCTACACCAAACATTGGTACAAGAACGCATGTAATATGTCATAAATGTTTATATGTCACAGCTAGAATTTAAGGAATAGACCTGATACCTTTGTATCACATTAAACGATGATGTATAATTAATCACTTGCATTCTGCCTAGTCCTAATCTTACAAGTATGGCCAGTTGTAACCTATGTTGACACAGTTTTATTTTAACATGGATATTGAAGCTGATCTGCTTTAAAATTCACTTTGAATACTCTGAATAATATTCTTATTGGTCTCAATCGAAAATGCACACAGCATTTCATACAAGTTTTTTTTTTAATGAGTCATTCCATTTCAAAACCTTGATGTGGAAAAAAAAGCAACATGAAATCTTTGATGCAGATTCCTTGTGGAATCCGCTCCAAACTTGATCCTGTAAAGTAAAATGGGTAGAAAAAAATCTATGTGAAAAATAGTCTTCAGAACTATTTCAAAACAATTTCACACCTGGAAACCATATAAAAGCAAAAATAATGTTGAGGATAAACACTGCAGATCAGAAAGTGGAAAGGTGGAAAGTCTTCAGGGAGGGCAGATGATACAAGTTGAAATATATCAGAGAATTGATGTGTAGGGAAGCACTTAAAGGAGGAATTCTCTACTTGCTGGGCACCTGGCTTGCTGGGCACCTGGTCTTCAGCCATCGTGTAATGCTGTCTGCCAGAAGATGAAGCCAGGAGCCCATTGGGGAATGCCAGCAGCAGGATCAAGGAACACAAGTGGTTCAGTAGGCCAGTATGGGAGCCTTTTTTTTTTACAATATATGAAATAATAGTGGTGACCAAAAAGGTAAAAGTGCTTGTTTTGTACAATAGTGCTGCTAACCTATATAAAGGAATGAAGTAGATAATGAAGAAATCTTGTTGTGAGAAATTATTTAGAAGGTGAAAGTGACAGAGAGCAGTGCTTTAAGAAAGTGATGAGCCTAAAAGATGTTTATAAGGCGCTGTTAAAGCTCTGAATCTTAAAAAAAAAATCAGATTGCCTGGTGTAGCGCATTCTAGAAAACTGGAGCAGCATGAGAAATCTCTTGGGGATGGGAGGTTTGGATGTTCACACAATATCAGAATTAACATTCTAGGCGTAATATTTGTAGCTCAACACGCATTTGCAGTCACTTGATAAGTTTTAGATCCCATTTCTGTGTGTAAGAGAGAAGTGGAAGGCAGGAAATTGCAAGTGGCTTGCCGGTTTCACCCTTACAGTGACCCCACGGACTATTTTTTTTTTTGTTACTACCCATATTGGGTGCTTTCTGATCTGTCCCATCGGGGTGGTGGGGGATGGTGTCATTCTTCTTCCTACTGAAAAAAAATAAGATGATGAGCAGCTCCATGTGTATTCACTCCTGTCACAATATGTGCTGAGTCTGTGGCACAAATGTTTGTTTTGTTTCTTTTAATTTTCTGAAATATTTGCATGCGGATATCAGTGGTAAATTACGATTTACTGTAAAATTGCACGTAGGCCTTCATGATTGTAGAGAGCTGACGTTAATGGAGTTGTCCAAGATTAACTTATTCATAACCTATAGATAGTTCATCAATAAAATAGGTAATCAGTATTAGATTGGTGGGAGTCTGACATCCAAAACTTGCCAACAATCGGCTGTTATCTGCTCAGCTGATCAGTGGGGTACCTCACATTGGCCCCTCACCGGTCTGATATTAATCCTATTCTATGAATATGTCCACAATATGTTAGGCACGGACAATCCTTTAAGTTAAATTTTAAAAGATGAATTTGTGATGTTTTATTAAAGGGTAATGCCTATAGTAGTTCAGCTTAGCTTATGGCATTTTTTTTCCCTTGGGCTTTTCTACAATATTTTAACTCATGCCAAAAAGTCAGTTGCTACAGTCCCTTTACAGACAGCACTAACCTGCTTGATGTAGTTAGCTGTAATAATAAATTCATATTTAACTTTGTTTTTTCTCTTTTTTTTCCCTCAAGGTTCCAAAAGAGGTATGATGTACAAGGGAGAAGTGATGAAGACCTGCTTGAATTTACACTTTAATGGCATTTAACATAGTAGTAGACCCAATCGAGTTAGGTCTAGTAATAATGATGGACTCCTCAAGTAATCTAAATTAATCTGATCTGAGCCAAATTATTGCTGAAAGGATGGTTTTATACATTAGTGTTTTAGATGGGCCTTTTTTACAGATTTTTTTTCATGCTGTTTTTTTATGATTTTAGTGCATTGTTTTGCGTTTTTGGCTTTTTTTTGTTAAGTACAACAGGTTCTAGGTGGGACTTTTTTCAGGCATTTTTCCCATAGTAGACAATAAACTTCTCTGTAGGGTTAAAACATAAAAGAAACAATGGTCACCCAAGAAATGCTTGGGGAAGAAAAACATTAAAAGCAACCACTGGCTACGGGCACATTTTGTCTTTTTCAGGCAGATTGCACCCGGAGCCTTCCTGAAAAGGCGTAGCAAAAGCACCCCATAAAATTACATGGTGCACAGTAATCTAAAAATGACATGTTCCACCTTACGTCATTTCTTTTAGCCACTTCAGGGTTTGGAAGTGGTTAAAAGAAATGATATGCTCGTTCACCAGACTGCTTCCTCTGGAAAGTTACCCATGTTCTATACTAGCAGAATAAAGCAAAATATGCTATCAGCAGTTCTGCTGCAAGAACGATGGCAATACCACGTCAGAAAACAGACTGTCATGTTTACCTGTAGTGGTATTGCCTAGGAAAACTCAACTGCTTCATTGGTGTCTAATAGATGATTTGTGCACATAGCCTAAAGGATGTTTCCTTTGTGGGGTATCCCTATTTCCCCTTTAAGTTAGTTCCCAGAGACAGGGGAATATAAAAAATTATAAATGTTGGCAAATTATCCAGTGGCTGCACACTGTGCCCTCTACTGGATACACTATGGCCACTACTGGACACACTGTGCCAACTACTGGATACACTGTGCCCACTATTGGAGACACTGTGCCCACTACTAGAGATACTGTGCCCACTACGGGAGACACTGTGCCCACTACTGGATACACTGTGCCCACTACTGGAGACACTGTGCCCACTACTAGAGATACTGTGCCCATTACTGGAGACACTGTGCCCACTACTGGAGACACTGTGCCCACTACTAGAGACACTCTGTACCCACTACTGGATGTACTGTGCCCTCTACTGGAGACACTGTGCCCACTACTGGAGACACTGTGCCCACTACGGGAGACACTGTGCCCTCTACTGGATACACTGTGCCCCCTACTGGAGACACTGTGCCAACTACTGGAGACACTGTGCCCACTACTGGAGACACTGTGCCCACTACTGGAGGTACTGTGCCCTCTACTGGATACCCTATGCCCACTACTGGAGACAATGTGCCCCCTACTGGAGACAATGTGCCCCCTACTGGATACACTGTGCCCACTACTGTAGGTACTGTGCCCTCTACTGGAGACACTGTGCCCACTACTGGACACACTGTGCCAACTACTGGATACACTGTGCCCACTACTGGAGACACTGTGCCCACTACTAGAGGTTCTGTGCCCACTACGGGAGACACTGTGCCCACTACTGGATACACTATGCCCACTGCAGGAAACACTGTGCTCTCTACTGGAGGTACTGTGCCCTCTACTGGAGACACTGTGCCCACTACTGGAGACACTGTGCCCACTACTGGATACACTGTGCCCCCTATTGGATACACTGTGCCCACTACTGAAGACATTGTGCCTACTCCTGGAGACACTGTGCCCCCTACTGGATACACTGTGCCCACTACTGGAGACATTGTGCCCACTACTGGAGACACTGTGCCCACTACTGGAGATACTGTGCTGCCTCTATCTGTCTGCAAGAGGCTCCGTCTTGGGCAGATAGTTTGGAGATTGAGCTCAATCAGTCAAATTACGCAGCTGCTGTACACTGTGCCCTCTACTTGAGACACTGTGCCCACTACTGGAGGCACTGTGCCCTCTATTGGAGACACTGTGCCCACTACTGAACATATGGTGTCCACTACTGGACACACTGTGCTCACTACTGGAGACACTGTGTCCACTACTGGATACAATGTGCTGCCCCTACTGTATACACTGTGCCCACTACTGGAGACACTGTGGTACTACTGGATACACTGTGTCCACTACTGGAGACACTGTGCCCCTTACTAGATACAATGTGCTGCCCCTACTGGATACATGGAGAGAACATGCTTTATTGTAACAAAACACATACTTAGAAATCCTGATTGCTTGATGTTTAACTGAATGGGGTGATTTTATTTTTGGTGCACAAAATCTGTATTACCAATATAAAATGCAGTGGTAATGGTGCACATGTCGACTTTCATTGTATTTTTGCAGAAGCTCTTCTATACTCTTCCAGCTCTTATTTACACATGCACACGATCACAATTTAATAGTTTGTCAGAGGTCAGTTGCTTTTATTTTAATATCTCATTTACAGTGGGGGAAATAAGTATTTGATCCCTTGCTGATTTTGTAAGTTTGCCCACTGGCAAAGATATGAACAGTCTATAATTTTAAGGGTAAGTTAATTTTAGCATTGAGAGATAGAATATCAAAAATAAAATCCAGAAACTCACATTGTATAAATTATATAAATTTATTTGCATTTTGCAGTGAGTAATAAGTATTTGCTCCCTCTGGCAAACAAGACTTAATACTTGGTGGTAAAACCCTTGTTGACAAGCACAGCAGTCAGATGTTTTGATGAGGTTTGCGTGCATGTCAGTAAAAATTTTGGTCCACTCCTCTTTGCAGATCATCTCTAAATCATTAAGATTTTGAGGCTGTCGCTTGGCAACTCGGAGCTTCAACTCCCTCCATAAGTTTTCTATGGAATTAAGGTCTGGAGACTGGCTAAGCCACTCCATGACCTTAATGAGCTTCTTTTTGAGCCATTCCTTTGTTGCCTTAGCTGTATGTTTTGGGTCATTGTCTTGCTGGAAGACCCATTTTTAATGTCCTGGTGGAGGGAAAGAGATTGTCACTCAGGATTTTGCGGTACATGGCTCCATCTATTCTCCCATTGATGCGGTGAAGTAGTCCCGTGCCCTTAGCAGAGAAACACCCCCAAAACATAATGTTTCCACCTCCATGATTGACAATCAGGATGGTGTTCTTTGGGTCATAGGCAGCATTTCTCTTCCTCCAAACACGGCAAGTTGAGTTAATGCCAAAGACCTCAATTTTTGTCTCATCTGACAACAGCACCTTCTCCCAATCAGTCACAGAATCATCCAGGTGTTTATTGGCAAGCTTCAGATGGGCCTGCACGTGTGCCTTCTTGAGCAGGAGGACCTTGCGGGCACTGCAAGATTTTAAACCTTTACGGCGTAATGTGTTAGCAATGGTTTTCTTGGTGACTGTGGTCCCAGCTGCCTTGAGATCATTAAGAAGTTCCCCCCATATAGTTTTAGGCTGATCTTTCACCTTCCTCATAATCAAGGAGGATACCCCATGAGATGAGATTTTGAATGGTGCCCCAGATCGATGTCGATTGACAGTCATTTTGTATTTCTTCCATTTTCTCACTATTGCATCAACAGTTGTCTGCTTCTCACCCAGCATTTTACTATGGTTTTGTAGCCCATTCCAGCTTTGTGCAGGTGTATGATCTTGTCCCTGACATCCTTGTCAAGCGCTTTGGTCTTGCCCATGTTGTAGGGGTTAGAGTCTGACTGATTAATTGAGTCTGTGGACACGAGTCTTTTATAAAGGTAACTATGTAAGACAGCTGTCTTAAATGCAGGTAACGAGTTGATTAGGAGCGTCTAACTGGTCTGTAGGAGTCAGAACTCTTAATGGTTGGTAGAGGATCAAATACTTATTTCTCACTGCAAAATGCAAATAAATGTATATAATTTATACGATGTAATTTTCTGGATTTTATGTTTGATAGTCCATCTCTCAATGTTAAAATTAACCTACCCTTAAAATTATAGACTTTTCATGTCTTTGTCAGTGGGCAAACTTACAAAATCAGCAAGGGATCAAATACTTATTTCCTCCACTGTATCTGTGCCTACAACCTGCACCTAACCTAGTTATATATATACTGTATATATACTCAAAAAAATAAAGGTAACACTAAAATCCCACATCCTAGACATCACTGAATGAAATATTCCAGTTGTAAGTCTTTATTCATTACATAGTGGAATGTGTTGAGAACAATAAAACCTAAAAATGATCAACGTAAATCACAACAAATATCCCATGGAGGTCTGGAGTTGAAATGATGCTCAAAATCAAAGTGGAAAATGGAGTTACGGGCTGATCCAACTTCAGTGGAAATGCCTCAAGACAAGGAAATGATGCTCAGTAGTGTGTGTGGCCTCCACGTGCCTGTATGATCTCCCTACAACTCCTGGGCATGCTCCTGATGAGGCGGCGGATGGTCTCCAGGGGGATCTCCTCCCAGACTTGGATTAAAACTTCCGCCAACTCCTGGACAGTCTGTGGTGCAACGTGACATTGGTGGATGGTGCGAGACATGATGTACCAGATGTGTTCAATCGGATTCAGGTCTGGGGAATGGGCCGGCCAGTCCATAGCTTCAATGCCTTCATCTTGCAGGTACTGCTGACACACTCCAGCCACATGAGGTCTGGCATTGTCCTGCATTAGGAGGAACCCAGGGCCAATCGCACCAGCATATGGTCTCACAAGGGGTCTGAGGATCTCATCTCGGTACCTAATGGCAGTCAGGCTACCTGTGGCGAGCACATGGAGGGCTGTTCGGCCCTCTAAAGAAATGCCACCCCACACCACTACTGACCCACTGCTAACCCTTTCATGCTGAAGGATGTTGCAGGCAGCAGATCGCTCTCCACGGTGTCTCCAGACTCTGTCATGTCTGTCACATGTGCTCAGTGTGAACCTGCTTTCATCTGTGAAGAGCACAGGGCACCAGTGGCGAATTTGCCAATCCTGGTGTTCTGTGGCAAATGCTAAGCGTCCTGCACAGTGTTGGGCTGTGAGAACAACCCCCATCTGTGGACACCAGACACTCAGACCATCCTCATGGAGTCGGTTTCTAACAGTTTGTGCAGACACATGCACATTTGTGGCCTGCTGGATGTCAGTTTGCAGGGCTCTGGCAGTGCTCCTCCTTTTCCTCCTTGCACAAAGGCTGAGGTAGCGGTCCTGCTGCTGGGTTGTTGCCTTCCTATGGCCCCCTCCACATCTCCTGGTGTACTGGCCTGTCTCCTGGTAGTGCCTCCAGCCTCTGGACACTACGCTGACAGACACAGCAAACCTTCTTGCCACAGCTCGCATTGATGTGCCATCCTGGATGAGCTGCACTACATCACAACAGCATGTGAAATTGATTGTCAAACAGTGTTGCTCGGACGGTTTGATTTCACAGAAGTTTGATTTACTTGTAGCTATATTCTGTTATTTAAGTGTTCCCTTTATTTTTTTGAGCAGTGTATATATATATATATATATATATATATATATATATATAACAATTTAAGCGTTTTACTGCCCTTCACACACACACACACACACACATATGTATATAATTACTTATGAATGAATGGCAGCCTTTTTAAGTGAAGAGCAGTAAGAAGCTTAAATTGTTGGCCTCTTTAAGGATCCTCTCAGTTTCTCAGTTTGTATCTCATTGTCCATACTTCTAATATAAGTGGGCATGCCTCTTGTACATGACTTTTGTAAAATGTCACTAGGATCTCCCCAGTGATTGATACCTTTTAATGGCTAACTGAAAAGATGGTATCAGTTAGCCATTAAAAGGTATCAACCACTGAGGACTCTCAATTCTAAATATTTTTCTATCCACTGGCTAACACGGTACAAAGATATATATCTTTCCTATACTAGGATCTCTCAACACTTACCATATTCCACAGGGGGGAGGTGGGAACTAGCAGAACCCAGTATTGATAAGAGCATTTTTAACCTGCAATTGTTTTACAATGGATTGCAATTTGTTAAATAACAGCAATCTATCCATCTATCCATATCTACAGAATGTCTATTAACCCCTTAATGACCGCCAATACGTCTTTTAACTGACCTGAGATATAAGAGAATAGCCTCCCCATACAGGTGACAATCCAGCATCTGTCGGTTGTCCACTATAGCTGACAACTTGCTGTATCAGCCATGATCAGTGTTTGCACCCCTTAGATGCTGCTGTCAGTAGTGACTACATCATTATAAATGGTTAACAGAGTGTGAGGGCTTCCTCTTTATCCAAATTGGTGCCCCCAGATCATGATTGTGTGGTCCTGATGTTTGCCATGTCAGTTCAGGACCAAATAGCAGCCTTACAGTCTGACTGCTGTAGTAATCTGTTCAGAAGTTAGAGGCATTTAGGTGGTAAAAATAGACATTTTCATTTCTGTCATGCCACTCTGCATTAATTCCTGTAAAGCACCTGAATGGTTAACAAACTAACTGACTGCAGTTTTCAATATGTCAGGGGGTGCTGTTTTTAAAATGGTATCACTTTTGGGGGTTTTCTAATATATAGGACCCCTAAAGTCACTTCAAACATGGATACGTCCTTAAAAAAAGAAATTGTGTAAATTTCCTTGAAAATATGAAAAATTGATGCTACATTTTTAAACCTCATAAAATGCTAACAAAACAAAATAACATTTTACAAATGGTGCTTATATAAAGCCGACACGTGGGAAATGTTATTTATTAATGGTTCGCTGTGGTGTGACCATCTGGATTAAAGAGATAATCATTCAAATTTAGAAAAGTGCAAATTTTTTAACATTTTACTAAAATTTTTGATACTTTTTATAAATAAACACAAAACATATTGACCTAGATTTACCATTATCATAAAGTATAATGTGTCATGAAAAAACAGTCTCAAAATCACTGGGATTTGTTGAAGCATTGCAGAGTTATTACCACATAAAGTGACACTGGTCAGATTTCAAAAATTTGGCTCCGTCACTAAGGGGTTAATCTACCAACCTTAACCTTGTACTAACAACCCGTGTTACTTACTCAGTTTGAGAACCAAAATGGGACATTATAATAATATAATGAAAGACAGAATTTTGCTTTATTTACATTTGAGCATTTACTATATAACATTTAAAACTAATAAAAAGAATGTTAAAAGAAATTATTGCCAGACTTAATATAAAAAAATATTTCTGTTTTCCCTCTAGATGCATGGCAATAAGCAGCATCTACAAAAAGACTTCTTTCTGTACAATGCGTCCAAGGATAGGTGCAAGTCATATATCAACATGAGAGAGGTGTCCCAACGCTTCAGATTACCTCCCAGTGAATATGTCATCATCCCCTCCACATATGAACCTCACCAGGAAGGAGAATTCATCCTAAGAGTCTTTTCAGAAAAAAGAAATATCTCGGAGTAAGTTCATAAAAGTGTCTATTTTCCTTGTGTTATTTAAAATCCTATATAGCAGTGGTGCATGACTTGCAGCACACAGTGCTGTTCTCTGTATGGTCTATGACTATCTAGACACCATTTCTTCTAGACTTTAAAGTCTCCTTACATTGGCATGCCAGGTTTGTCATGTCACTCTCCACAAGGAAAAACGTTATCCTTTGGATCCCAGTCAGACGTCTCATCCAGCCAAACCAGATCTCACACTTTGCACTGATCAGGTGTAGCTTTCATGCTGCTGCAGTGCAGTATAGTGCAGCCTCCACCAGGGAGAGCTTGAGAGGGAAGTGAGACTGCACACACAGAGCAGCAGCACAGACACTACAAAGTTGCGAGAGAGTGGTCAGACAAGCCGAATCAAAAAAACATTAGAAGCAGAAGTACCAAAGGGATCAGCAGTATACGTGGTCAGGAACAAGCCAGGAGGTTCAGCAATGGTCAGAAGCGGATAAGACAAAGACAGAAGGCAGAAGCGAGTCCAAATATGAGCCAAGTAAAAAACCAGAGAATCAAGCCAACAAACAGGGAAACACTGGGAAAAGGGCAGACAGAGAGAGTCAACAGACATGGGGCAAGTCAGGGATCACAGCAGGACAGATCAAGAGCTACCAGAGTCAGGTTCACACCCGAAGGCAGAACTATAGCTGACACCACCAGCAGGATGCATCGGAACTAAATAGCAAACCTGAACCCAAAAAGAGGCAGAGCAAAGTTAACCCTTTACATGATCCGTCCAGAAAAAGGGCAGATAAGATTAAACCCTGGAACGGAGCATGACAGTACAGGACATGCCACTTGAAACACAGTGTCTGCATATTGAGATTCTGGTTTGGCTTTTATCCTAAGTCATGTGGCAGGGCTCGTTAAAGGATTGATATTGACTTTTAGGATTGTTACTTCCAATAGGTGGCGATAGAGTTCTAGTCCTCTTCCTCTCTGAAGAGACAATTTGAATCTATCTAGACACTGGCATGTGTCTGTCTCTGACGGTTACTCTCATGTATTTTATACTAGATGGTGTCCCGATTCTAACGCATCGGGTATTCTAGAATATGTATGTATGTATGTACATCGCGCTGTGAGTGGGGGTTAAATTCCGCGCCAATATCGCTGATTGGTGGCGCCCGGCTGACCGATCAGCGAAGCGTGGTTCAAATATGGCGCCAATTAGCGGCCGGACTGCGCCTGTCTCTGATTGGTCACGGCCAGCTGGGCACCACCAATGACCGAAGCAGTGTTTAAATACCGCGCCAATATCGCTGATTGGACGCAGTCGGCCGTGAGCTACCAATCACTGAAGCGGTGTTTAAGTCCCGCGCCAATATCGCTGATTGGTCGTGGCCGGCCGGGCACGACCAATGACCGAAGCGGTGTTTAAATACTGCGCCAATATCACTGATTTGTCGCGCATGGCCGGGCACGACCAATGACCGAAGCGGTGTTTAAATACCGCGCCAATATCGCTGATTGGTCGCGGCCGGCCGTGCGCGACCAATCACTGAAGCGGGGTTTAAATCCCGCGCCAATATCGCCAATTGGTCGCGGCCGGGCA
Organism: Ranitomeya variabilis; assembly: GCF_051348905.1. Lineage (NCBI taxonomy): Eukaryota > Metazoa > Chordata > Amphibia > Anura > Dendrobatidae > Ranitomeya > Ranitomeya variabilis. Next base: position 652,617,571 of record NC_135232.1, on the reverse strand, counting down.
CGACCAATGACAGAAGCGGTATTTAAATACCGCGCCAATATCACTGATTGGTCGCAGCTGGCCGGGCACAACCAATGACTGAAGCGGTGTTTAAATATCATGCCAATAGCGCTGATTGGTCGCGGCCGGCCGTGCGCGACCAATCACTGAAGCGGTGTTTAAATCCCGTACCAATATCGCTGATTGGTCGCGGCCGGCTGGGCGGGACCAATCAGCGAAACGTGGTTTAAATCCCGCATCAATTTGCGGCTGGACTGCGTCTGTCACTGATTGGTCGCAGGATGTCGGGGGTTCAGGGCGCTGGATGTCGGGGGTTCGGGGTGCAGGATATAGTACAGCCATGTAGTATATAACACAGCCACGTAGTATATAGCACAGCCACATAGTATGTAGTATATAGCACAGCCACGTAGTATATAGCACAGCCATGTAGTATATAGCACAGCCACGTAGTATATAGCAGCCACATAGTATATAGCAGCCACGTAGTATACAGCACAGTGACGTATATAACACAGCTACGTAGTATATAGCAGCCACATAATATGTAGCAGCCACATAGTATATAATATAGCACAGCCACGTGGTATATAGCAGCCATATAGTATGTAGCAGCCACGTAGTATATAGCAGCCACGTCGTATATAACACAGCCCACGCAGTAAATAACACAGCCCACTCAATATATAACACTGCCCACGTAGAATATATCAGTCACGCAGTATATAACATAGCCCATGTAGTATACAGCAGTGTGGGCACCATATCTCTGTTTAAAAAAATAATTAAAATAAAAAATAGTTATATACTCACCCTCCGGCATCCACCGAAGTTGTCCCGGTGCGTGCAAGGCTGCCGCCAGCTTCTGTTCCCAGTGATGCATTGTGAAATTACCCAGATGACTTAGCGGTCTCTGTGGTGTCCCTGGAGGCAGGGTCGGACTAGGACTGAAATTCAACCCTGACACTTAGAAGCATGCAGACAAACTCACTTAAAGCGAATCTGTCACCCCAAAATTGGTCTATAAGCTAAGGCCATGGCATCAGGGGCTTATCTACAGCATTCTGTAATGCTGTTGATAGTCCCCCCCGATGTATCCTGCAAGATAAGAAAAAGAAGTTAGATTATACTCAAACAGGAGCGGTCCCGCTGCATTCCGGTCCAATGGGCGTGGCAGTACGGGTCCAGGGCCTCCTATCTTCTTTGGATTATGTCCTCTTCTTTGCTGCCTGCCGCGGCTCCGGCGCAGGCGTACTTTATCTGCCCTGTTGAGGGCAGAGCAAAGTACTGCAGTGCGCAGGCGCCGGGCCTCTCTGACCTTTCCCGGCGCCTGTGCACTGCAATAAAGAGCAGTAAAGGGCAGATAAAGTACACCTGCGCAGGAGCCGCGGCAGGCAGCAAAGAAGAAGACGTCATCGTATGAAGATGGGAGGCCCCGGACCGCGACGCCCATCAGACCTGGACCACACTGGGACCGCCCCTGGGTGAGTATAATCTAACTTCTTTTTCTTATCTTGCAGGTTACATCGGGAGGCCTTAGCTTATAGGCCAATTTTGGGGTGACAGATTCCCTTTAATCTCTGGTCAATGTGAAATATGTTTGTGCGCTTCTGGCTGATCGAAATGTAAATCACATTTACAGAAGGAAAACTGAATTGTTATCTGTAGATAAAACCGGAGTGACACCATATGGAATTTGAATTAGTTGCACTATAGGTCAATAATATGGATCCATAAAAACTAATTTTTCTAAAAAAAAATGTTAAGATACGTTTTTTTTGTCAACTTTTGAAACCTGCTTTCAGGAACATTGAGAAATGTATCTGGTGCCCCTTTACTTTTCGCCGTCTACACCCACTCACACACTTGTTCGTTGTCCATAAAAGGAACGGTAATTGAAATCGACTCAAAAACCTTTTTTTTCTAATGTAGTGGATGTTTCCTGCAGTCCTATGTAACACCACAGATAACACACAATGGTATTTCTCTGAATACAGATAATACCATCACACTGTTACTAAACAAAACCTAGCATACCAAGACCAATATTACAAATAATACTGCATTAAAGAGTTTTTCTTTTTTATTAAATTTCCAAAAAATTCTACATTTTTGTTGTTTTTTTTCAGTCAAGATGGGGTGCAGATTGTACATTAATTTGAAAAAAATAACTTTTTTGAATTTACCAAATGTCTGCAATGAAACAAAGAGTGAAAAATTTAAAGGGGTCTGAATACTTTCCATACCCACTGTAGTGGTAGATATCTGTTTTACAAATGCACTCTGCAGGACTTAAATGTGTAGAATATTCCGGTTTAATCCAGTGATTTATCATTGACATACATTGTGTGAGGTAATAATTTTCTAAGCAAATATATTTCTAAAGGTGCTTTTACCTTAAATTCTCACAAGATGTCGGTAACAACCCAACCTATCCACACTGGCAAAGAAATCAAATCATAGATGTTCATAAATTGTGTCCTACTAAGAAATGACAGAGAAAAAGTATTAAACACATGATGAAAGAAAGGTGTAAAAAGCCATGGAAAGTCATGACACCTGAAATCAATTAGTAATTAGAAAGCAATCCTGCCACTTAGTGAAAAATAATATCAGCTGGTTCAGCTGATGGCCTATATAAAGGTGTCTCATTACCAAGGTGCCACACAGGAAACATCTCATGATGGGTAAAACCAGTGAACTTTCTCAAGACCTTTGCAACCTTATTGTTGCAAAACATATTGATGGGATTGGTTACAGAAGAATTTCTAAACAATTGAAGGTTCCAGTGAGCACTTTTGGAGCCATAATTTGGAAGTGGAAAGCTTATAATTTCACCATAAACCAGCCACAACCAGGTGCTCCCTGAAAAGTTTCAAACAGAGGAGTGAAAATAATTATCAGAGCAGTTGTCCAAGAGCCAAGTACCATCTGTGGAGAGCTACAGCTAGACCTGGAATCACTCAACGTCCATGGCCTGCATGAACACTCAACATGCAAGACTCCATTGCTGAACAAAAATCATGTTCAAGCATGCTTATAGTTTGCTCAATAACATTTAGACAAGCCTGTGAAATACTGGGAGAATGTAGTCTGTTTAGATGAGACCAAAATAGGTATTTTTGGATGTCATAGTATACACCATGTTGAAGGAGGCCAAAAGGCACTGGATATCACCCTCAAAACACCATACCAACAGTGAAGTTTGAAGGTGGGAACATCATGATGTGGGGCCATATTTCAGTATACGGCACTGGCAAACTTCATGTGATTGAAGGGAGGATGAATAGACAAACGTACCGAGACATTCCTGCTAAAAATCTGCTGCCATCTACTAAGATGATGAAAATGAAACCAGGTTGGACATTTCAGAAAGACAATGATCCCAAACACACACAGCCAAGGAAACTCTCAATTGGTTTCAGAGAAAGAAAATAAAGCTTCTTGAATGGCCAGGCCAATCACCTGACCTGAATCCAATAGAAAATTTGTGGAAGGAACTAAAGCTCAGAGTTCATAGAAGGAGCCCACAGGTCCTTCAGGATTGGAAGAGTGTTTGTGTGGAAGAATAGGCCAAAATCACATATGAGCAATGCCTGTATCTAGTTTCTCCATACAGGAGGCGATTTGACGCTGTCATCACAACAAAGGCTTTTGTAGAAAGTATTAACTACATTTCGGTAAGTGTGTGAACTATTCTTTCCCTGTGTAATTTCTCATTATTACACATAACTTAATTTATGGACATCTATGGTGATTTCTTTGCTTGTGTGGATTGGATGGGTTGTTACCAACATCTGGTGAAAATTTCATGTCAATAGCATCTATAGAAATATATTTACTTAGAAAATTAGTGACATATACAATACTTATTTCACCTACTGTAAGCCTCTGACAATAGTTATTCCTTTTTCCTTTTTTGTCCATCGGCCCAGACCACCATGCTAACTTCATCCATTCATTATTTGTCTGTGCATAATGTAACATCCAGACCCATCTTTGGCTCACTGCTTTTTCAGCACTTTGCCCAGTTTTTCCCTCCACCTTCACACAAACCATACAGTATAGTGCTATCATGATCCATAGTGCCCTAGATGGTAATAAAGTCCACTCTGTGCCCTGCACAGCAATAGTAACCTCCTTTGGTTTCCCATACAGTAATAGTGCTTCCTCTGTGCCTCCATGTGGTAATATACCTCCACACAGTGATATTGCCTCCTCACAGTAATAATACCTGTTCCCTTCCTCCACCCAGTAATAGTATCCATTTGCACCTCTACGCAGTAATAGTGACCCCTCTGTGCCTACACATGGTAATATCAACAAATAAAGTAGCACTCTGTTGCGCTATAGCATGAAACATGAAATATATGAATTGCATTACTTCTCTAAAGAATAGAAAAAAATTGAGCATACTTAGCACATAAATTGGCCAAATCCTGTATACCCAGCAGCCGCGATAAGGTGATTCTCGTTGTGGTGAACCTATCCTAAATGTGTATCCTCTCCTAGGCTGAAATCTACAATTACAGTTGTGCTCAAAAGTTTACATACCCATGCAGAATTTTGAGAAAATATTGAGAAAATATTGAGAAAATAAAGAACCTCATCCACAACTACCACAAAGGCTTCAAGCTGTCATTGACTTTAAAGGAGGCAATACACGGTATTAAGAAATGGGGTATGTGAACTTTTGATCAGGGTCAGTTGGATGTTTTGGGTTGTCATTATGATTTAAAAATAGAAAACACAGTAATTTCACAATAAATGGCTTCAACCAAAAAGTAACCATGAGTGGAGAAAAAGTTTTGGTGTTATCATTCATATTGTCTAAAAAAAAAAAGGCCAAGAAAGCAATAAATCTGCCGGGGTATGTAAACTTTTGAGCACAACTGTATATGGGTAGACAGGATCCTGCTATGATTAAAACCACCAGAGGCTGATGGGTGCAGTGCTCAGTCAGAGAGCCTATGTATAGAAATAACAAAAGACTGCTGGCAACCTATCCTAAATGTCAATCCTCTCCTAGGCTGACACCTACAACTATTTTTATGTGCTAAGTATTCTCAATTTTTTCCATTTTTTAGAGCAGTAATGCAATTCATATTTCACGCTTGTCACGGACGTGGTTTGTGGAACCACTGTGCCACGGAGAGCTTGGATAGGCGTCACTAAGTGAACACCTGACTGTTGACTAGAGCCTCTGATGATGAGGTTAGACTTGACTCCCGATGAACGCCAGTTGCCACTCCAGGACAGACCAACAGACGCACAGCAGCTGGACCCAGAAGACAGACTGGAAGGAGCAGCTGGCAGAGTTTGATTTAGAATGCAGCAGACAGAGTTCACATCAGAGTGTAGCAGGCAGGATCTGCATCAGAGTGCAGCAGGCCGGATTTGCACCAGAGTATAGCAGGCAGGATCTGCATCAGAGTGCAGCAGGTCGGATTTGCACCAGAGTATAGCAGGCAGGATCTGCATCAGAGTGCAGCAGGTCGGATATGCACCAGAGTATAGCAGGCAGGATCTGCATCAGAGTGCAGCAGGTCGGATTTGCACCAGAGTATAGCAGGCAGGATCTGCATCAGAGTGCAGCAGGTCGGATTTGCACCGGAGTGCAGCAGGGACAGGTATGCAACCTTACACAACCAGAGCGCAACCTCAGCCTAGAGCGCAACTTTATTTGTTATATGTGGAGATGGTTACTCTTAGTTTGCACCTGTACACACCTGTTTTCTGTTTGAAAGTGACAGTCAGTCATTTTAGTTGTACACATGGTAATAGTGGCGCCTTCACATAGTAATAAATGCTTTTCCCCCTTTTCTTCCCACCACGTGCCGTCTCATGATAATAATGACTCCACAAAGTAATAGTGCACCCATTTGTTCTCCTAGATGGTAAACTCTTTCATTTGTGCCCCATGCCACATTTGTGCCAATTAATAAAATATCCTAAGTCTTCCTCTTGCACAGGGATGTTGCGTCTGATTCAGTAGGACAATCTGGCAGAGCTGCTTTGATTTGTGATTTAATTGATATTAAACATAATGTCACTTTTTGCTTTATTTTGTATAATTATTTGCTTTTCTTTTTCAGAGAAGTTGAAAACAAAATTGAAGCTGATCGACCCAGTGTAAGTATTAAACCTTTTAGAGTCGATAACTGTATTATTTATATACTAACACGTGGTACAATAATAAACTGTAACTAATGCTTCTTTTTAAGGCTACTTTCACATTTCTGTCTGTAGTCGCCCGTCACAAAGCAGCGGCGCGATGTACCGACAGAAGTGTGTGCTTCCACATTTCCGTCTGCAGTCCCGGGCAGGAAAGAGACAGAGAGGGAGATTTCCTGCCGGGCAGGCGCTGACGGAAAAACAGGATGCAACGCACAGAAAAACGTTCCCTTGAACGTTTTTTTTCCAGACGACGGGCCGCCAAAACCCGACGCAACCAGTGCACGACGGACGCAACGTGTGGCCATACGTCGCGATCCGTCAGCAATACAAGTCTATGGGGAAAAAAATGCATTCTGCGGGCAAATTTGCAGGATGCGTTTTTTTTCCCCAAAACTACGCATTGTGACGGATACAAAACAACGTAAGTGTGAAAGTAGCCTAAGAATCCCTCACTCAGTCATGCGGTTTGGTCCAGGAACACATTGTAAAGCTGTTATATGGCTACTATGAACATGAAGGAAAATGTCTCATATAAACAAAAAGTATTTTTATCTCCTTAAAGGGAATTTTTCAGCAAGTTTTGATTTGTAAACTGAGAGCAGCATTATGTAGGGACAGAAACCCTGATTCCAGTAATGTGTCTTTACTGTGCTGCTTGCTGTCATTTTGATGTAATCACTGTTATCTCGGCTGCAAATCTAGCAGTGCTTGGAATGTATAACCCCGCTCACACCACTGATTGGCAGCTTTTTATGTACACTGTACTTTGACAGAAAGCTGCTAATCAATAGTGGAAGTGTGGTTGTATTAGGAGGCACAAGACACCTAGTCATGTAGTAATCTCCTGTTGAAAAGACACTGATTTTATTAAGAAAGCAACACAGGCTAGTAAGTGACACACCATTTTTCTAGTGCCAGTATATTCCACAGCACTTTACAATTTTAGAGGGGCATGTACAGACATTAACCCCTTAATGACCAGAGGTATTTCCATTTTTGCTTTTAGCTCCCCTCCTTCCCAGAGCCATAACATTTTTTGGTTAATATGGCCAAATGAGGGCTTTTTTTTTTTTTTTTTGCGGAACGAGTTGTAATTTTGTACGACCGCATTGGTTTTTAACAATGTTAGGCGTGGGGATTCTTTCAATGCACAGGATAGAGCTCAAGCCTTATCTTCCTCTGCGGTCTCCCATTCTGTTCTGACCACAGTGTATACTGCTCAGCAAATACATCGGTCTTGGTGTCTTGCTCAGACTCAGTCGGTGAGCATGGTTTCCACTGCCTCTCTGGGTTCAGCTATGGTAACTAATAAGTGACTGCAGCAAGCGATCTCTTCTCAGACTAAGTCCAGATTTCGCTCCACTGGGCATGCTCGTGAGGCGACTTCTCTTTGGTCGTCGGCCGATACATGTTCAGGTCCTGGTCCGGTTCCGTGAGCAAAGTCCTGTCTGATTGACAAAATATATATCCTATAAAAGGATCTTTGGCGCTCCCATCAGTGCGCTAAGATCATTTATGTTCTGTGTGTGTGAGGAACCTATCTGTACTGTGGACTCGGTTGTATGTGCCCAGGGCAGGCTTGGCTCCTCACATATATTTAAAGTCCATTATTCCCTGATGCCATACCCCCCCGGAAGAAGGCACTACGCAGAAACGCGCGTTGGGGTGTGTGGCTCCACGGTGTTACAGGTAATGTCTCAGGTCTTTATGCACTTTAGGCTAATGACTATCGGTCTTGTACTTTTTCTTATGTATGGTGCAGTGCCCCAGAGTCCTGGTCGTTGCAGTAATGTTATTCTTCCACCAGGGGGAGTGATATTACGTCTGAAGGCAATAAAGGAGATCTCTTTACCAGGTATCACAAACCACACAACACACTTCACACTCCTGGCCGCCAGGGGGAGTTACGCTCCTATCTTTTAGGGCACTCCTCACAATTAGGTAAAACTGGTGGTCTGGACAGGAAGTTAGGAGAAGCGAGCTGGGCTTCACCCAGTAAGCTGCTATCTGAGCTCCTCTCAGGTAGTGGGTCCCTGACAGGGGTGGGATCCTGTCAGAGGCCTAGACAGAAGGCCACGGAGCTGCCCCTGCCCCACGTGCGGCAGCATCCTAAGGAAGAGTCATTAGAAGGGAATTGTATTGCGGAGGGTGAGAAACGAAGTCATAGCAAAAGGAGAGGAATCCAGAAGGAGTTCTGCCCTGCAAAAGGCTGCCTCCTTTCTGAGGCGCAGGAATCCGGTAGCCGGAACACCGAGGGAGTAAGGATCTCTACGCCTTACTTCAGAGACCGGCAGGACAGTTAATTCCACGTTGGCTGCCCGACCTTATAACCAGGAGGCACGGTGGCAACTTGTGGGGGCTGGGGCGTGATAGAGTCTCTGTAAAAAGCCTCAGGCCATCAGTCATACGGGTTTGTCCTATCCAATCCATCAGGGGGACAGAGAGAAAGAGACATAACATCTACAATAGTTGTGAGGACCTTACTGAGAAGCTCAGCAGGGAGGTACTACAACACCCAGGCGCTAGAGGAAGGCTACTGATTTCCACCTGGATAAGGGGACTCTGGATTTACCTTCAGACCGGCCGGACTCTGCCTACCCTGTGGTCGGTACCCTGGACTGTGGATGCTGAAGCCTTCAGTAAAGGTAAAGAGACTGCAACCTTGTGTCCTCGTTCTTCACTGCGCCTTACACCACTTAACATCTACATTCTGGGAAGCCCTGGGGATACACTTCACCTGTGGGAAGGTATACCATCTAGCTGCAATTACATCACCCCAGCGGACCCCTAAGCAGCGTCGGTCACCCTGACCGAATACCACAGGTGGCGTCACGAACATTATCCCTTTAAAGACCTGTCCCCCATTTACAACGGACATCCCTAGGGCCACAGACGGGGTCAGCCACCGTGACATCCCCACTGAGAACCGAAGGACCCGGTACTGAGTACCCCACGGCCCTAGGGGGGCGCTCCAATGGCTGTTAGCCTTTATGGATTCTGTGTGCTTATAGTGTTTTTCCACTTTTGGTAATTAAACTGTCATTGTACACTTTAGAACAATGCACTTACACTTTTGACCTGTTTGTCAGATTTACTTGGCCTGAGGATTTCTACTCTTTTTTGCTTGTTATATCACTGTGGTCCCATCTTTTGGCATACTATTGTCCTTTCCCTGTACAATTTTCAGTACTTTTGGATTATATATTTTACTGTGATTTCAATAAAGTTTCTACTTTTAGTATACCATCTCTGCACGGTGGACCCCGGGTGGCGAACGCAGTTTATTAAAATATCTTATTTAGTGCGTTCCGCCGACCCTAACAAACATATCCTGTACTGGAAAACGGGAAACAAAATCCAAGTGTGGTGAAATGGTATGTATATAGTTCATACCACTGAGGCACTGCTTCTGGATTTGCTATTTTAACTGTAATGAACAAAAAAATAACTAAAAATATTTGGCCTCATCACCATTACGGCACAAAGAAAGCCAGGACCACGCCAATATATACGTTATTTTTATTACCTCAGCCAGCAGCAAATTCAACACAGTCCCATACTGTATAACAATTGTGTCTACTATCTGAGACACGCAAGTACTCTCTACTACTGGTATGTACATACTTCATACCACTGAAGCCTTCTTTACTGCGCTGTGGTTTAAGTCTCTTGCTGCCTAAGGCTTCACACAAGGTCCTCTTTTTCTCTCTCTGTCCTTTAAGTTGGACATTACCCGCAAGGCAGGCAACTCGAGCCTTTGTACAGGTGTCCCTTCTAGTGGTGACTCTGGGCTCTATATGCTGCTGTGCCTTCGGGTGTAGTGGTGGACAGGCGACTTGAAATCTCCTGCCTACCGGTTTCTTCCGGGGGCATACAGTTACCCCCGCAACCTCGGAGTTCTGGCCTCCGGTTTCTGCGCTGATTCTAAAGTGAGCCCACTCGCAGCTCCACTCCCAGTATCTCTCTCTCTCCTTTGCCTCTTCTCCCCTCACAGTCTCTTACAATCTGCTCTGTCGTCAGGAGCTGCAGAAGCTCCTGTCTACACGGCTCCAGCTGTTCTCTAGACTGACCACCTAACTCCTCCTCTAGCCAGAATATATAGGGAAGTTACCCTGAATCCTGGTCTCGAGCTCCCCCTTCTGGCCTGGAGTCAGAACAGTGTTGTGTGTACATGTTACCTGTTAAAGGGATCCTTCCTCGCTTCCAGGCATGGCATAACCTTTGAGGAAGGCAATACCACTGTAACAACTGGCTTCCTGGGGTGTTACATTGGCATTTGCCAGAATTGCCAGATGGCCAGTCCGGTCCTGACTGGGTGTAATTATCAGTATCTGTATTATCCTGTATATATACACTGCACAGTACCACGTCTCCTCTCCTGTATACTGGGTGTAATTCTCAGTATCTGTATTATTCTGTATATATATACTGCAGAGTACCACGTCTCCTGTTCTGTATACTGGGTGTAATTCTCAGTATCTGTATATATATATATACCCTGCACAGTGCCACTTCTCCTGTTCTGTATACTGGGTGTAATTATCAGTATCTGTTTTATCCTGTATATATACACTGCACAGTACCACTTCTCCTGTTCTGTATACTGGGTGTAATTCTCAGTATCTGTATTATTCTGTACAGTGGGTACGGAAAGTCTTCATACCACTTTAAATTTTTCACTCTTTGTTTCATTGCAGCCCTTTGATAAATTAAAAAAAAGTTCATTTTTTTCACATTAATGTACACTCTGCACCCCATCTTGACTGAAAAAAACAGAAATGTAGACATTTTTACAAATTTATTAAAAAAGAAAAGCTGAAATGTCACATGATCATAAGTACCGTATTTTTCAGAATATAAGACGCACTTTTTCCCCAAAAAAATTGTGAGGAAAATGGGGGGTGCGTCTTATATTCGGAACGCAGGCTTACCGGCATTGTGGCGGCGACAGAGGTGCGGGCATGATGTGACACGGTGAGCTGTATGGCGTGAGCAGGTCCCATCCATATTTGAGGTGAATCCGCGGCCCGGTATTGATGGAGAGCAGCAGCGCTGGTGAGTTACGGTATTTTCCGGTGGCGGCGGCCATCTTGCTGAGGCCGCGCGTGTGCAGATTCACTACTCTGCGTCCCAGGGCTTCAGGAAAATGGCCGCGGGAGGCCGCGCGTGCGCAGATGGAGATCGCGGCGGCCATTTTCCTGAAGCCCTGGGACGCAGAGTAGTGAATCTGCGCACGCGCGGCCTCAGCAAGATGGCCGCCGCCACCGGAAAATACCATAACTCACCAGCGCTGCTGCTCTCCATCAATACCGGGCCGCGGATTCACCTCAAATATGGATGGGACCTGCTCACGCCATACAGCTCACCGTGCCACATCATGCCCGCACCTCTGTCGCCGCCACAATGCCGGTAAGCCCGCCGCCACCAGGAAAACCACCCAGCTCTGCTGCTCTCCTTCACTACTGCTGTGGCGTCACCTCAAATGTGGAAGGGACCCTGGCCGCTGCCACCTGAGGAAGTGACCGCACGTCTGCCACCGCCACAGCAACCTCCCCATGGACACCAGGCCATGGCGTCGCCCACCTAAGCAGGATGGGACCCTGCTCAGGTGCACGCCATTCCGCCCACCGCACCTCAGCATCACCTCACCTCTGCCACCACCATGCCTCCTGTGACCCTGCTCTGCCACTGCCTGCCCTCAGGTAAGAGATCTTAAATTCGGACAATAAGACGGACCCCCATCTTATAAAAAATCTTTTTTTCTGCATTTTTCACCCCAAATTTGGAGTGCGTCTTATAGCACGGTGCGTCTTATAGTCCGAAAAATACGGTATTCAGACCCTTTGCTCAGTATTGAGTAGAAGCACCCTTTTGAGCTAGTACAGCCATGAGTCTTCTTGGGAATGATGCAACAAGTTTTTCACACCTGGATTTAGGGATCCTCTCCAGTTCCGTGAGGTTGGATGGTGAACATTGGTGGACAGCCATTTTCAGGTCTCTCCAGAGATGCTCAATTGGGTTTAGATCAGGGCTCTGGCTGGGCCAGTCAAGAATAGTCACATAATTGTTCTGAAGCCACTCCTTTGTTATTTTAGCTGTGTGCTTAGGGTCATTGCCTTGTTGGAAGGTGAACCTTCGGCCAAGTCTGAGGTCCAGAGCACTCTGGAAGAGGTTTTCATCCAGGATATCTCTGTACTTGGCCGCATTCATGTTTCCTTCAATGGCAACCAGTTGTCCTGTCCCTGCAGCTGAAAAACACCTCCATAGCACCTCCATAGCTGCCGCCACCATGTTTCACTGTTGGGGTTGTATTATGCAGGTGATGAGCAGTGCCTGGTTTTCTCCACAAATATCTCTTAGGATTATTACCAAAAAGGTCTATCTTCGTCTCATCAGACCAGAGAATCTTATTTCTCATAGTCTGGGAGTCCCTCATGTGTTTTTTTTTAGCAAACTCTATGCGGACTTTCATATGTCTTGCACTGAGGAGAGGTTTCCGTTGGGCCACTCTGCCATAAACGCCCGACTGGTGGAGAGCTGCAGTGATAGTTGACTTTGTGGAACTTTCTCTCATCTCCCTACTGCATCTCTGGAGCTCAGCCACAGTGATCTTGGGGTTCTTCTTTACCTCTCTCACCAAAGCTCTTCTCCCACAGTTGCTCAGTTTGGCTGTACAGCCAGGTTTAGGAAGACTTCAGGTGGCCCAAACTTCTTCCATTTAAGGATTATGGAGGCCACTGTGCTCTTAGGAACCTTGAGTACTGCAGAAATTATTTTGTAACCTTGGCCAGATCTGTGAATTGCCACAATTCTGTCTTTGAGCTCCGTGGCCAGTTCCTTTGACCTCATGATTCTCATTTGGTCTGACATGCACTGTGAGCTGTGAGTAGTGATGAGCGAGTGTACTTGTTGCTCGGGTGGTCTCCGAGTATTTATGACTGCTCGGAGATTAAGTTTTCATCGCCTCAGCAGCATGATTTACAGCTATTAGCCAGCTTGATTACATGTGGGGATTACCTAGCAACTAGGCAACCCCTACATGTACTCAGCCTGGCTAATAGCTGTAAATCATTCAGCTGCCGTGATGAAAACTAAATCTCCGAACACTAACAAATACTCGGAGGTCACCCGAGCGTGCTCGGGAAACCCGAGCAACGAGTGCACTCGCTCATCACTAGCTGTGAGGTCTTATATAGACAGGTGTGTGCCCTTCCAAATCAAGTCCTATCGGTTTAATTAAACACAGCTGGCTTCCAATGAAGGAGTAGAACCATCTCAAGGAGGATCACAAGGAAATGGACAGCATGTGACTTAAATATGAGTGTCTGAGCAAAGGGTCTGAATACTTATGACTATGTGATATTTCAGTTTTTCTTTATTAAATTTGCAAAAATTTCTACATTTCTGTTTTGTTTTTTTTAATTCAAGATGGGGTGCAGAGTGTACATTAATGAGAGAAAAATTAACTTTTTTGAATTTACCAAATGGCTGCAATGAAACAAAGTGAAAAATTTAAAGGGGTCTGAATACTTTCCGTACCCACTGTATGTATGGACACAACCTAGTACCACTTCTCCTGTTCTTTTGACCGCATTGTACTTGGGGAGGGTTGGTATTTTTGCGTTTATTATTTTTTATGTCTGCAATCATATGGGCAAATAAAAATTAATCCTGTGAACCTGTTTAAAGGAGCGGGGGTTGATCATGCTTACTGAAACTTCATTTACACGTGGCTCTTCAAATGACCTTTTTAAATTAGAGGTATAAAATAACACAAGACTTGCTAAAACCTTGTGTATCTCCTTGATGGGCAAATCATAGTAAATGGTGGCTGGTGAGTTTTGTGTGCCAGGGCTGCTTTTCTGTCCCAGTAAGTCCATGTATGTAATTACTCCTGAATATTCAAGGTTTATTAGAAATTTTGCTTCAGTGTGAACCCAAAAAACATTTCACTTAGGTATTGTCACTTCAACGACTAGAAGTAATCAGCTTCCACATCATTAATGCTGTTGGGCGAGAGAGCTAATGGATGAGACTTTATGAGAAATTGTTATGGGGCACCATTTTGTATCTAGGGGTCATCTCTGGTTGGATCCTCGAGCTGTAATAACATGCACGTCCCATGAACAAGACTTTTTTTTCTAATCTCATACAACCTTTCTTTTGGCAGTAGATGTGAATGGAGACATGAGACTTTACAAGGGTTGGCGTCAAGTGTTTATTTGTAAAATGCTTTTCTTTCCTGCTGATAAGTTATTATTAGATCGCTGTGAAAATTATCATTTTCTGTTTTTTTTCTTTCTCTATTGGTCCAGAAAAAAAAAAAAGCCAAGGTGGGTCTTTCCTTGTGTGCACACGCATGACTAAACGCATGTGCGAGTTTTTATTGCATTGTTTGCTTTGGCATTGACGGTTTTGAAGATGTTGCAGCAACTGCATGAATTCATGTAAGGAACATTTTCTTTCGAAATCCGATAGGACTGTCTGATACATAGGCCCCGATTCATCAAAGGTTTTACTTTAGAATTCTGGCGTAAAAAGATTTGAAAAGTCTTGAAATCTTGTTGCAACACAAGGATGTTGTAAAATTTCAGGACTTTTGTTGGTCCAATGTAGTGATGAGCGAACATGCTTGGATAAGGTGTTATCTGAGCACGCATGGGTGCTAACCCAGTGTCTACGGCGTGCTCGAATAATATGTTTGTGTTCCCACAGCTCCATGTCTCACTACTGTTAGACAATATCTGCATGTGTTGTGGCTGTCAAACAGCCGCGAGACATGTAGGTGCGGGGATTCAAATATGTTTGTCGAGCACTCCAAAGACACTCGGTTAGCACACAAGCCTTCTCGGATAACACCTTATCCGAGCACATTCGCTCATCACGGCCTTAACTTCCCTAAAAAAAATTAGAGCACAAAAACAACAAAAATCAATCTCTGCCAAAGGGGTTAAGGTATGATATAATAAATGTCTAAACTAGTTTATTGCACTGTGAATTGGATGGAAAATTGAAAAAAAAAATATCTAAAACAAATATATAATCTTCCAGTTCTGTTGGAGCCAGAAATGGTTTCTGTATTGATTTGAACTAAACAAAAACTATTGACCCGAAATACACCAAGTGTGAGCTGCACTGTGAGATATTTCCTTTAAAGTGGAAAACGAGGCGTACTCTGATGTTTTATGGAAAAGTCCCACAAGGAATTGACTAAACCTTTTGAACCTGCATTAACAACACATAAAAGGCCATATAAAAAACAAATGTGGGATAAATCTTTAAGACGTGTATAAACGATCGCAGTACTGCATAGAGTACGTGCAATTTCTTTTTATAGAAATGGCATAAATATAAAAATCATCATTTCAGTTGTCACAATATGACAGAGTTTACCACTGCAAACCTAAAGAGTCTGGGGAAAAAATGTCTCATTTATCCTACAATTACCGCTGAAGGCTACAGTTCATCAGCAGTAATGCCATGCTAAAATTATATATAGTATAGACATGTAGTTTAAGAATTGAAGAAGATGGGAATCATGGTGGATCAGTGGTTAGCCTTGCAGAATCGGGGTCCTAGGTTCAACTTCCACCAAGGACATTGTTTCCATCTGGCCATCATTGGACCATATATAGCATTATTAGAAGGGTTCTGGTGTTGGATCCCATCCAGTTAGGTATTGATAGGTGGCCAAGTCTTGCTACCTGCCTCAACTAGGCGTTAAAGGCCGAAAATGATATCCGACAGTGCACAATGTGACTCTGTCTGCATCATTAAAGTCAGTGCAATCAGCACATATGTCTGTTTGCCGTTTCGAAGGGCTTTGGCAATAAGCCCCATAAGAGCAACAAAACATATGATAATGGACATATGTCCATTTACACGGACTGACTGGTGGCACTAAGCCTTTACCAGTCAGCTGTCATAAAATCGCCTGTTTACATAGGTAGACCGCTCTAAGCGATGAACACTGAGTGATCGCCCAGTATACAAGGGCTAACATAGTTCTCAGCAGTGCGAGTCCTGTACACAGGACGATGGGCTAACAAGAACGATGATCTTGTGTGCAGCAAAAAAATAATTTTAACTGATGAACAAGCACTTTGCCCATTCATCAAGTGATTGACACCCTGTTTACATGGAAAAATTAAAGGGCTTGTCGAGGTTTGGTACGAAACTCTGCAGTCATATTGTAAATCCTCACAGCATGCACGGCACGTGGTCAGTATTTGCTGCCACCAGGAGCGGGCAGTCATGTGACCACAAGAATTCAATATGTATAATCCCGGCCACATTCCGGTAGTCGTGCATGGCCTCTCTCAAGACTACAGCCTTTCATGCCAAACCTAAACAACCCCTTTAGGATTAAGAATACTTGTTCACAATCATTTTTCAGTGTAAATGTAGGGTTAGGTTCTGTTCACATGTCCAGTAGTTATTTCCATATGTGTGAGATGACAAAAATGGAAATAAAATGATCCAGTACAGACTCCATTAATCTGAATGTGCACAAAAACAAGCTAAAATTTCAAGCTGCTATCAGATTATTAGATGGATCAAAAAACAAAGTCTGCAAACTTTTCTGAAAGGCCAAAAAACTGATATCCGTTTTTTTTTACATTGAAGACTATGGGAAATGGATGTTATCAGAAGGCTATATAGCATTTTTTAAGCACGGTACATGTCCAGAACACTAGAGATAACGGATCTGTTACAAATGGAACAAAAATAATTGCGGAACAAAAACGGATGCAAAACAGACACCAAAGTGTGCATTTAGCTTTTGTCCTATTTGTAACGGAAGCAGTTTTTTTTTAATACTGGATCCATTACAAACTAAAGACACCAGGACATCTGAAAAGAGCAGCCTCATCCTATGCATAGGTCAGCATTTTGTTGGTCCTGGACAACCCCAAGTTTTTGGGCTAAACTTTAATATATAACAGTACACCGTAAAGTAACCACCTAATCCCCAGTGGTGGCTGCAGGCGGACAAATTGGTAGTTTTTGGTATAGGTCTACGTAGGTGAAGTGGAGCTCTAGATCACAAAAAATGAGCGGAAACTACTCTTATGATAAGTTAAAATCTCTCTACTGATAATGTTTTGTATATGCTGTATATTATATATATATATATATATATATATATATATATATATATATACACACACACACACATACGGTATTTTTTTTTTTTTTTTTTAAAGGAAACAGTTGTGCTCCAGAACGGACATCCATGTTACAGGCTGAAAATTACGTTTGGCTGAGTGATCCAGAGTAATGTATCTGCTGACTACTGCCAAACCTGCCACCGTATTCATTGGGCAAAGCTCTTAAGTCTTCACTCGTCTGAACAGTAATCACACAGCAACAAATGATGTGAAGATCAGCGACCCATAAGCAGAATTCAGTCAGCTGCATAGTGAGAAGTTCTGGGCAGCCTAAATTGCCTCTCGTCATTGTTTTTCCGTACTGGTACATGGTATATTGAATATTTAGCTCTCTGTAGATATCTATAATTGTCATGGCCCTATAAAGAACCTAGAACCATCTCATAATGAGACCACAGTAATGAAGGAGCTTCCTGCCCCTTTATCCGTGTCACAGCCCATATGAGGTGGTGCCACTGGTCTTCTGTATAAATGCCTACAGGCTGAGGCTACATAATGTGACCGGTGGATGCTGTAATATGTAGAGATGACTTTATGGTGGGAGAAACCTCTAAGGGGTTACTCTAGATACAGGACAAAGGATAAGATGTTGTGGGGTGAGAGATTAACCATAAGCCATAGTTGTCCGCCCTAGGCTAGGGTCTCGTGGTCACATGCACACTTCTGCTTTTTGGCTTTGTCCGCAGTTGGGCAAGCGCAAGATATCTCACGGCGATGAGAATGTCTTTGATTGACAGCTCTGGCTCCATAGAGCTAGAGAAGAACAGAGATAGGGGGAAAACAAGTCGGTGGGAAGATGCACTTACCAGCGCCTGTGCTTGTTTTGAACAGTCATTCTGTGCTGACGGAGTCCTTTTAAAGCTCTCAAACTGTATATGTAATATTGGGTTATCTAAATTAGACCATCCCTTTCAATCTACATCAGGAAACTACATGTTGGGTTTGATGTATTGATGTCGCTCTTGTGCTTGACATTTAAAAATTCATGCTCCGTCCGCACCTTTTATTACGACATGGACGTATGAGTTGTATATACTGCTTGTATGAAAACTACTACACTTTATTCTGGTGTGCCGTGGAGACTTGATCTTCTCCTTTTCTAAACGCATGAGCTCTTGCCCAGCAATGGTGTTCTGTGTGGTACATACATTGAATGCTCCGGCTTTGACTGCTTCTCTTTGCATGAAGTTTGATTTTTTGCATCTATGAAAATACTGAGATAACGTGTTCTTTTCTTATTTCATAGAATGATTGGGGTGATCATAGACTACTGTGAGCTTTACCTCATTTGCCTGTTTTTTGTTTTTTTTTAATAAATCATAGCAAGCCCCATCAGATGCCGTATAACACAGGTTTCCTTCACGCGGAGTATTGAATACAGCATTTACAATAGGAATAGACCTGATACTCTTCTTCACTGGTCTGAGGGCGACTATTAATTCTTCACCTATTTTATACCAATCTGAGCCCTTTAAAGAATCATTACTTCAATTGGACAGTAGTCATGAGTGAGCACGCTGGGGTAAGGTGTTATCTGAGCATACTCGGGTGCTAACCAAGTGACTTTGTCGCTCTCAAAAATGTTCTGGTCCCAGTGGCTGCATGTCTCATGGCTATTCTACAGCAGTAACACATGCTGGGACTTTCTAACAAACAAGCTGTAGATCAGCCGCGAGACTTAGAGCCGCAGGAACTCGAACATTTTTGAGCACACCAAAGACACTAGGTTAGCACCCGAGCATTCTCAGATAACACCTTATCCCAGAAGGCTTGCTTATGACTACGGGACAGCCCTTTAAAGTAAAAATGCTGCTGTTTCCTACTTAGAATTAGTCAATCATGAGTCTGATCTTTCTGAATGTGTTGATCTCTATTCATAGGAATGAAGCAGAAAATAAGTTCACAAGTGGCAAATTTGTAGCTGATAATTCCATTCATCACTATGCGGTTGTTTCTATACCAAGTGCATGCATTCAATCCAAACTCCAATTATAATTTATACGTGGAATATTTTCAGAAATTTCTGAAACATATTTGAAATGTGTGAATTTTTCTTGCTTGAAAATCAGCACGTTATTAATCTTTTATGAAGATGCCAAATCTAGAATGTTTAAACAGGTAGTTTTAGAATTAAAGGGAACCTGTCAAAATAAACATGGTGTATGATCTGCCAGCTGCACGGTATAGAGCATGACGAGCTGAACATATAGGGTTGTGGGTAAAATTTAGCTGGACCGCCCATTGGACTCCTGTGCCCAAAATGAGCAGGGATTTAAATAAATAACATATAAGTTATACAGAATCTTTTCCCATAATTCTAAATATTTAAGGGGGTGTCCAAGCTTGGGGTTTAAGTCAGCAGTCATTTTATGTGACTGCAGACTTGTGAATCTTCACAGTGTGTGATTTGCATACATGGCATCACATGCCAACTAGTCTTGCATCACCTCTCTCAATACAAGCAAATTGAGCAAGTCCGGACACTTCTAGTTGGAATGTGGCTGGAAGTATGAAGATTGCATACTTGCAATTACATGGCCGCCCACTCCCGACAACACTGTAAAGACTCACAAGCCTGCAGTCACATAGAATGACTGCAAACTTAAGACCCAAGCCTTGACAACCCCTTTAATCGGTTTAGCATTTTCTGCTCTATAACATGCTGCCCATAAATTGCACAACATTTCCAAGCTGACATATTCCCTCCAAGTACATTAATTGGAAGTCCACCCCTATTTTCTCCAATTAGTTGAAGCACTATCAATTTAGACTGATACATAATGTCCTCCTTTATTGCATTTTTTTTTGCTATTGCCTTTCATTTGCTAACGGAGGCTTCTATATCCCAAACCGGCTGTCCTTAAAGGATCCACTTATTGTTGCGGAGAAAAAATAATATTTCCAAACGCAGACCACCCTTTTGAATATATTGATCAGACATGTTTCTGCAATATTAATCGTGCAGTAGAAAACATTTCTTGAGCCGTTACAGAATGGTTAGAATCAGGCGCCTTTTACTATTCCATTTTGTAACCAGTCCCTCTCTTTCCCTCTCGTCCCCTCTCCTCCTCCCCCTTCCAGCCAATCATCTTTGTATCGGACAGATCAAACAGCAATAAGGAGTTGAGTGTGGACGAAGTGTCTGATGAAGAGAAGAAAAAAAAGGGAGCGGAGCAAAAAGAGAAAAAAAACCAGGTCATTGTGCCTTCTCTCATTCGGATGTAGTGCCATTGCTGGGCAAGACTGAAATCCAGGCTAGCCGTATTGAGTGGTAGCGTAATGCCTAAATGTCTATTATGTGTCTCCATATTCTCTTACCCAACACGTGGAGAACAAGATCAGATCACATAAGGTTTTGTTGATTTTTGAGTGTACGGGAGCATACTCTCAGATTGCCTTATTTTGGGTTTGCCTCATGAGGAGGTATATTTTTCCCATTGTTTCTGTTTTGTTTTTTTTTGCCATTTCATTTAATGAAATATTTACTAGTATAATCAAGTTCTCTACCCTGTTGTTTAAGGCCACATTCTCACCTTCAGTATTTGGTCAGTATTTTACCTCAGAATTTGTAAGCCAAAACCAGGAGTGGGTGATAAATACAGAAGTGGTGACGTGTTTCTATTATATTTTTCCTCTGATTGTCCCACTCCTGATTTTGGCTTACAGATACTGAGGTAAAATCCTGACCAAATACTGAATGTGTGAGCGAGGACTAATTGCTTGTCCTGTATGGCTATCCTATGGATAGGTCATTATCAGATTGGTGGGTGTTTTACACCCAAGACCCCCCACCCCCATAATAAGTTGTTTGCAGTGTCGGCTGGAACTAGCTGTGCTAATCAATCTCGGGTACGGCAACTTGGCTCCACTAGCAGTGAATAGAGGCTGAGCTACAGTACCCAACAGGCACTACAAAGAGTATGACGCTACGATTATTGGCATGGCAGACAGCTGACCAGTGGGGGTATTTGGTGTCTCACTCCCACCAATATGACATTGATGACCTATCCTCTGGATAGGTCTAAATAATTTGAGCAAAATATGCTAATTTTTTCTAGTCATTGTACTCTGAACATTGGCTGAATATATTAAAGATGGCAGACACATACTACTGTAGAAGCTTACTGAACCTAGAAATAGGGCCAAATGCATGTATTCACCCATGGTCTCCCTGTCTGTACCCCTTTGTACACTTGGCTGGATTTAAGAGTTCACCCTATGTGATGGATTGAGTACTGGGATTGTGGTACGACTAAAAAAATAAAAAATTGCAAGAATATTTTTTTCCCCAGAAAAGCCCATCTGTGCCAGTACCCAAATTACCCTGGGCCATTCTAGGTGACTGAATTCTCTTCTGGTCGATAGCAATGATGGCTGCTTCTTTATATTTTTAGGGCTGGCTCTTTCACCAGTCTACAGTTAGTAGTATATATCTAATGTTTAGCAAATGGACTACGTGTTAGTATATGTCTAATGTTTTGGTCACTTGAAGGAAAACTTCCTGCTTGGGGGAAAAAGAAAGCAAATGGGGGCATCATCTTCAACAGTCTGTCAGCTCAGATTTTTGTCATGTACTTCATATCCTGATTAAATAAATCGAAAGCTTATATGAGGATCATTGCCTTATTTTAGCAGACGTTTTTAAGAAAGCCACTTCCTCTGTTGGAAGGAGGGTTTGACTGATCATGTGACTATATAATATAGCATTGGGACCTTGTCTCCTGTGAAGGTTCTTGACTAGTGATGAGTGAACGTGCTAGGATAAAGTGTTATCTGCGCATGCCCAGGTGCTAACAGAGTCACTTCAGCGTGCTCAATAATATGTTCCAGTCCTCACGGCTCCATGTCTCGTGGTTGTTCGACAGTCGCAACACATGCGGGGATTGCCAGTTTGTTAGGCAATGCCTGTTTGAGTTGCGGCTGTCAAACAAACATGAAACATGAAGCCGTGAGGACTGGAACATATTATTAGAGCACGCGGAAGTGACTTGGTCAGCACCAGAGCATAACTCGGATAACTCTTTTCCTGAAAACGTTCGCTCATCACTAGTCTTGATCAAATTTTTAAGTTATCCACTGATGACTTATTTTCAACTTTCAACCAAGTGATCCGACCGTTTGGACTCCCAGCGTTCTTAAATGGGGGGTTCTGGAGACTAACTGAAAGATGAAGCATGCGCACCTCTGCTCCGTTCCTTCCCTGCTGGACTGCCAGTATCACCGCTTGTTATCACCGGCAGTCCCATAGAGAATAGAGTGGAGGTGCCCATGCCTGAGGTCCACTCCAGCCAGACTTAGCTCTGCACATCACCTGCGCCCATCTTGGCTTTCCACCATATTTATATAACCAATATCCTTTCCTGTACAATTTCTAATAGAAATATGACTTTTTACTTTTATATTTTTGTCTATAATTTTTAAAGATTCATCTGTTTAGTATTGTACCTTTGCTTATTGACTGAATACATTGTAATAGAATACTAAATGGGAGCTTACCAGTTTGCTGAGTAGATCTGTCACGTGGTCACGGTCAGTGATTAAGAAACCAACTTTATAGATGTAGCCCAAGGCCCAAGTAAGCAGATAAGCACCACCGCTACCATCCTAACAGCACTGTAATCAAATATGTTTACCCGTGAAGTGATGTTTCTGGATCTGAAAAAGGGGGATCCATTTTTTCGTGGACTGGCAACCCCCTAAAAGAGAATCTGTCACCAGTTTTTGTCACCTAATTTGAGAGAAGCATAATGTAGCAAAAGAGACCCTAATTCCAGCAATGTGTCACTTACTGGGTTGCTTGCCGTAGTTTTATAAATTCTTGAGAATAAAATCCCTTTTATCACTAGTGTACTAGGACTAGTGTACCTAAATCCCTTTTATCACTAGTGTACTAGGACTAGTGTACCTGCTGCCATGTAGTCCTCCATATTCATTAGCTCTGTATAACCCCACCCCCACCACTGATTGGCAGCTTTCTGCCTATGCACAGTGTGAGATCTACCAGGGAGCTGGTATATCTAATATATAAAGCTGAATGTGTGTGTGTGTATGTATGAACACGGTACCAAGATATATTTCTTTCCTGTGTGTATGTATGTATGTGTGTGTGTATGTCCGGGATTGGCATCTGCACCGTCGCAGCTACAGCCACAAAATTTTGCACAGTCACACGTCTGGACCCCAAGAGCGTCATAGGCTATGTTGTGAGGCAAAATTTTAACCCCGCACGTTCCAATTCACCAAACAATTTTGCCCCTATCTACATAATGGGGAAAAAGTGAAAGGAAAAGTGTTGGAGGCAAATTGACAGCTGCCAGATGTGAACAAGGGGGACTTAAAGAGAGAGAGCGATGGCGCCAAAGAGTATATACCGTACAGTTGCTAAGGTGGGGCCCCGACATGGGATAATCACCACACCACCACGGGGATATGAACACACACACAAAATGCGCCACACACTACCACGTGCTCGAACACATATACCACCCTCAGCGCACATTTCACCACACATACACCAACCTCGCCACATAAAAGTCGAAACACAAAACTTGCCACGCGCAAAACTCGCCACATGCAAAACTAGGCTCACGCAAAACTCGCCACAAGTGCAAAACTCACCTCATGGCAGCCCTTCCCCGAACTTGAAATGTAATAAAGGGGGGGTCTCATGGCCATACAGGCCGTCAATTTTGAATTATAAGTGAATTATTTTAATGTTTTATTTCGTTCCCTCTGAATAGGTTTATGAAGGGTTAAATTTTGTTTGAAGCCTGTCAGGCAATTTCTTTCCAGTTAATACCAGTTTTATTGGTGCCTTTTCTAAGGGCTGTGATTGGTCTAGAACTCTGTGGTGTTATTTTTAGCGCAATATATAAAGCAATTCTGAGGGAATTTGTCATTCCCAAGTTTCCTGAGAAGAAAAGAAGTTTTCCCCGCCCTCCCTCCCTGTTTGGATTCTACTTCCTGTCGTGAGTTTTTATTTGAGGGAAAATCGCCCTTATCCTGGGCGGATTGGTCGAGTGGTACAGTTTTAATGAGTATTTATTCGGATTATTTATTGGCTTTGGTTATTTATTTAATTTATGTAACCCATAATAAAACTCACGGCCATTTTTCATCCACTATACTTTGTGTGGTGTCATTTATTTATTATATACAAATCGGTCTTGTAGGCACATGGAAACCTCGCCACACGCAAAACTTGCACAGGCGGAAAAATTGCCACATGCACAAAAGTTGCAACACATGCAAAAGTTGCCTCACACAAAACTTGCACATACTCAAAACGTACCACAAATGTACCATATAGGAAATATGGCAGCTGTCAGTCACATGACCTGTCTATTATGTGTATGTGTGAGCTATTATATACTGCCATGGGGAAGGGCTTCCTGTTGGCTGGGGATTTATCAGGCTGCCAATTTAGCTTACAAATACTGAGGTAAAAATACTGACCAAATAACGAGTGAATGAGGTCTAATACAGGAGGAGATGACATACAGGTACATACTATATACAGGAGGAGATGACTTACATGTATGTACTATATACAGGAGGAGATGACATACAGGTATATACTATATACAGGAGCAGATGACACAGGTATATACTATTTACAGGAGGAGATGACTTACAGGTATATACTATATACAGGAGGAGATGACATACAGGTATATACTACATACAGGAGGAGATGACATACAGGTATATACTACATACAGGAGGAGATGACATACAGGTATATACTACATACAGGAGATGACATACAGGTATATACTACATACAGGAGGAGATGACACAGGTATATACTATATACAGGAGGAGATGACTTACAGGTATATACTATATAAAAGAGATGACACATAATTATATACAGGAGGAGATGACATACAGCAGGTATATACTATATACAGGGGAGATGACATACAGGCATATACCATATACAGGAGATGACATACAGGTATATACTATATATAGGAAATGACATACAGGTATATAATATATACAGAAGAGATGACATACAGGTATATACTATACACAGGAGGAGATGACTTACAGGTATGTACTATATACAGGAGGAGATGACATACAGGTATATACTATACACAGGAGGAGATGACACATAGGTATGTACAATATACAGGAGGAGATGACATACACAGGTATATACTATTTACAGGGGAGATGACATACAGGTATGTACTATATACAGGAGATGACATACAGATGTATACTATATATAAGGGAGATGACAGACATGTATATACTGAGGGAAAATGAGAGGTGTGAGGTGAAAATGAGAGGTGTGAGGTGAAAATGAGAGGTGTGAGTGCAAAATGAGAGGAGTGAGGGAAAATAGTGGAGTGATCGGAAAATGACAGATGTGAGGTCGAAATGACAAGTGTTAGGGGGAATGAGAGGAGTGAGGGGAAAAATAAGAGGAGTGAGGGGGAAATGAGAGTTGTGAGGGAGAAAATGAGAGATGTGAGGGGGAAAATGAGAGGTGTGAGGGAGAAAGTGAGAGGGGTGTGGGAAAATGAGAGAAGTGAGGTGCTAAATGAGAGGCCTGATGGGAAAATAAGAGAAGTGAGGTGCTGTAACTAACCTTTACTATGCCCAGGCAACGCCGGGCTCTTCAGCTAGTCTGTAATAAAATAGGGGATTTCATCAAAATTACAGTGAGCGGCTCAGTAAGTGATACATCGCTAGAATTGGCATCACTGCCCCTACATCACGATGTTCTCTGATGCGGTAACAAAAACCTGGTGACAGATTCTCTTGAAATTCCATTGGTTGAAATCATGTAGTCAGTGTTGTCAATACTGTGTGTTAAAAGCAAAATGGCTTAAAGGAGAAGAAAATCCCTTTACCTATTAAACCTGATAATATGGGGAAAGAAAAGCGGCTTCTATAAACAGTGTACGTTATTTATTCTGTAGGATTTATTGCTCTATATGTTAAAACAGCAATGGAAATTAATGAAAGACCAGTCAGTATTTTGCAGAAATTAACCTGATAATAACCACTGAGCCACCTTTTTATGTGTCTTCTAGACCCCTGGTAACACTGATAAAGAGAGTGAAGAGGAGAAGCAATTCAGGAACATATTCAAGCAGATTGCAGGAGACGTGAGTATGATCACTTTGCTATAAAATGCTAAAGCCACAGTCACATCCATCATTTTTCTTTTGTCGACAGTCATTTAAAACTAGTCCCAAGAAGAAAAAAACCAAGCCCTTATATGAGTTCACTTTACTATATAATGAAAATAAAAACAAACAAACATCCAAGTGCAGTAAAATGTGAATTTTTTTTCTTTTAAAATTATATATAACGTAATTTTTTTGTACAATAAAATTTACCTGGCAACATGATTGTAAAGTCT
Source organism: Ranitomeya variabilis (assembly GCF_051348905.1). Lineage (NCBI taxonomy): Eukaryota > Metazoa > Chordata > Amphibia > Anura > Dendrobatidae > Ranitomeya > Ranitomeya variabilis. Next base: position 652,590,838 of record NC_135232.1, on the reverse strand, counting down.
GCCCGTTTACAGCGATACCATATATGTATAGTTTTTATGCACATGGTGAAAAATAAAAGAAAAAAATTATAATAATAATATGTATTTGGAGCGCCCCCACACCGCCGCAGGGCCTAGGGGTACCCGGAGCCGGGCCTCTGGGTCTCAGTCCTGGGGTTGTCACGGTGGCTAGACCCGGTCCGTGGCCCTGTCCGTCAGTGGGGGACGTCCGGTGCAATAAGTGATGATGATGGTGGTATAGCGGTGCAGTTGTGGGGTGCAGGTCGCGGTAAATAACGAGGACACCAGGTTGCAGTCTCTTTACCTCTTTACTGGAGATCTCTCGGTCCTCAGTCCAGAATCCGGTCCACCAGGCTGCGCAAGTCCGGCCGGTCCAATGGCACTTCCAGAGTTCTCCTCACAGGTGGAAATCAGTGCCTTCCTTCTTAGCGCTTTGTGTTGTAGTCCTTCCCTGCTGTGCTTACGGAAAGTACCCCACAACTGTTGTGTCTGTTTCTTAAGTTCCCTCACAACTCGATTAACTGATCTTCTGCTAATCTTCCGTCCCTTCCTGATGTTACAGTAAGAACGGCACCCGTTTGTCAGGTAGGCCTGGAGTTCTTCCGGGACCCTAGAGACGCCCCTCTCCCGCAATTGCCCCCCAAGACTTCATAGGTGATATGTGGTAGACAGCCCGCCTGAGACTGACTGTCCTGCCGCTGTTTGGAGTATGGCTTAAAGCTGTATATTATTCCACTCCCTCGGCGTTCCGGCCACCGGTAATGCGCCTCAGCAAGGTGCTGCCTCTTTCAACAAAACCCCTGCTGGTATTCTCCTTCTGCTTGATTTCGTTTCTCACTCAGCACAATCTATCTCGCTTCTAATCCTTTCTTAGGGCACCGCCGCTATTCTGAGCAGGCACGGTCCCGTTACGTTCTTTCAATGCCAAGCCTCTGCCAGGATCCCACCCCTGGCAGAGACCCTACTGTCTCTTCCTCCACAACACCCTCTCTCACTAGGTGTTGCTTCGTTCAATCCAGTCAGCGTTCTCTCCTAACTTCCTGCCTGACCCCCAGTTTACCCACTATGGTGGGGAGTGGCCTAATGAATAGCACCCTTAGCTCCCCCCGGAGGCCCAGCTGTGAAACATATTGGTGTCTGTGATACCTGATTGGAGGAACTCCTTCAGTGCCATCGAACGCACCATGGCTCCCCTTAGTGGCGGAGCCACAGTACTGCAACGACCAGGACTCTGGGGCGCTGCATATTTATTTGGTCTTTAAACACTTAGTGTTTGTGTCATGGGGGCTGATGGGAGCTCATGCACGTACTGGCACTCGCGTCAATTAATATCAGTGATTAACAGCAACAATAAAATGGTTAAACAACAACGATCGCTCCTCTTACAGACATCTACTGAGTATTGTGCAAGCTCAGCTCCTGAGCCCCCACTGTACGTGGGACGTACTATTACATCCTATATTGGGAAGGGGTTCAAAGGAATCTGTCAATAGGTCTTGGCTTTTTAGGTTATGTGCACACATCAGGATGTCTTGCAGAAATTTTCCTGACAAAAACCAGACATTTCTGCCAGAAATCCGCACGCAGGTTTTTTTGCGTTTTTTTCATGCTTTTTTTATGCATTTTTGACGCGTTTTTGGTGCGTCTTTTTCCAAATGCATAGAATAGCGGGAAAAACGCAGAAAATCCGCAAAATTAATGAACATGCTGCTTTTTTAACGCGATGCGGTTTTTTTCCGCGAAAAAAATGCAGAATGCATTCTAAATGATAGGATGCATAATGTATGCGTTTTTAATGAGTTTTTATAGCGTTTTTATCGCGAAAAAAATGCCACACAGACATCTCTCCAGCGACCAATGATGCCGAGGTCCCCGGGTAACCAGGGTAAACATCGGGTTACTAAGTGCAGGGCCGCGCTTAGTAACCTGATGTTTACCCTGGTTACCATTGTAAATGTAAAAAAACCAAACAGAACATACTCACCTTCTGCTGTCTGTCACACGTCCCCCCGGCGTCTGCTTCCTGCACTGACTGTGAGTGCCGGCTGTATAAGGCACAGCACAGCGGTGACGTCACCGCTGTGCTCTGCTTTTACTTTACGGCCGGCGCTCACAGTCAGTGCAGGAAGCAGACGCCGGGGGACGTGTGACAGACAGCAGAAGGTGAGTATGTTCTGTTTGGTTTTTTTACATTTACAATGGTAACCAGGGTAAACATCGGGTTACTAAGCGCGGCCCTGCGCTTAGTAACCCGATATTTACCCTGGTTACCACTGTAAAACATCGCTGGCGTCGTTGCTTTGGTTGTCAAACACGACGATACACGCCGATCTGATGACCAAATAAAGTTCTGAACTTTCAGCAACGACCAGCGATATCACAGCGGGATCCAGATTGCTGCTGCGTGTCAAACACAACGATATCGCTAGCCAGGACGCTGCAACGTCACGGATCGCTAGCGTTATCGTTGTAAAGTCGCCTAGTGTGAAAGTACCTTAAGTGTCACATGCCAGACAGTCCAGCTGCTCTGTGTAGTCCCGCCCCCACCACTGATTGGCAGCTTCCAGTGTACACTGTCTGCAAGTTGCCAATCAGGTGTGTGGGCGGAGTTATGCTGAGCTCAAAACCCGCTGACGGATTCGGTTTACAATGTAATCGCAAAACCCTATAATATGCCATCACATTATAATTGGGGTTCTGTTGTTTCATAGCCACATTGATCTTTAGGGCTGCATCAGCTGTTCATTAGTGGCCACCCTCTGGCCCCAGTCAGGGGAATATGGCTCCTATGGTCCGTCAGGCTGGTGGAGTTTGTAGAGAACTGACTGCAGCCATAGATCATCAGTTTATGCAATGGCAATAACCTTTCTAATATGGAGAACACTTTTCACTCACTATTCCATTCATTTCTGCTCCAGGATATGGAAATTAGCGCTGATGAACTGCAATCTGTCCTGAACAGAGTCGTTAACAAACGTAAGTGATAGAATGAAACAATTTTCCTTAAAACTAAATAAAGCAACGCCGGTCAGGAAAATACCAAATCCATGAATGTTCAGTCTATAGCCAGTTCTCCCGCTTCCCCCATACTCTTGGCCCTGTCAAGGCGTTCCTGCTGTCTCTATGAAAAAGCCATTGCTAGAATCCTTGGGCAACGGTTTACCTGAAGGAAGACTACAAGCAACGGCTTTTGGAAATCCATTCCTGTCCCCTGCATCGATCTGTCTGGAGGTCCCAAAACCATTAGACTGTCAGCCAATAGTCATGAATTCGGTTGAGTTTAGTTTGTGGATGGGGGGGCTCTTGAGCTGTAGTTACAAATCAGTTGTAAAACCATTCAGATCTTCACAAGCTCAACAATGGTCAGACGCGGCAAGTAAAAAAAAAAAAAAAAAAAAAAAAAACCCAAAACACCCTACCTCCTAAAAAGCCACATTTTCCTGTTCCACTCATCAGTCACCCTTTTCAAACCAAGTTCTCTTTGGCTGATACTTTTTCTGTTCACACCATAAGAATAAGCATAGGGTGACCCAACTGGAACATTATGGCACAATATTTTTTATTGTAGTCGCAAACAACATAAAACCCACACAAGGCACGGCGGGCTCATCCAGGAACGTGCACAAGTGGGCCCCGCTTAGTGCGGTATAAATCGGTGGTGAATATACAGGGCACAGATGAAATTTGGGGCACTCTGTGCTTTTCTGCATGGTGTGAATACAAGGAGCATCATCCATGGTTAGATTGGCATGAAACTATTAGGTCCATGGAGCAGTAAAGTAAAGAACGATGACTTGATTTTTGCAGTCTGAAGACTACGATATATTCAGTTTACTACCCTACAGGTTTCATTTTTGCAATCTTCTGATATATAAGGGGCAGGGGGCCAGAACACCACTTGTGGCAAACAGCTGGCAATAGGGCCCTATGGCCACTTTTAGAGTGCCAATTATGCCAAGTCTATGGGTGGAGGATGCCGCAGTAAGGCATTTATCACAGCTATCCGTTTGCCACATTCTTCATAGCTTTATAGAAACGCTTCTGCTGCTATTATAGTCTAAGAGCAATGTTTACAACAGACTGCGGATATTTCATGAAAAGCTCACGATTCATTAGATGGATCCCATATTAGCCTGTCGTTGACAGATAGCATTGGTCGGCATCCAAGGTATCCTGCTTTTAAAAGGGAATTTGTCATTGGGTTTCTGCCACCTAAAAAGAGACCCCGATTCCAGTGATATGTCACTTACTGATTTACTTGCAGTCATTTTTATAAAGGAGATTATACTTGACTGCTTGGCAGCAGGCCAACTAGTTACTGTATATTCATGAGTTATTTATAAGTCCACACTCACCACTGATTGACAGCTTTCTGCCTTTACACAGAAAGCTGCCAATCAGTGATGTGGGTGGGGTTATACAGGACTCCGCATTCAGAGCACTGCTAGATTTGTAGCAGATCAAAATGACAGCAAGCATCCCAGTAAGTGACACATTGCTGGAATCAGGGTCTCTGCTACTACATCATGGTGATCTCAGATGATGGGGTCGCAAAGATTTCATTTAATGTACTGGTTAGATGCTGTTGATGAGAGGTAAAACCACAATGTACTCACAGAAATTGCTTATTCTGAATATCCCATTAGCCATTAGAGTGACGACTGGGATTACTTGTCCGTTCATGATAACCTGTGCAGTAATGGATCTAAAATACGCACAGTAAATGTTTCCCTTTTCCCTGCAGACAAGGACCTGAAGACTGAAGGTTTCACGCTGGAATCTTGCCGCAGCATGATTGCTCTGATGGATGTATCCTTGCCTATTGGTTTTATAACCACGTTTACCAAGTGCAACCTTCTACAGGTTTAAATGCATTTCCTAATATAACCTGGTGGGACAGGAAACATGTCGCCCACAATGCAGACCCTAAATAATACAGATTACACAGATTATTGGCAGGCCTGATCAAACTTTGAATTAACTAGTAAACCTGAACCATTAATCCCTAACATATGATCCGTACAGACAGACGGCTGCGGACGGTTAAACCTGCAAGAATTCCAGCATCTTTGGCAGAAAATCAAGCAGTGGCAGGTATAGCCATACATACGTCAGAAATGACCGTACCAGTGAAAGCTGGGGAGAATAAAATACAGATTTTGTAGTAATAGTTGGTATGTAACAAAGAGGTAGTGCAGATTTAATAGCACCCTGTCCATGGTCCGTGTCTGGTATTGCATCTCATCATATACATCCAAATGTTTGAGGCTGAACTGTATTAATAGACAATGTAGATGGGACAAAGCGGCGCCGTTTGTATGTGGGGGGTAAGAACAGAAGCAGTTTTCTTACTCCTGGATAATGCCTTTAAATGGGTTGTCTGGTGCCACTTCCCCATCAGAAGGCAAGCGGTGTCGATGACGTTGGATCTACACATACCAGCCAGAATGTGGGCACGACTGGCACGGATCAGGCATTTACTCTAGGACAAGTGACAATAGCTGCCAATCATACATGCGCCCCATCAGGTATATGTATGTGCGACGGCGTCAGCACCGCTCACCCCCCAAGGCAGAAGTCAGCTCTAGTATCCTCTTTGCAGTTAAGGGTTTTGGAGCAATGTTTGTTAAGAGTGGTCCATAATAAAAGCTTCACAGAATAGATGCTGATCCATGGGGGTCCAACTGCCGAAACCCCACTGATCTAGAAAAAAAGGCTGCGGACTCCTCTGACTGAATGGAGAGCTGGTCACATATGCTCCACTACTCCATGCATTGTGTCCATGGGACTGCCAAATATACAAGAGCACCCCACGCTTTGTTCAGGCAGTCCCATGTACCCAACCATCTTTATTCATGTGATGGAGTAAAGAGCCCATTTTTAGAGTTGATGGGGGCAGTTTAACTCCCAGGAACTAGCAACTGGGCACAGATTCTGGTAATTAATAGTAGTTTGAGTGCCACCATGTTCTTGACTATTATTAATGTCTTTTTTTTTTCTATTTCTAGAAAATCTTTCTACGTTATGATTCAGATCAATCCGGAACCATCAATAGTTATGAAATGCGTAATGCTGTTAATGAAGCAGGTACGGTAATTTAATAATGAATGGTAGTGGCCCACAAGGAGGTCTGTAGAAACTTAAGAGATCGCTGGGCTGGCCACTTTCCCCATAGACAATATGGCGGGGTGAGGGTCCGATGTGAAAAAGAAAATGGGGACTCGTATCCAATGGATATTATGCCACTACTATCTTCAGAATTTAACCCCTTCATGCTGCAGCCCTTTTTCGTTTTTCCGGTTTCGTTTTTTGCTCCCTTTTTCCCAGAGCCATAGATTTTTTTTATTTTTCTGTCAATATCGCCATATGGGTCTTGTTTTTTAGAGGTCAAGTTGTACTTTTGAACGACACCGTTAGTTTTAACATATCGTGCACGGGAAAAAAATTTAAAGTGCGGTGAGATTGCAAAAAAGTGCAATTTCACAACAGTTTTTTTTTTTTTAACCGTGTTCACCAAATGCTAAAACTAACCCGCCATTATGATTCTCCAGGTCATTACGAGCTCATAGATACCAAACATGTCTAGATTGTTTTTTATTTAAGCGGTGATAAAAAAAAAAAAATCCAAAGTTTGTTGAAAAAAACAAATGCGCCATTTTCCGGGATCTGGGGCTGGCTGAGGGCTTATTTTTTGTGTGCCGAGCTGACGTTTTTAATTATACCATTTTGGTTCAGATACGATCTTTTGATCACCTGTTATTGCATTTTAATGCAAGTTTGCGGTTACCATCTAACGCAATTCTTGCGTTTTGACTTTTTTGCATTACACTGTTTACCGATCGGATTCTTTTTATAGCTTGATAGGTCGGTCATTTCTGAACGTGGCGATGCTAAGTATGTGTATTTTTAATTGTTTCATTTTGAATGGGGCAAATGGGGTGTGATTTGAACTTTTATTTATTTTTTTCATATTTTTAAGCATTTTTTTCACTTTTTACTGGCTTCAATAATCTCCACGGGAGACTAGAATCTGCGATCTTCCAATCGCTTGTGCTACATAGAGCAGAGCTTCAGCCCCGACTGCTGGGCAGCGCTCATAGCAATCTGACAATGACAACTACAGGGGTCTCCTGCAAACCCTGTGTTGTCATGCCAACCCATTGGCAACCCATGGTCATGTGATATGGGTGCAGATGGGTGGGATTAGTGACTCGATCACATTAAATGCCGCTGTCAGAGATTGACAGCAGCATTTAACATTACATGTACGGCGCATGTCGTGAAGGGGTTAAAGAGGTTTTCCAGTCTTAGGCTATGTGCCTATGTCCAGAATTTCCGCGGCAATTCCGCAACTGTGCCACGGGTAAAACGCATGCGGAATTGGCATGCGTTTTCCCGCTAAACACTTGCGTTTTACAAGCATAATTAGCTTGCAGAATGCTAGCGTCTAGCTGATTGACAGGTTGGTCACACTTGTCAAACAGTGTTCGACAAGTGTGACCAACTTTTTACTATGGATGCTGCCTATGCAGCATCCATGGTAAAAAGATAGAATGTTAAAAATAATAAAAAACATAAAAAATCGTGATATTCTCACCCTCCGGCGTCCCTCGCAGCGTTCTTGCTCCTCGCGATGCTCCCGTTCCCAATAATGCCTCGCGGCAATGACCCCAGATGACGTAGCACCTCGCGAGACCGCTACGTCATCACAGGTCATTGTCGCAAAGCATCGCTGGAAGGCTCCTGGGGCCGCCGTAGGGTGAGAATATCAAGATTTATTATTTTAAATTTTTTTTTTTTTTTTTAAACAATTATATGGTTCCCAGGGCCTGGAGGAGATTCTCCTCTCCTCCACCCTGGGTACCAACCGCACATGATCTGCTTACTTCCCGCATGGTTGGCATAGCTCCATGCAGAAAGTAAGCGGATCAATGCATTCCTATGTGTGCGGAATCCCCGCGATTCCGCACAAGGAATGAAAATGCTGCGTTTTTTTTCCGGAATGCGAATCCGCAGCGAAAAAAGACGCAGCATGTGCACAAAAAATGCGGATTGCATTCTAATAAATAGGATGCTTAATGTATGTGTTTTCTTTGTGGTTTTATCTCATTTTTATAGCGAAAAAAATGCGAAAAATCCTGAATGTGTGCACATAGCCTAAAGCTGGCCACACACATTAGATGGCTGGCTAACAGTTGTTTAGTCAACAGCCATTTCAATTCAATGGTCTCTTCGATAAATAAGAGTGCTCCTGTGTTCTTTATGATAACGCCACCGACAGACATCTCTGCTGCGGGCTTATCCCCAGGAGAACAAAGTGATCAGCGAACATGCTGGGATAAGGTGTTATCTGAGCATGCTCAGGTGCTGAGTGTCTTCGGAGTGCTTGAAACATATGTTCGAGTCCCCACGCCTGCATGTGTTGCGACTGTCTAACAGCTTTGAGACATGCAGCCGCAGGGACTCGAACATATTATTCAAGCACACCGAAGACACTCAGCACCTGAGCATGCTCAGATAACACCTTATCCCAGCATGTTCACTGATCACTAATCAGCAGTCCTAAATCAGACAGGCCCAATTGACACTTTCCCGATGATCATTTGACCGGCCGCTCCCAATACGTATATACAGTGTCTACTGAACCCATCAATATCAGTGGGTGCAGCTGACATTTGTGTAATATGTAAGGTAGGTAGGAGTCAATGTGTGAGATGTCAGACTGCTGAATTGTGACAGTACATAATGCACAGTAATAGAAAAAGTAAAAAGCTCACCAGCGCTGCCAATAGTTTGCCGACCGTGCTGTACGTATCCATAGGAAAAAAGGAAGTCCAGCACAAGCATCCGTCAGAAAAAAATTATTCCATTTTGTTAGAAATCCATTAAAATTAGAAGAAAAAAGTTGGTGAAGAAAAGGGTTACAACCACCCTTAATCACAGCATAAAGAAAACAATCAAAAATACATAGCAATCCTAAACATTCAGTTTTCAAATACACTCCCACAGAGACTGTGACCTCTCCTAGAAGGCAGAGATTAGTAGATGCCTGGGAAAAAAAACCAATCCAAAATTATTTTTTTATATTAGTAGATGCCTTGGAAAAAAAAAACAATCCAAAATTATTATATATATATATATATATATATATATATATATATATATATATATATATATATATATACACTCACCGGCCACTTTATTAGGTACACCTGTCCAACTTCTTGTTAACACTTAATTTCTAATCAGCCAATCACATGGCGGCAACTCAGTGCATTTAGGCATGTAGACATGGTCAAGACAATCTCCTGCAGTTCAAACCGAGCATCAGTATGGGGAAGAAAGGTGATTTGAGTGCCTTTGAACGTGGCATGGTTGTTGGTGCCAGAAGGGCTGGTCTGAGTATTTCAGAAACTGCTGATCTACTGGGATTTTCACGCACAACCATCTCTAGGGTTTACAGAGAATGGTCCGAAAAAGAAAAAAAATCCAGTGAGCGGCAGTTCTGTGGGCGGAAATGCCTTGTTGATGCCAGAGGTCAGAGGAGAATGGGCAGACTGGTTCGAGCTGATAGAAAGGCAACAGTGACTCAAATCGCCACCCGTTACAACCAAGGTAGGCCTAAGAGCATCTCTGAACGCACAGTGCGTCGAACTTTGAGGCAGATGGGCTACAGCAGCAGAAGACCACACCGGGTACCACTCCTTTCAGCTAAGAACAGGAAACTGAGGCTACAATTTGTACAAGCTCATCGAAATTGGACAGTAGAAGATTGGAAAAACGTTGCTTGGTCTGATGAGTCTCGATTTCTGCTGCGACATTCGGATGGTAGGGTCAGAATTTGGCGTAAACAACATGAAAGCATGGATCCATCCTGCCTTGTATGAAGCATCTTTGGGATGTGCAGCCGACAAATCTGCGGCAACTGTGTGATGCCATCATGTCAATATGGACCAAAATCTCTGAGGAATGCTTCCAGCACCTTGTTGAATCTATGCCACGAAGAATTGAGGCAGTTCTGAAGGCAAAAGGGGGTCCAACCCATTACTAGCATGGTGTACCTAATAAAGTGGCCGGTGAGTGTGTATATATATATATATATATATATATATATATATATATATATATATATATATATATATATACTAATAAAAATAGAAAAGATAAGTTTCAAAATTCATACTGTTAATACGAAATTCCCTAATGGGATGAATGCAAAAAGTTTCCCGCTTGGTTAAATGTTTCTGATAGTCACACCCTCTCCTCGGACACTTTACCCTCTCCATTGCAAAAAATGTGAAACCAGATATATCTCCATTGTGAGATAAACTGTTTGGCTACACCTGAATAAGAGCAAAATTTGTTTTTGACGTTGGTTAGATGTTCAGCGATGCGGCTCTTAAGTTTCCTGATTTTAGACCCAACGTAGCGTATCGACACAGAGGGCATTCAAGGCAATAGACAATATGAGAGTCACATTTGATGAAATCATCAATTCTGTGACTGGCACCAGAGAGCAAAATAAGAGGGTTTTTTATTGAAAGTGAACTGACATATGTAACATTGATTTCCCCACACTTAAAAAAAAAAAAAAAAGCTCTTAAAGGGGTTGTCCACTAATGGGACAACCCTTTCTTAAACAATGTTTGGCTCCAAAAAAAAATAAGCCTACAGTGAGCACAGAAAGTATTCATACCCCTTTAAATTTTTCACACTTTGTTTCATTGCAGCCATATGGTAAATTCAAAAAAGTTCATTTTTTTCTCATTAATGTACACTCTGCACCCCATTTTGACAGAAAAAAAACAAATGGAGTAATTTTTGCAAATTTAGTAAAAAAGAAAAACTGTAATATCACATGGTCATAAGTATTCAGACCCTTTGCTCAGACACTCATATTTAAGTCACATGCTGTCCATTTCCTTGTGATCCTCCTTGAGATGGTTCTACTCCTTCGTTGGAGTCCAGATGTGTTTAATTAAACTGATAGGACTTGATTTGGAAAGGCACACACTTATCTATATAAGACCACACAGCTCACAGTGTATGTCAGACTAAATGAGAATCATGAGGTCAAAGGAACTGGCCAAGGAGCTCAGAGACAGAATTGTGGCAAGGCACAGATCTGGCCAAGATTACAACAGAATTTCTGCAGTGCTCAAGGTTCCTAAGAGCACAGTGGCCTCAATAATCCTTAAATGGAAGAAGTTTGGGACCACCAGAAGTCTTCTTAGACCCGGCCGTCAAGTCAAACTGAGCAATCATGAAAGAAGAGGAAAAGAAGACTTGGTGAGAGAGGAAAAGAAGAACCTCAAGATAACTGTGGCTGAGCTCCAGAGATGCAGTAGGGAGATGGGAGAAAGATCCACAAAGTCAACTATCACTGCAGCCCTCCACCAATTGGGCCTTTTTGGCAGAGTGGCCCGAAGGAAGCTTCTCCTCAGTGCAAGACATATGAAAGCCTGCATAGAGTTTGCTAAAAAAACCACAGACTATGAGAAATAAGATTCTCTGGTCTGATGAGGTGAAGATAGACCTTTTTGGTGATAATTCTAAGCAGTATATATGGAGAAAACCAGGCACTGCTCATCACCTGGCCAATACAATCCCAACAGTGAAAAATGGTGGTGTGTTATGACCCCAATGGCGAGGGTCTCAGAGGAACAAGTAAGTCTGCGACGTACAAAAATCCAGCTCATAGGGCAGTGGTAACTGGGCTGACCATATCACTACTCCTAACGCCAACACTAGAAGTAGCCGGGGAACATGCCTACGTTGGTCGCTAGATGTCTCGCGCCAGCCGGAGGACTAACTACCCCTAGAAGAGGAAAACAAAGACCTCTCTTGCCTCCAGAGAATAGACCCCAAAAGTTGGATACAAGCCCCCCACAAATAATAACGGTGAGGTAAGAGGAAATGACAAACACAGAGATGAACTAGGTTTAGCAAAGAGAGGCCCACTTACTAATAGCAGAATGTAGTAAGATAACTTATATGGTCAACAAAAACCCTAACAAAATTCCACACTGGAGATACAAGAACCCCCGAACCGTCTAACGGCCCGGGGGGAGAACTCCAGCCTCCCTAGAGCTTCCAGCAAGGTTAGGATACAGATTATGTACAAGCTGGACAAAGATGCAAACAAAAACAAATAGCAAAAAGCAAGAAAGCAGACTTAGCTTAATTTAGCAGGAACCAGGATCAGTAGACAAGAGCACAACAGATTAGCTCTGATTACAACGTTGCCAGGCATTGAACTGAAGGTCCAGGGAGCTTATATAGCAACACCCCTGACCTAACGACCCAGGTGAGCATACAAGGGATGAATGACATACCCAGAGTCAAATCACTAGTAACCACTAGAGGGAGCCAAAAGGTAAATTCACAACAGTACCTCCCCCTTAGTGAGGGGTCACCGAACCCTCACCAAGACCACCAGGGCGATCAGGATCAGCGGCGTGAAAGGCACGAACTAAATCGGCCGCATGCACATCAGAGGCGACCACCCAGGAATTATCCTCCTGACCATAGCCCTTCCACTTGACCAGGTACTGAAGCCTCCGCCTGGAGAGACGAGAATCTAAGATCTTCTCCACCACGTACTCTAACTCGCCCTCAACCAACACTGGAGCAGGAGGCTCAGCAGAAGGAACCACAGGCACAACGTACCGCCGCAACAAGGACCTATGAAATACGTTGTGAATGGCAAACGACACCGGAAGATCCAGGCGAAAGGATACAGGATTAATGATTTCCAATATCTTGTAAGGACCAATGAAGCGAGGCTTAAATTTGGGAGAGGAGACCTTCATAGGAACAAATCGAGAAGACAGCCATACCAAATCCCCAACGCGAAGTCGGGGACCCACACCGCGGCGGCGGTTGGCAAAACGCTGAGCCTTCTCCTGTGACAACTTCAAGTTGTCCACCACATGACTCCAGATCCGCTGCAACCTATCCACCACGGAATCCACCCCAGGACAGTCAGAAGGCTCCACATGTCCCGAGGAAAAACGAGGATGGAAACCAGAGTTGCAGAAAAATGGCGAAACCAAGGTGGCGGAACTAGCCCGATTATTAAGGGCAAATTCAGCCAACGGCAAGAAGGTCACCCAATCATCCTGATCAGAAGAGACAAAACACCTCAAATAAGCCTCCAGAGTCTGATTAGTTCGCTCCGTTTGTCCGTTAGTCTGGGGATGGAAAGCGGACGAAAACGACAAATCAATGCCCATCCTACCACAAAAGGATCGCCAGAACCTGGAAACAAACTGGGATCCTCTGTCCGACACAATATTCTCAGGAATGCCGTGCAAACGAACCACGTTCTGGAAGAACACAGGAACCAGATCAGAAGAGGAAGGCAGCTTAGGCAAAGGAACCAGATGGACCATCTTGGAGAAACGATCACATATCACCCAGATGACAGACATGCCGTGAGACACCGGAAGATCCGAAATGAAATCCATAGAGATGTGTGTCCAAGGTCTCTTCGGGACAGGCAAGGGCAAGAGCAACCCGCTGGCACGAGAGCAGCAAGGCTTAGCTCGAACACAAGTACCACAGGACTGCACAAATGACCGCACATCCCTTGACAAGGAAGGCCACCAAAAGGACCTGGCCACCAGATCTCTGGTGCCAAAAATTCCCGGGTGCCCTGCCAACACCGAGGAATGAACCTCGGAAATGACTCTGCTGGTCCATCTAGCAGGCACAAACAATCTGTCAGGTGGACAAGAGTCAGGCCTACCAGCCTGAAATCTCTGCAACACACGTCGCAGATCTGGAGAAATAGCAGACACGATAACTCCTTCCTTAAGAATACCCACAGGTTCAGCGACTCCAGGAGCATCAGGCACAAAGCTCCTAGACAGAGCATCGGCCTTCACATTCTTAGAACCTGGTAAATACGAGACCACAAAGTCAAAACGGGAGAAAAACAATGACCAGCGGGCCTGTCTAGGATTCAGGCGTTTAGCAGACTCGAGATACATCAGATTTTTGTGATCAGTCAAGACCACCACATGATGCTTAGCACCCTCGAGCCAATGACGCCACTCCTCAAATGCCCACTTCATGGCCAACAACTCCCGATTGCCCACGTCATAATTTCGCTCTGCCGGCGAAAACTTCCTAGAGAAAAAGGCACAAGGCCTCATAGTAGAGCAACCAGGGCCTCTCTGCGACAAAACGGCCCCTGCCCCAATCTCCGAAGCATCCACCTCAACCTGAAAGGGAAGTGAGACGTCAGGCTGGCACAAAACAGGCGCCGAAGTAAACCGGCGTTTCAACTCCTGGAAAGCCTCCACGGCAGCAGGAGCCCAGTTAGCTACATCAGAGCCTTTCTTGGTCATATCCGTCAGCGGTTTAACAACGCTAGAGAAATTTGCGATAAAACGACGGTAGAAGTTAGCAAAACCCAAGAACTTCTGAAGACTCTTAACTGACGAGGGTTGAGTCCAATCATGAATAGCTCGGACCTTGACTGGATCCATCTCCACAGCAGAAGGGGAAAAAATGAACCCCAAAAAGGGAACCTTCTGTACACCAAAGAGACACTTTGAGCCTTTTACAAACAAAGAATTTTCACGCAGAATCTCAAAAACCATCCTGACCTGCTCCACATGCGAGTCCCAATCATCAGAAAAAACCAGAATATCATCCAGATAAACAATCAAAAATTTATCCAGATACTTCCGGAAAATGTCATGCATGAAGGACTGAAAAACTGAAGGGGCATTAGAGAGCCCAAATGGCATCACCAAGTACTCAAAATGACCTTCGGGCGTATTGAATGCGGTTTTCCATTCATCGCCCTGCCTAATGCGCACAAGGTTGTACGCACCACGAAGGTCTATCTTGGTGAACCACTTGGCACCTTTAATCCGGGCAAACAAATCTGACAACAGCGGCAAAGGATACTGAAATTTGACAGTGATCTTATTTAAAAGCCGATAGTCAATACAAGGCCTCAAAGATCCGTCCTTTTTGGCCACAAAAAAGAATCCCGCACCAAGAGGGGAAGAAGAAGGACGGATATGCCCCTTCTCAAGAGACTCCTTGATATATGAACGCATCGCGGTATGTTCAGGTACCGACAGATTAAACAGTCTCCCCTTAGGAAACTTACTGCCAGGAATCAAATCTATTGCACAGTCACATTCCCTATGAGGAGGCAGTACACTGGACTTAGACTCGCTGAAGACATCCTGATAATCAGACAAATACGCCGGAACTTCCGAAGGCGTAGAAGAAGCAATAGACAAGGGCAGGGAATCTCCATGAATTCCATGGCAGCCCCAACTTGACACTGACATAGCCTTCCAGTCCAAGACTGGATTATGGGTCTGTAACCATGGCAAACCCAAAACAACCAAATCATGCATTTTATGCAGAACCAGAAAACGTATCACCTCCCGATGTTCGGGAGTCATGCACATGGTAACCTGTGTCCAAAACTGCGGTTTATTTTTTGCCAATGGCGTAGAATCAATACCCCTAAGAGGGATAGGATTTTCCAATGGCTCAAGAACAAATCCGCAGCGCTTGGCAAATGACAGATCCATAAGGCTCAGGGCAGCACCTGAGTCCACAAACGCCATGACAGGATACGATGACAGTGAACAAATCAAAGTTACAGATAGAATAAACTTAGGTTGTAAATTACCAATGGCGACCGGACTAACAACCTTAGTAAGACGTTTAGAGCATGCTGAGATAACATGTGTAGAATCACCACAGTAGTAACACAAGCCATTCTGGCGTCTATGAATTTTCCGCTCATTTCTAGTCAGCTCAGGATTCTATCACATTGCATTAAATCAGGTGCCTGTTCAGACAACACCATGAGGGAATTTGCGGTCTTGCGCTCCCGCAACCGCCGGTCGATTTGAATAGCCAGGGCCATAGAATCATTCAGACCTGTGGGAATGGGAAAACCCACCATCACATTCTTAATGGCTTCAGAAAGGCCATTTCTAAAATTTGCAGCCAATGCACACTCGTTCCACTGGGTCAGCACGGACCATTTCCGAAATTTTTGGCAATACACTTCAGCCTCGTCCTGGCCCTGAGACATCGCCAGCAAGGCTTTTTCTGCCTGAATCTCAAGATTGGGTTCCTCATAAAGCAAACCGAGCGCCAGAAAAAACGCATCAATGTCAGCCAATGCCGGATCTCCTGGCGCCAGCGAGAAAGCCCAATCCTGAGGGTCGCCCCGTAAAAAAGAAATAACAATTTTTACTTGCTGAGCGGAGTCTCCAGATGAACAGGGTTTCAGGGACAAAAACAATTTACAATTATTCATGAAATTTCTAAATTTAAATCGGTCTCCGGAAAACGGTTCAGGAATCGGTATCTTAGGTTCTGACACAGGATTTCTGATAACATACTCTTGTATGCCCTGCACACGAGCAGCAAGCTGATCCACACTTGTAATCAAGGTCTGGACATTCATGTCTGCAGCAAACACAAGCCACTCAGAGGTAAAGGGGAAAAGAAAAAAAAAATGAGAGAGAGAAAAAAAAACTCAGAACTTTCTTTCTTATAATCCCGCTTCTGCAATGCATTTAACATTTAATACCGGCCTGGCAAACTGTTATGACCCCAATGGCGAGGGTCTCAGAGGAACAAGTAAGTCTGCGACGTACAAAAATCCAGCTCATAGGGCAGTGGTAACTGGGCTGACCATATCACTACTCCTAACGCCAACACTAGAAGTAGCCGGGGAACATGCCTACGTTGGTCGCTAGATGTCTCGCGCCAGCCGGAGGACTAACTACCCCTAGAAGAGGAAAACAAAGACCTCTCTTGCCTCCAGAGAATAGACCCCAAAAGTCGGATACAAGCCCCCCACAAATAATAACGGTGAGGTAAGAGGAAATGACAAACACAGAGATGAACTAGGTTTAGCAAAGAGAGGCCCACTTACTAATAGCAGAATGTAGTAAGATAACTTATATGGTCAACAAAAACCCTAACAAAATTCCACACTGGAGATACAAGAACCCCCGAACCGTCTAACGGCCCGGGGGGAGAACTCCAGCCTCCCTAGAGCTTCCAGCAAGGTTAGGATACAGATTATGTACAAGCTGGACAAAAATGCAAACAAAAACAAATAGCAAAAAGCAAGAAAGCAGACTTAGCTTAATTTAGCAGGAACCAGGATCAGTAGACAAGAGCACAACAGATTAGCTCTGATTACAACGTTGCCAGGCATTGAACTGAAGGTCCAGGGAGCTTATATAGCAACACCCCTGACCTAACGACCCAGGTGAGCATACAAGGGATGAATGACATACCCAGAGTCAAATCACTAGTAACCACTAGAGGGAGCCAAAAGGTAAATTCACAACAGTGGTGGCAGCATCATGCTATGGGGGTGTTTTTTAGCTGCAAGAACAGGAGGACTGGTTGCCATTGAAGGAAACATGAATGTGGCCAAGTACAGAGATATCCTGGATGAAAACCTCTTCCAGAGTGCTCTGGAGCTCAGACTTGGCTGAAGGTTCACCTTCCAACAAGACAATGACCCTAAGCACACAGCTAAAATAACAAAGGACTGGCTTCAGAACAACTCTGTGACCATTCTTAACTAGCCCAGCCAGACCCCTGACCTATACCCAATTGAGCATCTCTGGAGAGACCTGAAAATGGCTGTCCACCAACATTCACCATCCAACCTAACGGAACTGGAGAGGATCTGCAAAGAAGAATGGCAGAGGATCCCCAAATCCAGGTGTGAAAAACTTGTTGCATCATTCCCAAGAAGACTCGTGGCTGTACTAGCTCAAAAGGTGCTTCTACTCAATACTGAGCAAAGGGTCTGAATACTTATGACCATGTGATATTTCAGTTTTTCTTATTTAATAAATTTGCAAAAATGACTACATTTCTTTTTTTTCAGTCAAGATGGGGTGCAGAGAAAAAAATGAACTCTTTTGAATTTACCAAATGGCTGCAATGAAAAAGAGTGAAAAATTTAAAGGGGTCTGAATACTTTCGGTACCCGTGCCCAATCAGCGCTGGTGTCACTTTCTCCGGCTTCCAGTCGAAATGAACATGAAGAGAAAGTTCGAGATCAGCTGCAGCCCTAGACTTCCGCTTCATGTTCAGTTTGTCTGAAGGCAGAGACTGTGATGCCAGTACTGATTGGGCACCAGGCAGCCCTGGGACGAGTGCAGACACTGCTGGAACGGAGCTAGGACTGGAGACAAGTATACGTTTATTTATTTTATCGGGGCCGAACATTTAGTTTAAGAAGGGGTTGTTCTAGTAGTGGACAACCCCATTAAGGGAGAGCCAGGTGTGATTAGGAGAATGCTCCTGAAAAGGCTTAGAGAGAGGGTATCCCCTAAAGATCGTCCACATTTCGCAACATAGCAACATCCATTGTTCAGTATGTCCCTCACAATATCATCCTGATTAATAACAGGTAAATATTTAGCAACAATATTTTTCATTTTGTTAAATTGAAGACTAAATGTGGTGGAAAAAGTAATAGGACAAGAAGATCACCCTTCCCATCTGTGTCTGTTGGTAAACAGATGTTCCTCCCAAGTTCTTTCATTGACTTTAGTTAATGCTGACATAATGCGAATGGCAATGACGTGTACAATTTCCATATTAGTATCATCCGCATTCTCTTGATAGAAGAGAATGTAAAGCATCTGGATGAGGACAGGTCAGTATACAATTTCATTCCCATAGGGGTGGAGCCGCATGTTCATTACTTTAATGAGCGATACCAGTGACCGCTGAACACCGGAACAAGCTGCCGGTGCCTGGAGACCAACACATCGGAGAAGCTGCCAGTGACTGCGCCGGGAGGGTGAGTATGACGGGGGAGGGTGAGCATTGCATGATATTCACCTGTCCCCGTTCCACCGCCAGGCTCGGTCTTCCGCATCCTCAGGCTGTGACGTTCAGGTCAGAGGGCACTCTGCCAGGACAGTCGCGGCAGAGAGCCAGAAGACACAGCGGCGCGCAGCGGTGGAACAGGGACAGGTGAATATCACAAGTGTCGGGGGCCTGAGCGACAAGAGGTGAGTATGTCTTTTCTTTTTTTTAATCGCTGCAGCAGCATATGGGGCATAATATTCTATGGAGCTTCTTATGGGGCCATAATCAACCTTTGTGCAGCATTATATGGGTCAAATGTTTCTATGGAGCATCTTATGAGGCCATAATCAACCTTTATGCAGCATTGTATGGGGCATATTTTTGTATGGAGCATCTTATGGGGCCCCATCAAACTTTATGGCGCATTATATGGGGCATATTTTTGTGTGGGGCATCTTATGGGGCCCATCATACACTTTATGGAGCATTATATGGGGTGTATTTTGTATGGAGCTTTATATGGGGCTCCTGATTCAATATGGATATTCAAAAACACTTACTACACCTACTGATGTCTCAATTAATTTTACTTTTATTGGTATCTATTTTTATTTTTGAAATTTACCAGTAGCTGCTGCATTTCCCACCCTAGGCTTAAACTCGAGTCATTAAGTTTTCCCAATTTTTTGTGGCAAAATTAGGGGTCTCTGCTTATACTCGACTATATACGGTACTTTTTTTTAACCAAGCATAGGGGAAAATTATGGAGTCCTCAATTCTGAGGAAAAAAATTATGGAATCATGAGAAACAAAAACAAAAAAACACTCCAAAACATCACTAGTATTTTGTTGCACCACCTCTGGCTTTTCTAACAGCTTGCAGTCTCTGAGGCATGGACTTAATGAGTGTCAAACAGTAATCTTCATCAATCTGGCTCCAACTTTCTCTGATTGCTGTTGCCAGATCAGCTTTGCAGGTTGGAGCCTTGTCATGGACCATTTACTTCAACTTCCACCAAAGATTTTCATGACATTGACCTCATGTGTCTCTTTTCAAGGAATGTTTTCAGTTTTTTCTCTATTGCAGGATGCATTATCATCTTGAAAAATAATTTCATCATCCCCAAACATCCTTTCAATTGATGGGATAAGAAAAGTGTCCAAAATATCAACATAAACTTGTGCATTTATTGAAGATGTAATGACAGCCGTCTCCCCAGTGCCTTTACCTGACATGCGGCCCCATATCATCAATGATTGTAGAAATTTGCATGTTCTCTTCAGGCAGTCATCTTTAGAAATCTCATTGGCACCAAACAAAAGTTACAGAATCATCATCTTGCCCAATGCCGA
Source organism: Ranitomeya variabilis (assembly GCF_051348905.1). Lineage (NCBI taxonomy): Eukaryota > Metazoa > Chordata > Amphibia > Anura > Dendrobatidae > Ranitomeya > Ranitomeya variabilis. The sequence goes on along the minus strand of NC_135232.1, from coordinate 652,570,645 downwards.
TTCGTGATTCATCACTGAATTACTTTCTTCCAGTCATCCACAGTCCACGATTGCTTTTCCTTAGCCCATTGTAACCTTGTTTTTTTCTGTTTAGGAGTTAATGATGGCTTTCGTTTAGCTTTTCTGTGTGTAAATCCCATTTCCTTTACGCGGTTTCTTACAGTTCGGTCACAGACGTTGACTCCAGTTTCCACCCATTCGTTCCGCATTTGTTTTGTTGTGCATTTCCTGTTTTGGAGCCATATTGCTTTAAGTTTCTGGTTTTGACGCTTTGAATCAGTCTTCCTTGGTCTACCAGTATGTTTGCCTTTAACAACCTTCCCATGTTGTTTGTATTTACAGGGTGATTCCATAATTTTTCCCTCAGAATTGAGTGACTCCATAATTTTTCCCCTCTGCTTGGGTAAAAAAAAGTAACCATTACTGACTACCACATTTTTTGTTCTTGATTTCTTCTAGTGTTTCTTAAAGCCATAAAGTTGCCATTTCAAATGACTTTAGTTTTGTGCCATGTCTGTGATTTGCTTTTTTTCTACAAAATTAAACAACTGAATGAACATCCTCCAAGGCCGGTGATTCCATAATTTTTGCCAGGGGTTGTAATAAATCTCAGCTGATGTCAGGACACAGGCTCAGCTGGTAGTGTGAATGTGCTCTTACACATAGCACATATATACCAACTCATGCTCCAGCTAGTTTCTCTGGTTTTACCCATAATAAATCACATTTTATTTTTCAACTTTAAATAAAAATTAAAGAAAAACAACCTTTGCCGTCATTTACACATCCCATATTCCAGCTTATGCTGGAGGACAAACTAGAGGAAATATCAAGGTCTCTGCCTATCATACACAGAACAAAGTATGAATCTGGTGTATTTAATATACAGTTATATAAAACACACATATATATATATATATATATATATATATATATATATATATATATATATATATGTGTGTGTGTGTGTGTGTGTGTGTGTGTGTGTGTGTGTGTGTGTGTGTGTGTGTGTGTGTGTGTATATGTATGTATATATATATATATATATATATATATATATATATATATATATATATATATATATATATATATCCTTAAGAACGAGGGTGTTATTTTGTGCTATAAAGTGTTTGGTTAGGATGATTTCTTATTTTAAAAAAACCACAAAAACATTAGATTTCTTAGATATTTTTTTTTCAGTTTTGTTGCCCCACCTGTGCCCATAAAAAGGGGAAAATTCCTACTTATTGAGAGGTAACGTGTAATTTCAAAGTGTGACATTTAGTTGTGACCATACTGTTGTCAGAAAGCCTTGGTCTGGTAAGGGTTAAGTAACAAGGCTACTAAACGGAATCCTTTATAGGACAAGGACAATGTATGGGGGACGGGAACATTCAGTAGTGGGGTCACGGTAACCAGGAGGGTGCAGTGATTTAATAGCAAAAAATTAAGAATGGAAACATTAGAACAGAACTATACAGAAAGATCACTGCTGGTTAGGAAGAATAGTGATGTAGAGTTTCAGCGGAGAAGAGACATGACGTAGACAGAGTGGTTTCATGGAAGTCATTTTGCTTTTAACCCTTCTTTTTCTAGGGTTTCACCTGAACAATCAGCTGTATGACATCATCACCATGCGTTATGCAAACAAGCACATGAACATTGACTTTGACAGTTTTATCTGCTGCTTTGTGCGTTTGGAGGGAATGTTTAGTAAGTGACTTTTTCTCCTTATTTACAGTGAATTAATCATGGCATAAGCATATGAAAAAGTGTCACAAAAATAAGAGCTCCTGCGTGTTGTATTTATGTGCTGGCCATTAGAGCAGCACTATGGGGTCCTAGCTAGAAGACATTTGATCTACAGGTCCTTCTCAAAAAATTAGCATATAGTGTTAAATTTCATTATTTACCATAATGTAATGATTACAATTAAACTTTCATATATTATAGATTCATTATCCACCAACTGAAATTTGTCAGGTCTTTTATTGTTTTAATACTGATGATTTTGGCATACAACTCCTGAAAACCCAAAAAACCTGTCTCAATAAATTAGCATATCAAGAAAAGGTTCTCTAAACGACCTATTACCCTAATCTTCTGAATCAACTAATTAACTCTAAACACATGCAAAAGATACCTGAGGCTTTTAAAAACTCCCTGCCTGGTTCATTACTCAAAACCCCCATCATGGGTAAGACTAGCGACCTGACAGATGTCAAGAAGGCCATCATTGACACCCTCAAGCAAGAGGGTAAGACCCAGAAAGAAATTTCTCAACAAATAGGTTGTTCCCAGAGTGCTGTATCAAGGCACCTCAATGGTAAGTCTGTTGGAAGGAAACAATGTGGCAGAAAACGCTGTACAACGAGAAGAGGTGACCGGACCCTGAGGAAGATTGTGGAGAAGGACCGATTCCAGACCTTGGGGAACCTGAGGAAGCAGTGGACTGAGTCTGGTGTGGAAACATCCAGAGCCACCGTGCACAGGCGTGTGCAGGAAATGGGCTACAGGTGCCGCATTCCCCAGGTAAAGCCACTTTTGAACCATAAACAGCGGCAGAAGCGCCTGACCTGGGCTACAGAGAAGCAGCACTGGACTGTTGCTAAGTGGTCCCAAGTACTTTTTTCTGATGAAAGCAAATTTTGCATGTCATTCGGAAATCAAGGTGCCAGAGTCTGGAGGAAGACTGGGGAGAAGGAAATGCCAAAATGCCTGAAGTCCAGTGTCAAGTACCCACAGTCAGTGATGGTGTGGGGTGCCATGTCAGCTGCTGGTGTTGGTCCACTGTGTTTCATCAAGGGCAGGGTCAATGCAGCTAGCTATCAGGAGATTTTGGAGCACTTCATGCTTCCATCGGCTGAAATGCTTTATGGAGATGAAGATTTCATTTTTCAGCACGACCTGGCACCTGCTCACAGTGCCAAAACCACTGGTAAATGGTTTACTGACCATGGTATTACTGTGCTCAATTGGCCTGCCAACTCTCCTGACCTGAACCCCATAGAGAATCTGTGGGATATTGTGAAGAGAAAGTTGAGAGACGCAAGACCCAACACTCTGGATGAGCTTAAGGCCGCTATTGAAGCATCCTGGGCCTCCATAACATCTCAGCAGTGTCACAGGCTGATTGCCTCCATGCCACGCCGCATTGAAGCAGTCATTTCTGCCAAAGGATTCCCGACCAAGTATTGAGTGCATAACTGAACATTATTATTTGATGGTTTTTTTGTTTGTTATTAAAAAACACTTTTATTTGATTGGACGGGTGAAATATGCTAATTTATTGAGACAGGTTTTTTGGGTTTTCAGGAGTTGTATGCCAAAATCATCAGTATTAAAACAATAAAAGACCTGACAAATTTCAGTTGGTGGATAATGAATCTATAATATATGAAAGTTTAATTGTAATCATTACATTATGGTAAATAATGAAATTTAACACTATATGCTAATTTTTTGAGAAGGACCTGTACTCGCTGGCAGATCTTGTGACCCCAGCAAACAGTGGGGGGAAACGTTGACTGTTAAAAATTGCTAACAGTATGGGATTCACAGTCCTACCTTATCATAGTTATCATAGTACAGACCTCCCTATAAAAAGAAGTCTGCTTGCACTGCCAGGGGTAAAAAGTAGTGATAAGTGAATATGCAGGGATAAGGTGTTATCTGAGCATGCTCTGGTGCTGAGTCTTCGGAGTGCTCGAAAATAGGTTAGAGTCCCCACGGCTGCATGTCTCGCGGCTGTTCGATGGGCAATCCCTGCGACTTCTACGAAACATGCAACCGTAGGGACTCAAACATACTTTTCAAGCTCACTGAAAACACTCGATTAGCATCCAAGCATGCTCGGGTAAAGCCTTATCCCAGCATGTTCGCTCAACACTTGTAAAAACCAGTGCAAGGAAGAACGGGAGTTGCCGCCACCTCCACTCTTCTTTTGCTCTCGCCTTTATGATCGTGCAGGAATAATTATATGCATCCAACTTGGTGGAAAGTTCAGTAGCCACAATAAAAGCCATCCCAAAATTCTGTATTTTATGGTGCAGAGGACCAGGGGTTGATACAACTCGTACATTATAGTCACTTACCTTTTGTTTTATAGGAGCCTTCCACGCATTTGACAAAGATGGTGATGGTATTATTAAACTCAATGTACTGGAGGTAAATATAACTTCTCATAACTCTCTCCCCCTCTATACGCTTAAAAGAATGGAGTTGTCAAAAAAGGGACTGAAAAAAAAAAACCCTGCTGGAAAAAACGACTAGTGTGAACTTACCCTAAAGGAACATTCACAGCTTGTGAATATGCTGTAACTTTGGGTGCCAGCTAAGTATACAAGTTTCAGCAAATTCAGTCTCCAAGTTTGTGAAAATTTCGGTGTAAAAATTGACCAGTTCTAACTTTTAACAATACTTTGCAATGCGATGGGTTTAAGTGTCAGCAAATCTGCTACCTGTGAACATAGTCCTATTAGTGGAAATAAAGTAACATCCTCCAAAAAAAAAATGCAGCCAATTGTTTACCTTGGCCTGGCAGCTTTTTACTCTTTATTATGGCAAACTATGATGAAAAATTGCAAGTAACTATTACCAAAAGTAATGACATATTTGAAGCCCCCCCACAAAATATAAGTCCCTCCGTTTTTTCATAAAAAGAAGTAAATTGAAAAGCTGCTGCAAGGTGAACAATGTAAAATAATGAAAAAGGAGATTTTTGTGTACTCACCATAAAATCTTTTTCTACGAGCCAATCATTGGGGGACACAGTACCATGGGTGTTATGCTGCTTGCCACCAGGAGGACACTAAGTAAACACAAAGAATTAACTCCTCCTCTGCAGTATACACCCCTTGACTGGCCAGTAACGACCCAGTTCGGTAGTAAATCAGTAGGAGTATAAGAAAAACCAAGACAAGTAAACTATGTCAAAAACGGAGGAACAAACCACAACAACAACCAGCCAATAGGCTAACAGGGTGGGTGCTGTGTCCCCCAATGATTGGCTCGGAGAAAAAGATTTTACGTTGAGTACACAAAAATCTCCTTTTCTCCTACGCCTCATTGGGGGACACAGGACCATGGGACATCCTAAAGCAGTCCCTGGGTGGGGAGCAATTGCACTGCTAAAACGCCATATACCACTGGCTTACTGAGGTACCGCTGTCTGCAGAATGCGCCTGCCAAGGGCAGCGTCTGCCGAAGCCTGGGTATGAACGTGATAGTGCTTCGTGAAGGTATGCAGACTGGACCAAGTTGCAGCTTTACAAAGCTGTTGTGCTGAAGCCTGGTGCCGAATAGCCCAAGAAGCACCGACCGACCGAGTCGAATGCGCCTTAATCCCTGCTGGGACAGGGGTGTTCCTGGCACGGTAGAATTCCTGAATAGTGGAGCGAATCCACTTGGCTAAAGTGGCCTTTGAGGCGGGTAGACCTTTCCTATGTCCCTCCGGAAGCACGAACAGGACATCCGACTTACAGAAGGGAGCCGTGCGAGATATGTACCGCTGAAGAGCTCTAACCACATCCAGAGTATGGAGAGCTTTCTCGATACAATGGGTTGGTGCCGGACAGAATGACGGCAAGACAATGTCCTCATTTAGATGAAAGGAGGAGACGATTTTAGGTAGGAAAGAGGGAGAGGTTCCCAAAACTACCTTGTCTGGGTGAAAAATCAGAAAAGGGGGTCAGCAAGAGAGGGCCGCCAACTCAGAAACTCTCCTGATTGACGTAATCGCCACGAGAAAGACCACCTTCCATGAAAGGAGAGTGAGATAGATGTCCCGGAAATGGTTCTAAAGGGGTCTCCTGAAGAACTCCGAGAACCAAGTTAAGATCCCATGAAGCCAAAGGCATTCTATAGGGAGGGACCACCCGGGAGACTCCTTGGATGAACGTCTTAACCAGCAGTCTGGAAGCGATCTTTTGTTGGAATAGAACAGACAATGCGGACACTTGTCCCTTGAGCGAGCCTAGGGCAAGGCCTCACTCTAAACCTGATTGGAGAAACTCCAGAATTGACAGAATGGAAAAAAAACAGAGGAGAACGTCCATGGGCATTGTACCATGAAAAGAAGATGCGCCAGGTGCGATGATAAATGCGCATGGATACGGGTTTCCTAACGCGAATCATGGTAGAAGAAACTCCTGGAGAGAATCCGGCTTGGGCTAAAATCCAGGAATCAACGGCCACGCCGTCAAAGACAGGGCCCCAGAGTTCTGGTGGCAAATCGGGCCCTGAGAGAAGATCCATGCAATCTGGAAGCTGCCAGGGAACGTCGGCAACCATTTGGACGAGTTCCGCGTACCATGCTCAGCGCGGCCAGTCCGGCGCGACGAGGATCACCGGTCTCCCCTCTGCCCTGATCTTCTTGATGACTCTCGGGAGCAGAGAAAGAGGGGGAAATATGTATGGCAGCTGGAACCGATGCCACGACAGGACCAGGGCATCTGCCCCGATGGCGCAAGTATCGCGGGATCGAGCAATGAACTGGGGAACCTGGTTGTTGAGTCTCGAGGCCATGAGACCCACATCCGGCGTCCCAAAGCGAAGACAAATCTGCTGGAAGACTTCCGGATGGACCACTCGCCCGAGGCAAAAGACCTTGGCGACTGAGGAAGTCCGCTTCCCAATTCTCCACACCCGGTATATGGATCCCCGAGATGAGCGAGTGATTGATCTCGGCCCAGAGCAGGATGTGGGAGACTTCGAGCATGGATGCCCTGCTGCGGGTTCCCCCTTGCCGGTTGATATACGCCATGACTGTGGCGTTGTCGGATTGGATTCTGATGGGATGGCCTGCGAGAAGGTGGTGAAAGTTGCGTAAGGCAAGTGTGATCGCTCGAATCTCCAAAATAGTGATTGGAAGACGCGACTCTCTTGTGGACCAACGACCCTGTGCCGTGTGGTGATTGAAAACTGCGCCCCAGCTGAAAAGGCTGGCATCGGTGGTCACCACTAACCAGCGCACTGGGAGAAAGGACTTCCCTTGGTTCAGGAAGAACTCTAGCGTCCACCACCTGAGGGTCTGGCTGACCTGTGGGGACAGGCAAAAACGACGGTCGAGGGAAAACGGACTCCTATCCCAGGCTAACCGCAGCGCCTGTTGCAGGGGATGGAGATGGAACTGCGCAAATGAAACGGCTTCCATCACCGCAACCATTTTCCAGAGGATGCACATCGCGAAGCGAATGGAGGGACTGGGCGGGAGAGCTTGTCTGCTCCCTGTTGTAAGGACAAGACCTTCTCTGGAGGGAGAATAACTAACCCGCGGGAAGAGTCCAAAATCATGCCGAGGAAGCAAATTTGCTGAGTCGGCACTGGAGATGATTTCTCGAAGTTGATTTTCCAACCCAGGCGAGAAAGAGTATCCACAGTGATACTCACAGACTCCTCGCAGGCAGAATGGGATGGACCCTTGATTAATAGGTCGTCCAGATACGGAAGAACTACCACTCCCCAAGCGTGAAGAATGGCCATGACCTTCGTGAAGACTCTGGGGGCGGTGGCGAGGCCGAAGGGAAAGGCCACAAACTGGAAGTGTTCTTCTTGGACTGCAAAGCGCAGGAACTGCTGAGAGGGAAAAATTGGAATATGTAGATAAGCATCCTTAACCCCTTCACCCCCGGAGCTTTTTCCATTTTTCCGTTTTCGTTTTTCGCTCCCCTCCTTCCCAGAGCCATAACTTTTTTATTTTTCCATCAATTTGGCCATGTGAGGGCTTATTTTTTTGCGGGACGAGTTGTACTTTTGAACGACATCATTGGTTTTAGCATGTCGTGTACTAGAAAACGGGAAAAAAATTCCAAGTGCAGTGAAATTGCAAAAAAAGTGCAATCCCACACTTGTTTTTTGCTTGCCTATTTTGCTAGGTTCACTAAATGCTAAAACTGACCTGCCGTTATGATTCTCCAGGTCACTACGAGTTCATAGACACCTAACATGACTAGGTTATTTTTCACCTAAGTGGTGAAAAAAAATTCCAAACTTTGCAAAAAACAAAACAAAACAAAATTGCGCCATTTTCCGATACTCGTAGCGTCTCCATTTTTCGTGATCTGGGGTCAGGTGAGGGCTTCTTTTTTGCGTGCCGAGCTGGCGTTTTTAATGATAGCATTTTGGTGTAGATACGTTCTTTTGATCGCCCGTTATTGCATTTTAATGCAATGTCGTGGCGACCAAAAAAACGTAAATCTGGCGTTTCGAATTTTTTTCTCATTACGCCATTTAGCGATCAGGTTAATGCTTTTTTTTAATTGATAGATCTGGCGATTCTGAACGCGGCGATACCAAATATGTGTAGTTTTTTTTTTTTTTTTCATTGATTTATTTTGATTGGGGCGAAAGGGGGGTGATTTAAACTTTTATGTTTTTTTTATTTTTTTCACATTTTTAAAAACTTTTTTTTTTTACTTTTGCCATGCTTCTATAGCCTCCATGGGAGGCTAGAAGCAGGCACAGCCCGATCGGCTCTGCTACATAACAGCGATCATCAGATCGCTGTTATGTAGCTAAAATGCAGGTGTGCTGTGAGCGCCGACCACAGGGGGGCGCTCACAGCCACCGGCAATCAGTAACCATAGAGGTCTCAAGGACCTCTATGGTTACAATGGAGGAGCATCGCCGACCCCCGATCATGTGACAGGGGTCGGCGATGCGCTCATATCCGGCCGCACGGCCGGGTGCGGTAGTTAAATGCCGCTGTCTGCGTTTGACAGCGGCATTTAACTAGTTAATAGCGGCGGGTGATCGCGATTTCACCCGCCGCTATTGCGCGCACATGTCAGCTGTAAAAAACAGCTGACATGTCGCGACTTTGATGTGCGCTCACCGCCGGAGCGCACATCAAAGCGGGGGTCCCGACATGTGACGTACTATTCCGTCACATGTCGGGAAGGGGTTAATGTCTATGGATGCAAAGAACTCTCCTTTTTCCAGGGACACGACAACGGAATGGAGCGAGTCCATCCGAAGTGTCGGACCCGTACGAACTTGTTTAGCAGTTTGAGGTCCAGTATGGGCCGTAGAGTCCCGTCCTTCTTTGGGACCACGAATAGGTTGGAGTAAAACCCCTTGAACCTTTGGTCTCGAGGGACCGGAACGATGACACCGTCCCTTTGAAGCGCCTGTATGGCCTGAAGATGTGACGCCCTTGATTTGGGGGGAGAAGACTGGAAGAAGCGCGGAGGGGGGATGGAAAAAAAACTCGATTTTGTATCTGGAAGACACGAGCTCTCTGACCCACTCGTCGTGAACGACCGACAGCCAATTTTGATGGAACGAAAGAAGGCGTCCGACTACTTTGCCGGTGTCCGCCGGACACGTCGACGAGTCATTGTGTAGAAGGTTTAAGGGATGCGGATGCCTTAGGGCCAGAAGGTCTCGGTCTGGGTTTCCAGGAACTTTTTTTGGTCTGTATGAGACCTGGGGATTTCTGTTTTCCCGCCGTCCCGAACCAGGGGAAGAGGAGGACCAACTGGAGTTGTTACGAAAGGAACGGAATCGAAACTGTTGTTGATTCCGAAAAGGCTGGGCATGCTTTTGCTGGGGAAGAAATTTACTCTTCCCTCCAGTAGCGTCAGAAATGATTTGGTCTAGTTTCTCCCCAAATAAACGGCCAGCTTGGTAAGGTAAAGAAGTCAGCGACTTTTTAGAAGTAGAATCTGCTTGGCAATTGCAGAGCCATAAGGCCCTCCTGATGGAGATTGCGCTTGCAGACGCTTGCGCTGCGCAATTAGCCGCATCTATGGAAGCGTTAACTATGAAATCTCCGGCCTGAGCTATCTGGTTAGCCAGTCTGGCCGCCTCTGAGGGAAGATTACTGTCATGGATGGTAGAGGTTAACACCTCTGCCCAGGACACCATTGCCTTAGCTACCCAAGTATCAGCAAAAGATGGAAGGAGAGCTGCCCCTGAGGCCAAGAGTGAGCGAGCCAGGTAGTCAATTTGACGGTCAGAAGGATTTTTGACTGATGACCCGTCGGACAGAGATAAGGCAGTTTTGGATGCGAGTCGCGATACAGCAGGATCCACAGAAGGAGAGAGAAGCAACTCCTTCACCAGATCCTTGGAGAAAGGATATTTAGCTTCCGTGGCTTTTTGAGCCGTAAATCGCTTCTCCAGGTGTTCCCTGTGTTTTTGGACAATGTCCTGAAACTCAGGGTGATTAGCAAATATCTTTTGAACGCGTTTAGTCTTTTTAAAAGACACGACGTGTTCCTGAGTGGATACAGATTCCTCGTCCACCATTAGTGTTTTGTTGACTGCCTCATTAAGGGAGTCAAGTGTCTCCTGACTGATAGAGGAGTCCTGGGTTAAAGATTCCTCCGACTCGTATTCTGAGTCATGTACGCTGTGACCCTCGGAGGAGCGAGATGAGCTCACAGATGCTGAAGCTCGAGCATGGACGGGAGGATGAGGGAAGGGTTCTTTTTCTGGCACCCCGAGAGTCCCGTAGTACGGTACGCCCCCTGTGGTCGGACGGCCCCGCACCGTTGCCAGATTCCGTCGCAGCCGACGGAGGTGAGATCTGGCTTAAGGAGGACCCCCGGAAAGAGTTCAATGCCTTGACCAAGAAATCCATTGAACATGACAAGGACGCAGCCCACTCAGAAGGGTTAGGTTCGACGGGGTCGGTGGAGACATTGGGGGTGGAGGCAGAAGGCGGCTGCGCACAGGCCGGGCCAGAGTTCTGGCACAAGGGGGTATTGTGGGCAAGTGACCATGCAGAATTGCAAGTGGCACATGAAGTATAAAACAAAGTGTGCTTTTTATTGCCCAGTTTAGCCTCCTTAGATTGAGACAGTGTATGTCTATTCTCCAGTAAACTGCTAATAGCAGGGCTATGGGTGCAGAGAAGGAGTTAAGCTTTTCCCTATGGAGTGGAGCAGCTTTCCCACGGTCCTGTGCTGGTGTCCCGAGGGAGGAAGAGAGGGAAATAGCGTTTTCGGCTGAATTTCCCTGCAGCAGTGGAGTCCCAATATGGCGCCCGTTCAGAATGAGAAGCACCGGAGAAGAGGGCGGGGCTTCGGCAGTGGGCGGGACTTTTGAATTGCGGCCTAGTCCGACTGAAGAAGCTGGGGACTAAATTAGTGGAGCCGGCCGGCGGCCGCGACGCCTAACGATCACCGCTGGCATCTAGCCAGCGGTACCTCTCCCCAGGGACCCGGACCGCACCTTCCCACGCCAGTAGCGTGAGGAAGGGTAGTACCCATCGAGGAGGGAGCCACCTCCAGCTCAATTGATCCTCCCTATGCCAGGGGATGGAGAGCGTCCTGATGTGTGCTTGCCGCAGGGGACTTACAACTGTGCCTGCCGCAGGGGGCTTACGGCTACTGTGGGGACTACATGATGCCAACAGGTGAGGGCTTAATTGCGGAGGAGCCCGGGAAATGCACATAAGAGGTATACTCTATGTGCTCGCCATCTTACAGGGGGGAGTTCGGGACCGTATAGGAACTGTCGCCCTAACATAGATTAGTTGTGCCCCAGTCGCAGGAGAGGTACGGGGAAGTATACTCGCCTGTTGATAGTTCGGGTGAGAGCGGACCCTCAAAAGGAATCCGTCGCCCCCTTCACTCCGTTAATTAAAAAATAAAAATTTACAGAAAAATAAAATAAAAACCGCTGGGGTCCGAGAACAGACCCAAGTGCCTCATACAGACACTAAGCAAGAACTGGGTCGTTACTGGCCAGTCAAGGGGTGTATACTGTAGAGGAGGAGTTAATTCTTTGTGTTTACTTAGTGTCCTCCTGGTGGCAAGCAGCATAACACCCATGGTCCTGTGTCCCCCAATGAAGCGTAGGAGAAATACCCTTTTAGGCCGGCGTCACACTGGCATATTGCATCCGATGCGAGATTCTAATGACACTCGGCTCCTGCTCGCAGCAGAGCAGGAGCCGAGTGTCATGCGTCTGTACTCTGATTCTCTCGCACAGGGAGGATCGGAGCACAGCTGCGGTGGAGGCGGAGAAATGAATTTCTCCATCTCCTCCATTGCTGGGGTCCGCTTATAACGCACAGCACTCGGATGATATCCAAGTGATGTGCGCTGTCTCACTCGCACCCATAGGCTTATATGGGTGCGAGTGAGCCGAGAGTTTTCCTCGGTGCGAGACAATCGCAGCATGCTGCATACAATTGTATCGAAACGAGGAAAACGGCTGACAAAGTTGGCTGGTGGGAGCTGCCCCATAGCTTAACATTGGTCCGACACCCGTGTGACGCCGGCCTTAAAATGATAACGGCTCTCCTTATAGCAGACACCACACATGTATGATCAGACATGGGGGCGATAAAACATGAACAAATTTCTACTTAAAGTGTCTTAAGTGCTAATTGTCTTTTCCTTTCAGTGGCTGCAGTTGACTATGTATGCCTAGAATTGACGTGAGCTCCAGCAACCGCTTACATTTCTCAACCACTGTCATACAAGGACGGACTCAGGATCTCTGTTGGACAGAGCCAATCTTTACCTCAAAGCTCCTGCATACGCATCAAATCCAGTTTACGACTTTAACCAATAGCCATGATCTGTCTAGGCGCACAGATTGTAACTTTAGCTTAAACTTCCAATGAAAGTTCTGGAATACAATGGTTACGTGACAAACTGTACGTCTCTGATCAGATGTGTGTCTATTCATTGGCAGGACCTATCACACAACGCACCTCAAATATAAACCAGTGCAGACAGAAGAGGAGCCGCTGAGCCGTGTACCAATTATACAGCATTAATGGGAAACTTAAAGGGAATCTGACAGCAGGCTTTTGTTATGTAATCTGTTCGGAGCATGATGTAGAGACAGAGACCCTGATTCTAGCGATGTGTCACTTAGCTTGCTTGGTGCAGCAGGTGTGAGAGTTTTTCTGCTGCAGATCATGCAGAGCCTTGTATAACCCCACCTACACCACTGATTGGCAGCTTTCTGTCAATGCACATAGAAAACTGCCAATCAGTGGAGGGGGCGTGGTTGGAGCAGGAGGCACCTAGTCATATACTGATAATCTCCTGTTAATAAAACACAGCCTAGTAAGTGACACATTGCTAGAATCAGGGTCTCTATCTCTACATCGTTCTGCTCTCCGATTACATAACAAAAACCTTCTGACAGATTCTCTCTAAAGCAGGGATCTGGCTGCTAAACATGACCCACCCGCTTCTGTCTGCAGTAGTATACAGTCATGAGGGGCAGACAGTGACCACAGTGCAAGATAAAGCCATCATTAATACATGTTCATTCTGTTTATATATCTATGTGAAATGACATTTACCTTAGTGTGCGTTTGCCATGTAGCAATTAAAGATGTGTGATATTTAATAACTGAGCGCTTATGTTTTGTATGTGAAAGTGCCATCCCATAAAAAAGTAGTAATACATGAAAGATAAGTCATGACCTTTATTGGTTATAACTAATATCCCTGGTCAATAAGTTTTTTTTTTCTAAGGGCTGGTGTAAAAAAGAGGCCTAATAAGACCAACACCAACAATAACTTAAAGGCTAGTTAATTATATGCGGTGCAGGCACACCAGTCTAGTTAGGTAGGTTATCTGTATATACTCGTGTATAAGCCGAGATTTTCAGCACAACTTTTTGTGGTGAAAACGTCCCCTTGGCTTATACACAAGTCAATTGTCCAGAATGCTGGCGGGGGACTGGTGTAGTAGCAGCAGGAGCTGGCGGCTGTGGCACAGTGACAGCTGCCGGCTAACAGAAGAGATCATATTCACCCTCCGTCGCTGCATCTCCGTTGTCCCGGCGGCTCTCCTCTCCTGAGCGGTCACGTGGTACCACTCATTAAGGTAATGAATATGGAAGCGTCTGCACTCCCATAGGCGTGGAGCGCATATTCATTAACTTAATGAGCGGTACCACGTGACCGCTCAGCACAGGAGAGCTGCCAGGACACAGATGCAGGCCTGAGGAGGAGCCATGCTTACAACTAGGGGAAGGGGGGGCTGAGCCATGCGGGACTGGGGGAGCCACATACCATGCCAGGACAGGACGGGGGGAGCCACATACCATGCCAGGACAGGGGGAGCCACACATGCCAGGACAGGACGGGGAAGCCACACATGCCAGGCCAGGGGGAGCCACCCATACCAGGCCAGGACGGGGGGAGCCACACATACCAAGCCAGGGCAGGACGGGGGGGAGCCACACATACCAGGCCAGGACAGGATGGGGGGAGCCACACATACAGTACCAGGACAGGATGGGGGTAGGCACGCATAGGAGGACAGGGATGAGGGGACAATTCATACTCAGCTTATACTTGAGTCAATAAGCTTACCCAGTTTTCCGTGGCAAAAGTAGGTGCCTTGGCTTATACTCAGGTCAGGTAACATTTAACTTTGATGTGGTCATAAATCAGGTGAGCGGACCATTAAACTCACTGATGGCGTCGTGTTCAGCAAGCAGTCTATTGTGTGTTGAGGCCCCCAAGAAGTGATTGTTGTGTGAAATAAAGTTACAGCTTTTCCGATCGTTTTGTTCTCTAAGTGGTAAGCCACCACGAGAGATGTTTGAAAAGCGTCTCTCAAAGGGATGCTTTTTTTTTTTTTTTTTTACACATGAGCGAGCGCTCATGTGTATGTAAGAGACAGCCGAGATGGTGATGGCGAGCTTTAGAGACTCTCTCCCATTGTTGGACTGTCTAAAAGCATTGCACGGTGAATAAGCCTCCTTACCTTGACATGCCAGAGCTGGTATGTCACTCTCCACAAGGAGAAACCTTACCCCTTAGACCTCAGTCCAGAGCCTCTCATCTAGCCAAATCAGTTCTCATGCTTCGCACTGACAAGGGCCAACAGCCCAAAACACCGTGTCTGCGGATTGAGATACTGATTTGGCTTTTATCCGAATTCATATTGCAAGACCCGTTAAAGGGTTGATTGTGACTTGTAGGATCGCTACTTCCAACAGGTGGCACTATAGAGTTCAAGTCCTCTTTTTCTCTGAAGAGGCAATTTGCATAAAAGAGCTTAAATAAGTTGTCCACTATTTGGGCAACTTCTCATATCCCATGCTTGGCCCCAATAAAATAACGCCTATACTCATCTCATACCAGTCAGCACTAGTGTCACTGTCCCCACCTTTGGACAAATCTAACATGAAGAGGAAGTCTGGGCTGCATCTGCAGCTCAGACTTTCTCACCATGTTTGATTTGTCTGAAGTTGGGGACAGTGACACTAGTGCTGACTGGTCGCCGGGGTCACGTCACAACACCGCACAAGAGCCCCGGGGAGAGCGAGTGCCGACACTGCGGGGAGAGCGAGTGCCGACACTGCGGGGAGAGCGAGTGCCGACACTGCGGGGAGAGCGAGTGCCGACACTGCGGGGAGAGCGAGTGCCGACATTGCGGGGAGAGCGAGTGCCGACACTGCGGGGAGAGCGAGTGCCGACACTGCGGGGAGAGCGAGTGCCGACACTGCGGGGAGAGCGAGTGCCGACACTGCGGGGAGAGCGAGTGCCGACACTGCGGGGAGAGCGAGTGCCGACACTGCGGGGAGAGCGAGTGCCGACACTGCGGGGAGAGCGAGTGCCGACACTGCGGGGAGAGCGAGTGCCGACACTGCGGGGAGAGCGAGTGCCGACACTGCGGGGAGAGCGAGTGCCGACACTGCGGGGAGAGCGAGTGCCGACACTGCGGGGAGAGCGAGTGCCGACACTGCGGGGAGAGCGAGTGCCGACACTGCGGGGAGAGCGAGTGCCGACACTGCGGGGAGAGCGAGTGCCGACACTGCGGGGAGAGCGAGAGCCGACACTGCGGGGAGAGCGAGAGCCGACACTGCGGGGAGAGCGAGAGCCGACACTGCGGGGAGAGCGAGAGCCGACACTGCGGGGAGAGCGAGTATAGGCTTTACTATTTTTTTTTATATATATATTTTATCGGGACCAAACATTTTGATCAAGGAGGGGTTGTCCTAGTAGTAGACAACCCCTTTAAGGATGGTTTTTCAGTTACCTCACTCTGCATCCAGCAATAGACCGTGCAGCAAAGGTTATAGAAGGCAAGCGATGCAACATTTTAAATAAAAAACCCAATTACAAAAATTATTTTCAGCCCAAAATACATGCATTTAAGAAAGATAAATATCCCTAAAAAGTGAACAACCCCTATAGACCAGGGTTACACTTGAGAGTTCAATGCGAGAAGTCTCTCGCATCAATACCCAGCGCTGCCGCTGGCACTTGGGACCGGAGTGTGTGGCTGCATGTATTTCTATGCAGCCGCACACTACGGTCCCGATTGCCGCAAGCAGTGCCAGGACTTGATGCAACTTTCTCGCATTGAACTCGCAAGTGTGACCCTGGACTTATAACACTGGTCAACAGCATTTTTGGTGCCAAAGATATTTCATCGAATTTAGGGTATTTTTGGGGTGCTGATTCTGAATATGTCATCAGTTTTGCCAGATTGGCTCAAGTTTTTGAGATTTTTGGTATCTTATTTATAGCACTTGTTGGTAAATGCGACGCATCATCTCATTAATTTCTTTGGATTAGTACTTGAACTGAGCAGTTCTCAATATAGTTTTGTGTTAATTAGTGTTCTAAAAGTTTGTTCATAGCTTGATTTTTGCACTAACTTTATGTTGTTGTCTGTTTTCCAGTGAAAAGCATGAACTCATCAAGAAGAAGTTGTCTTAACGATCCAGACTCATTCTGTTACATTTGTGGTGAATACACACTGCCAAAACATAGAAGAAACATAACAGACTTCGTAAAAAAAGTGTATTTTGCCTATTTTGGGGTTATGCTTGGGGACCAAGACAAGTTTTGGGCACCACACAGTGTGCAAAGCATGTATCGAATTATTACAAAAATGGAGCAAAGGACAAAGAAAAAGCTTCAAATTTGGTGTTCCAATGGTGTGGAGAGAGCCAAAAAATCATCATGATGACTGTTATTTATGGTAAACACAGGTACAGGCACATCTTCACAATGAGGGACAGGCCTTCTTGCAGATTCCATGTTACTCCCATTTTCGTTTCTTATGCTTATTGAATCCTTGCACTTGCACTGCACAGAAATAACAGTCATCATGATGATTTTTTGGCTCTCTCCACACCATTGGAACACCAAATTTGAAGCTTTTTCTTTGTCCTTTGCTCCATTTTCGTAATAATTCGATACATGCTTTGCACACTATGTGTGGTGCCCAAAACTTGTCTTGGTCCCCAAGCATAACCCCAAAATAGGCAAAATACACTTTTTTTTACGAAGTCTGTTATGTTTCTTCTATGTTTTGGCAGTGTGTATTCACCACAAATGTAACAGAATGAGTCTGGATCGTTAAGACAACTTCTTCTTGATGAGTTCATGCTTTTCACTGGAAAACAGACAACAACATAAAGTTAGTGCAAAAATCAAGCTATGAACAAACTTTTAGAACACTAATTAACACAAAACTATATTGAGAACTACTGCTCAGTTCAAGTACTAATCCAAAGAAATTAATGAGATGATGCGTCGCATTTACCAACAAGTGCTATAAATAAGATACCAAAAATGTCAAAAACTTGAGCCAGTCTGGCAAAACTGATAGCATATTCAGAATCAGCACCCCAAAAATACCCCAAATTCATTAAAATATTTTGGACACCAGAAAAAAAGTCATAGTTACTCACCGTTAACGGTGTTTCTCGGAGCCCATGACAGCACTACGGAGAGAGGGGATCCGCCCTTCAGGGACAGGAAACCTACAGATAAAAGGGCGGTACCTCTCCCTCACATCAGTTGGTTTACAGAGCATCAGAGGACCTCCAGGTTAGTTGCAACAGAGAGAACATTATTTTATAACATTTCTTAATAGAGGAACCCCGTGCCTAAACGTATAGTATATACATCATATAAATTATATAAATTATATTTAAAAAGGTGCTCACCGCACTCGTGATGGGAGGGAATAAGCAGGTGCTGTCATGGGCTCCGAGAAACACCGTTAACGGTGAGTAACTATGACTTTCTCGGTCTCCCATGACAGCACTACGGAGAGAATTGCAGAGATTAAGCTTAGGGAGGGACCACCGCCTCAAGGACCCTTCGTCCGAAGGTTAAATCAGATACAGAGGCTAGATTTAGTCTATAGTGCCTAAAAAAGGTTGATGGTGATGACCAGGTGGCCGCCTTACAGATTTGCTCTATTGATACCTCTGACCTCTCAGCCCATGAGGTAGCTACTGCTCTTGTGGAATGCGCTTTTATACCATCTGGGATCGTATTCCCCGAGGATGAATATGCCAAGGCTATTGCTTCCTTAATCCATCTGGCTAAAGTCCCCTTGGATGCCCGGAATCCTTTTCTGGGACCC
Organism: Ranitomeya variabilis; assembly: GCF_051348905.1. Lineage (NCBI taxonomy): Eukaryota > Metazoa > Chordata > Amphibia > Anura > Dendrobatidae > Ranitomeya > Ranitomeya variabilis. The sequence continues at coordinate 652,552,327 of NC_135232.1, read as the reverse complement.
TGAAAACAGACAAACAAAGAGCCTTCCTTCCTATACTCCCTGGTGGAATCTAAGTATTGGACTAGGCATCTTCTAACGTCTAGATTATGGAAGTTTAGCTCTTTCTCGTTTTTCGGGTCTGGACAGAAGGATGGTAGGGATACCTCCTGTGACCTATGAAATTTTGATGCCATTTTTGGCAAATAGGCTGGGTCGGGTCTAAGAATGACTCTATCATCCAAGATTTTAGTGAAAGGTGGATTAGAGGAGAGGGCTTGGATGTCACTTATTCGGCGCGCCGATGTTAGAGCTACTAAGAGAATAGTTTTAAGTGATAATGTTTTTATGGAAATTGTTTGTATAGGTTCAAATGGAGGGCCCGTTAATGCTGAAAGGACTAAATTTAGGTCCCATGAGGGTGTTTTTTGAATAACTAAGGGTTTTGATCTTGTAACCGCCTTAATAAATCTTATTACCCATGGGTTAGCAGCAATGTTTTGGTTATATAAGGCTCCTAAAGCTGCTATTTGTACCTTCAGGGTACTGACTGCCAGCCCCTGCTCCAGACCTTTTTGTAGGAACTCCAGAATTTTAGGAATTGAAGGCCTGTCCTGGATATTTACCTTGGAGACAGATAGGAATTTCCTCCATGTCTTCCCGTAAATTTTAGTGGTGATGGGCTTTCTACTTTTTAAGAGTGTAGCCACTAAGTTATCTGAGAAACCTCTTTGTCTTAATAGTCCCCGTTCAAAAACCAGGCTGTCAAATGGAGGTTCGACTCCTGTGGGTGGAAGATTGGACCTTGATGTAGAAGGTCTGGCATATCCGGTAGAACCCACGGATCTGATATCGATAGTATCCTTAGCCAGGAAAACCATGCTCTTTTTGGCCAGAATGGGGCAATCAGGATCATTTTTGTTTTGTCCTCTCTGACTTTCCGAATGACTGCTGGAATCAGAATGGTTGGCGGAAAGGCGTATGTCAGTTTGTGTGTCCATGGAATCAGAAAAGCATCCAGAGCCTGGGGATTCCCTTCTGGGCTTAGAGAACAAAATTTGCCTACTTTTTTGTTTTTGCAATTGGCGAACAGGTCTATTGTTGGTGTCCCCCACATTTTTGTGATCTGATTGTAGATGGATTGGTTTAGGGACCACTCGCCTTGTTTTAACTGAGTCCGGCTCAGGTAATCTGCCCTTTCGTTGTTTGAACCCTGGATGTGTAGTGCCGAGAGGGATAGTAAGTTTTCTTCCGCCAGTTTGATAATTTTGGCTGAGGAACTCATCAGTGAACGAGACCTTGTTCCCCCCTGGTGGTTTATATAGGCTACAGTCACTTTGTTGTCCGAAAGAACTCGGACATGGTGTCCCTGAATATCGGCTAGGAAAAAAAGAAGAGCATGATATACCGCCCAAAGTTCTTTTTGGTTTGAGGATGCTAATAGTATTTGATCTGACCAATTTCCCTGGGCTATTTTGTCCCCCAGGTGGGCCCCCCACCCTTTGGGGCTTGCATCGGTTGTTATTATCCGAGAGATGTTTGGTACCCAAGGGACTCCCTTTGACAGGTTTTGGTCTTTTCCCCACCAGAGAAGGGAATGAATAACTGACGAATCTAGGGTGAGCCGGCTTTCCAATTTGTTTTTTAGTAACAATTGCCATTCCAGGATGTGCCACTGAAGCTCTCTTGTATGAAATTGCGCAAAGGGTATCGCTGGTAGGCATGAGGACAGGGAGCCCAGAAGCGACATTGCCCTCCTTAGAGTCATTGAGGGATTGTGTAACGTTCGCGCTATCATGGACAATATGCTGTCTTTTTTGGGACCCGGAAGCCGGCATTCTTGGACCCGAGAGTCCAATGTCAGTCCTAGGAACTCTTGTACTTGACAGGGTTCCAATTTCGATTTTTTTATGTTTATAAGCCATCCCAAGTCCCTCAGGATGGTCATCACTTGGTCTCTCTTTTCTCTGCAACTTTGTGCTGAGTTGCTTGCGATAAGAAAGTCGTCCAGGTAAGGGACTATTAGTATATCTTGTTCCCTCACGTGGGCCATCATTTCCGCTATTATTTTCGTAAATATACGTGGGGCTATTGAAATCCCGAATGGAAGAGCTTTGTATTGAAAAAACCTTATTTGGCCCTTTATGGAGACTGCCATCCTGAGGAATTTTTGGGATTGATTGTGGATGGGCACATGATAGTATGCGTCGGTTAGATCTATTACGACCATGTAGCAGTTCGGGAAGAGAATCTTTATAGTGGACCTTATCGTCTCCATTTTGAATTTGTAATTTACGACGTATCTGTTTAGGTTTTTTAGATTTATAATTGTCCGAAAGGACCGGTCGGGCTTTGGTACTAAAAATAGAGGGGAGAAAAAACCTTCCCCTACCTCCTGAGGAGATATTTCCCGAATCACCGATTTTTGTAGTAGGGTCATGATTTCCTCCTCTAATGCAGTCTGTTCTGCAGCCGAAGATCTTGTTTTTGTTATCACATAGTTCCGGGGAGGGAAAGACACAAAATCTATTTTTAGGCCATACCGTATGAGATTTAGGATCCAGATGTTGTTGGAAATTTTTTCCCAGGCGGGAAGGGACGATGTTAGTCTTCCTCCCACCGGAGGATAAATGTCATTTGGAGAACTTTTTGTCACGGGAGGTGTTGCCAAAGAGGTAACCCCTATCCCTTCTCCTTCCTTCTTCCCACTTATTCTGCTCTCTGGGGGGTCTACGACGAAAAAATCTGCGGCTCCGAAAAGACTGTTTAAATGGAGTCGGACCCAGATTTGGAAACCCCTTCTTCTTATCCCCCGCCTTTTGGAGGATGTCATCCAGGGTTTCTCCGAATAAAAAATTGCCCTCACAGGGGATAGAACATAACTTTAATTTTGTCTGTAGATCTCCCGGCCAGCTCTTTAGCCACAAGGTTCTTCTGGCAGCGTTGGAAAGAGCAGCGGCCTTAGATGTTAGGCGTACAGAGTCCGCCGAGGAGTCCGCCAGGAACGCTGCTGCTGCTCTCATTGCAGGGAACGAATCCAGCAATTGTTTTCTGGGTAACCCGTCTTTAATCTGACTTTCCAGCTGGTCGATCCACACCATAAGGGATCTGGAGGTGCAAGTAGCTGCAACTGCAGGTCTCAGGCTACCCCCAGCTGATTCCCATGCTCCCTTGAGGAAAGTATCCGCTTTTTTATCTAACGGGTCTTTGAGGGTACCCATGTCCTCGAATGGCAGCGCGAATTTTTTCGAGGCTTTGGCTACTGCAACATCTAGTTTTGGTGCCTTATCCCAAAAAGAGGAAGCCTCATCCTCGAAGGGATATTTTCTTTTAAGGGAGGGTACCGAGGAATTTCTTCTATCCGGTTTCTCCCATTCTTTTTTAATTAATGTCTGGACATTAGGATTTAGGGGAAAAGTTCTTCTCTTTTTTTGTCCCAGACCTCCAAACATCACATCTTGGGCCGTTTTGTCGGGTTTGGGTTCCTCCACCCCCATAGTAGCCCTAACTGCTCTCACTAAGGAATCTACTTCCTCTAGTGGGAAGCAATGTCGGCCCGACTCTTCCTCGGACGAGGAAAGGAGGGATTTTGAATCGTCCGAGTCAGCATTTTCGGACGACGATCGGCCCGAGTGGGAATGTACTGATTCCTTCACCTTCTTCACCTCTTTTTTGGAGGATAGAAGGGCATTCTGAACCTCAGATCTGATCACATTTTTTAGTTCAGAAGCGAAGTCGGGGGTCTCCTCACATAGTAAGCGTTGGATGCATGACTTGCAAAGCTTTTTCTCCCAGGTTACTGGTAAAGCTTTGTTACAGGTGGGGCAGACCCTATTTTTCCTTTTCTCCGTGCTCTTCTTACCCTAGTAAGGGAGAAGAGGGAGCTCCATTATAAATATGTACATTCACGAAGATCACTCACCACCTGGATGTGAAGGCAGGTACCGGTTCTGGAGGGGGACTCGGGCCTGGTAAGGAAGGTCCTTGAGACGGAGTATTAGTTTTCGCAGCGGATCTGCTGCGCCGTGTGGAACGGCTGCTAGATCCACTCCTGGTGCTCTTTGCGTGGCGCTGCTGTCCAGGCTGCAGCTCCTGCGTGTCGCTGTCCTCCATGGTTACAGGGAGAAAGTGCGACACCCATGTGTGCACAATCTCCCTTTTTGTAACCGGCGCCAATCCCCCAGCGTCCGCACTTCCGGTTTCCTGCGCGCTCCCAGGGAGAAGATATTACTGCGCATGCGCGCGCGATGACCCGGAAGTCCTTGCCGCATTTCCGGAGCGGCGGCCATCTTTGTACACCCGGAGCGTGCAGCGGTCGGCACAGGAGCTCCGGGTGATCAGCGCCCCTTCTTCCTATGGAGTCTGGCGGCGTTCTCCCCTCGCTCACCCTGAAGGACCCCTCGGTCCCAGCGGTGGCGGCTTCGGGAGCCGGACAAGCCGCGGCAGGAGCCTCCTCGCTGCCGGAACTCGACCGCCCGGTCCCGGTCCATCGGTCTTCATGTCAGGTACCGTCCGATAGAGAGGTTCCCTGTCAGGGACAGGAAACCAACTGATGCGAGGGAGAGGTACCGCCCTTTTATCTGTAGGTTTCCTGTCCCTGAAGGGCGGATCCCCTCTCTCCGTAGTGCTGTCATGGGAGACCGAGAAATTTTTTTTTTGTTGACCTGTGTAATCGGTATATACATCAGTAAATATATCTAATATCTAAGAAGAATTACACAGAAGCAATAAGTGTGCAAAAACAGTAATTTCTAAATATTTTATTATCTTATATTAGCCCTCAAGAAATGAAAAATGATTAATTTGTATGGAATATTTGTACTTATGGGACAAAAAGTGTTGACAAGAACAAATAGGTAAAATCATACACCATATAAAACATGACAATATGGCAATGCCTATAGAAGAAACCATTCTTCACTAACATTGTATAGTGGAATCTGACAACAGGTTTGTAATAGGTCTCAGAGGATGACAAATACTATATTGTGGCACAGAATAGGACCTCTACTGGAGATGTAGACTGTATTCACACTGTAAACAGCATCCGCTTTGTAAAAAAAAAAAATTCTAAATTTTTGCTAGTTAGGAATACCAAAATGTGAAACAATGTGAACAGAGCCCTTGGCCTCATTTCTGCTACAAGTGGATATAAGCATCTGTTCTACAACCACAGATTTTAGGTTTCAGATTACCAGTGTCACAAATCTATGATGCTGTTACTTTGGGTTGGGAAATTGACAATCAGACTGAGAATTGCAGCGACAGTAGAGAATGAGGCCACACTTCATTTTTGTTGTCACATCTAGAGCAGAGGTGTCAAACTGCATTCCTCGAGGGCCGCCAACAGGTCATGTTTTCAGGATTTCCTTAGCATTCCACAAGGTGCTGGAATCATTCTGTGCAGGTGATTAAATTATCACCTGTGCAATACAAGGAAATCCTGAAAACATGACCTGTTGGCGGCCCTCGAGGAATGCAGTTTGACACCTCTGATCTAGATCATATGCTTGGGGGAAAAGGCATATATTATTAAAATGGTTTGTGTTAACTTACATTTAAGGAAATATTTCAGGGGAATAATTGACTGTTTTTTAAAGGAAAACTTCTACATCTATGCGGCCAGTGCCATAAGGAAGTCACAGCGTTGTGTCTAATACTGTCCTGAGGGTCCTGAAACTAAATAGTAAAACAAAGTGACACTCGTCATGCACACGCAGAACAAACAAGTAAAACCTGGCCATTTATTATACCGATAACCGTTCTGGCGCTTCTATCACTTACACATAGTTGGAAATTGGATGACTTTAGGTTGTTTTTTTTGTAAGCCTCCGTACCCATTCAACACAGGCGTCCTATTTTCTACAAAACACCAAACATGTCCAAAAGCCTCACAAAAATTACACTTCACTACTGATCAGGATTCAGGGTATGTTCACATACAGCAGGTAAGTTGTTAAAATATCTGCGACCTATTCCATAGAGCTAAATGGGGCTGTAGGGTTATGTTCACACATAGCAGACTTTCCACCCAGATTGCAATATTTGCAGCATATCACAGCAGCATGAAACTAGATGAAATCTTACCAAATGCAGATTTTTACTGCAGATCTCACCTTGGGTGAAATTCCATATAATTCTGCAACAAAATTCACAGTGAAAAATGTGCATTTCCTTATGCATAGATTTCCACCAGCGCAATTCTGATAACTGGGAAAGACGCACACAATTTCTGCAACAAAAACTGCTGAGTGAAAACTTCCTTCCACATTTAATGGTAACGGTGCATGTGGGAAATTAGGTTTCTAATACAAAGGAAAAGCCACACGGGAAGGTTTCGACACTTTTTCTACAAACGGCCCAAAACAGTCCTACAACTTACAGTTATATGAAAAAGTTTTGGCACCCCTATTATCTTAAGCTTAATGTTTTATAAAAATTGTTGTTTTTGCAACAGCTATTTCAGTTTCATATATCTAAACTGTTGGACACAGTAATGTTTCTGCCTTGAAATGAGGTTTATTGTACTAACAGAAAATGTGCAATCTGCATTCAAACAAAATTTGACAGGTGCATAAGTATGGGCACCCTTATAATTTTCTTGTTTTAAATACTCCTACCTACTTTTTACTGACTTACTAAAGCACTTGTTTTGGTTTTGTAACCTCATTGAGCTTTGAACTTCATAGCCAGGTGTATGCAATCATGAGAAAAGCTACTTAAAGTGGCCACTTGCAAGTTGTTCTCCTGTTTGAATCTCCTCTGAAGAGTGGCATCATGGGCTTCTCAAAACAACTGTCAAATGATCTGAAAACAAAGATTATTCAACATAGTTGTTCAGGGGAAGGATACAAAAAGCTGTCTCAGAGATTTAACCTGTCAATTTCCACTGTGAGGAACATAGTAAGGAAATGGAAGAACACAGGTACAGTTCTTGTTAAGGCCAGAAGTGTCAGGCGAAGAAAAACATCAGAAAGGCAGAGAAGAAGAATGGTGAGATCAGTCAAGGACAATCCTCAGACCACCTCCAGAGAGCTGCAGCATCAACTTGCTGCAGATGGTGTCACTGTGCATCGGTCAACTATACAACGCACTTTGCACAAGGACAAGCTGTATGGGAGAGTGATGCGAAAGAAGCCGTTTCCGCAAGTACGCCACAAACAGTCGGCTGAGGTATGCAAAAGCACATTTGGAGAAGCCAATTTCTTTTTGGAAGAAGGTCCTGTGGACTGATGAAACCAAGATTGAGTTGTTTGGTCATACAAAAAGGTGTTATGCATGGCGGCAAAAAAACACAGCATTCCAAGAAAAACACTTGCTACCCACAGTAAAATTTGGTGGAGGTTCCATCATGCTTTGGGGCTGTATGGCCAATGCCGGCACCAGGAATCTTGGTAAAGTTGAGGGACGCATGGGTTCCTCTCAGTATCAGCAGATTCTTGACAATAATGTTCATGAATCAGTGACAAAGTTGAAGTTACTCAGGGGATGGATCTTTCATCCAAAACACCGCTCCAAATCTACTCAGGCATTCATGCAGAGGAACAATTACACTGTTCTGGAATGGCCATCCCAGTCCCCAGACCTGAATATCATTGAACATCTGTGGGATCATTTGAAGAGGGCTGTCCATGCTCGGCGACCATCAAACTTAACTGAACTGGAATTGTTTTGTAAAGAGGAATGGTCAAAAATACCTTCATCCAGGATCCAGGAACTCATTAAAAGCTACAGGAAGCGACTAGAGGCTGTTATTTTTGCAAAAGGAGGATCTACTAAATATTAATGTCACTTTTCTGGTGAGGTGCCCATACTTATGCACCTGTCACATTTTGTTTGAATGCAGACTGCCCATTTTCTGTTAGTACAATAAACCTCATTTCAAGGCAGAAACATTACTGTGTCCAACAGTTATTAGATATATGAAACGGAAATAGCTGTTGCAAATAAAAAACATTTTTATAAAACATTAAGCTTAAGATTAATAGGGGTGCCCAAACTTTTTCATATAACTGTACATGTAGAAGCCTTACAGGTGGTTTCCTTAGGCTATGTTCACAGGTTGTGTTTTTGCAGTTTTTTTTTAATGCAAATTAAAACCTGCTTTTTACAGTAACAACAAAAAGGTAGCAGATTTCAGAAATCTCAAACACGATTCCTTATTTTCCAGAATGAATTGGAAAACTTCTGTGCTTATTTATTTATTTTTTTTAAAGTACAGCATGTCACTTCCGTTAGTGACGTTTTTTTTCATCATAGTAAGCAATGAGAACATGCCGAAAACCTGTTTATGGTGCTTTTTGGTGAATAAAATTATCTTTCTTAAACATGGACCATAGACAAATGACACACATACTCAGCACCAAAACTTTATTTTCTCCAAAAATCCTAGTGACCAGTGAATAAAATGGGCAGTTTTTTGCAACTTAGTAACCTTACACTATTGCACGACCCCCAAAAAAAGGTTGAGTGAAAACGTAACATATACAAAAAAAAAAGTCAAACTAAACATGACATGAGATCACGTGCCTTGCAGTACGTGACATGATAGATGTCATCTTTGATAAGGTCTGGGGACATTAATGTGAAGTTTGATTTTCCTAATGACTGGAACAAGACAAGCAATAAAAGTCAAACACATCAAAACCAAGTCAAAGTTATCCCCAAATCTGGTCACATCCAGGCAAGTCATCGGTTGTGTGTTGCTAAATAAACAGCAACTCCGAGAGGTTTCTCTTCGACTCTGTTCACACTGGTGGTTTTCTCCACTTTTTTTCCCCAAATCCTAGAAATGTGTCCACTCATGTATTCACACTGGTTATCAGCTATCTGTTGTTGTTTTCTTTTTTTTTTGTGGGCGGAATAGTGTAGCCTGCTAGGCTATTCTACCCAGGAGAAGAAAAAACAACAACTGCATCTGTCACTTTTTGCCATTAAACATGACATCCGTTCAAGATGCATTGTGTAAGAAAGACTAGAGTGTGACTATTGCATAACTTTAAGACACAAAGCTTCAGCCAAGTCACTCATTCGGTCAGAAGCTTTTACCTTTTGTTCACCTTCAAATATAGCAAAGGCCAAGAGAAAAAAAGAATGAGAACTACGAAAGACCTAACAATCTCTACATGGTGTTTTACTTCATGCCATGCAATCGTTATAGTGAATTTTTGCTGACTTCATGGTAATATTCAATATAGAGGCTGACAATATTTTATCTGAAGGTGAAAGAAGGGAAAAAGCTCCAGTAATGACACCATTCATACAGAAATATCCACTACGCTACACACTACAAACTAGGTGATACAAACTTACCAGTATCTAGTAAGGTTTTTGTGACTAAAGTTTCAATGATTGACATAAAGCGGGAGAAAAAAAACAAAAAAAAAAAACTATGCATTTGTTAATGAACTAAACATGAGAAGGAATTACTATATAAAATATGGCATTTCCAAAACTGAGTGGATAACAAAGTGATGGTATATTTCTTCATGCTGTGCCCATGAGAATAAAAAGAAACATACGTACTCTGAACATTTAAAAAGGTTTGCATTATACCCAATAAATAAGCCATGTAAAATGAAGAACAAGGACATTGGACTGAGGACAAGGACCATGGACGTTGGCGCCAATTCGGCTGGGGCTTTGTGTGCGGTCATTGACAATAATGAGAGAGGACATATCGCAGCACGTTACATCTTCCTGCTAATTAGAGGGTGTATTGTGCACGAAGCCCAAGATGTTCACAGTTGAAAAAATTCTCTTGATGTTGCGTAGAAAGATTCTTCCCAATATGGGAGGTGCTGAGCTTCTTTTACATGTTGCTTAGACTGCCTTCTTCAGCATGACGTTCAATGTGTCCAATAGCATCCTACAAAAAAAAAAACAGGTGAGGAAACATTGTGCTGGAGTGCACTACATTATAGGATCCAATAGCTGCTACCCACAAACTAGAAATGGATGATACAAGTAGCAGGAGATACATTAGCCTTATAGAAATCCTGCACAGAACACGGGTTTGTTTCCTGATGACTAGTTGCCAGTTGGGGTTTAAAAGCAGTTTGTAAGAAGAAAATGACTGTTCAAACCAAGCACATGCGCTCGGGCGCACCCTTGCTGTGATAAACAAGTAGATGAAAAGGTGCTCTATCATCTATCCTTCAATGGCTAAAGTGAAGTCAGAGCTGCCAATCAAAAAAAAGAGGAAAGCACAAAGAGAAGGTACATGAGTGCCTGTGCTTTGTTGGAACAGTTATTTTGTGCTAATAGACTCCATTCAAGAAACTTGCCCCGACTTAGCTAGTTAGCACCTATCACTGGATAGCTTGTTGCCGATTGCTGGAGACAAACTGGAGACAAGTTCTAAAATGCTTTAATGTTGACAGGATTGCCAGAGAAAGCAGAGTACAGCGCTGAGATATCGCTGTCAGTCCAATAGACAATGACTGGAGAAGTGGCTCAATTCTAAAGGGCATTTTAGAGTCCTGTTCCCAGGATTGGTGGGGTCCCAAAAATTGCCAAATTATTATATACTCTGTGGATAGGAGGAAACCCGCCAATTTGGATCATCCATTTAAAGTACTTGGTGTCATGAAACCGAAAATAAAAAGGGGGGCGAGGCAGCTCCTGCATTTTGGACATGGAGAAACAGAGAACCGATCAGACAAAAGGAAGAAGCAGCAGCTGAGCGAATGATACAAGGTATAATGACCAAACATTAGAAATGTATAGCCATTAGAGTGGAGCCAAAAGATTCACCGTACCTTGGTCTGGCACGCGGTTTGGCACCAAAGAGAAACCGGAACAGGTCATACAAACTTTCTAGGCCGGCATGGAATATAGGCATCCTGGGCACCACTGGTGTTTACAAAGCCCCCACAACATCACATGAAGCCTAGTAAATAGGTCCTGTATACACCAGAGGTACTCGGGAGCCTGGAAAAAGTTAGTCAGAGTACTGATGTGGATACTGGATCAGGGTCCTGCAGATCTACAGGTCCTTCTCAAAAAATTAGCATATAGTGTTAAATTTCATTATTTACCATAATGTAATGATTACAATTAAACTTTCATATATTATAGATTCATTATCCACCAACTGAAATTTGTCAGGTCTTTTATTGTTTTAATACTGATGATTTTGGCATACAACTCCTGAAAACCCAAAAAACCTGTCTCAATAAATTAGCATATTTCACCCGTCCAATCAAATAAAAGTGTTTTTTAATAACAAACAAAAAAACCATCAAATAATAATGTTCAGTTATGCACTCAATACTTGGTCGGGAATCCTTTGGCAGAAATGACTGCTTCAATGCGGCGTGGCATGGAGGCAATCAGCCTGTGACACTGCTGAGATGTTATGGAGGCCCAGGATGCTTCAATAGCGGCCTTAAGCTCATCCAGAGTGTTGGGTCTTGCGTCTCTCAACTTTCTCTTCACAATATCCCACAGATTCTCTATGGGGTTCAGGTCAGGAGAGTTGGCAGGCCAATTGAGCACAGTAATACCATGGTCAGTAAACCCTTTACCAGTGGTTTTGGCACTGTGAGCAGGTGCCAGGTCGTGCTGAAAAATGAAATCTTCATCTCCATAAAGCATTTCAGCCGATGGAAGCATGAAGTGCTCCAAAATCTCCTGATAGCTAGCTGCATTGACCCTGTCCTTGATGAAACACAGTGGACCAACACCAGCAGCTGACATGGCACCCCACACCATCACTGACTGTGGGTACTTGACACTGGACTTCAGGCATTTTGGCATTTCCTTCTCCCCAGTCTTCCTCCAGACTCTGGCACCTTGATTTCCGAATGACATGCAAAATTTGCTTTCATCAGAAAAAAGTACTTGGGACCACTTAGCAACAGTCCAGTGCTGCTTCTCTGTAGCCCAGGTCAGGCGCTTCTGCCGCTGTTTATGGTTCAAAAGTGGCTTTACCTGGGGAATGCGGCACCTGTAGCCCATTTCCTGCACACGCCTGTGCACGGTGGCTCTGGATGTTTCCACACCAGACTCAGTCCACTGCTTCCTCAGGTTCCCCAAGGTCTGGAATCGGTCCTTCTCCACAATCTTCCTCAGGGTCCGGTCACCTCTTCTCGTTGTACAGCGTTTTCTGCCACATTGTTTCCTTCCAACAGACTTACCATTGAGGTGCCTTGATACAGCACTCTGGGAACAGCCTATTTGTTGAGAAATTTCTTTCTGGGTCTTACCCTCTTGCTTGAGGGTGTCAATGATGGCCTTCTTGACATCTGTCAGGTCGCTAGTCTTACCCATGATGGGGGTTTTGAGTAATGAACCAGGCAGGGAGTTTTTAAAAGCCTCAGGTATCTTTTGCATGTGTTTAGAGTTAATTAGTTGATTCAGAAGATTAGGGTAATAGGTCGTTTAGAGAACCTTTTCTTGATATGCTAATTTATTGAGACAGGTTTTTTGGGTTATCAGGAGTTGTATGCCAAAATCATCAGTATTAAAACAATAAAAGAACTGACAAATTTCAGTTGGTGGATAATGAATCTATAATATATGAAAGTTTAATTGTAATCATTACATTATGGTAAATAATGAAATTTAACACTATATGCTAATTTTTTGAGAAGGACCTGTATATACAGTATGTTACATGGAGGGTTGATGAACTTTAGCATCTTTAGACAAATACCTGTTTGGATCCTCGCCGGGCTGTGAAGAAAGCATCACAGTTTTTCCACCTGCACTTCAGTGTCTGGAAGTTTGGATTGGTGTGATCTGTTAGTAGGTGGTGTTTAAGATGTTCAGCGACACCAAAAATCAGCGAGCATCCGTGCCACTACAAGAAGAGAAAGTTATCAGATACTTCAGGTTCTTAATGACAAGCCATGTACAGAATGCAGTTATACTTTGATTATGAGAACTATTTGCAGCTATACAGAGAAATCTATAAACTATATAAGTATAGCACCAACATGTACTGGTTATTGTACAACTGGGAACCTTAAGCATTTCCATATCTAACCAACAGTCTGGTAATAAAACTGCCAGACTGTTCTCCTATTGGAAAACTTTTAAATAACTTATTTAGTCCGTTCTGCCTTGAATTAGTTTTGCAGAAGGTGCCAGGTGTAGTTCCCTGCAAAGTAGGGGCGGCCGAGTCAACAGGGTGTCGGACTGATGCAACGCTAAATCAACAATGCAGCCACTTCAGCCTCAACTGATCATAAAGCAATAGCATAAATGAATACAACCGAAACATATAAAATATAGACAGTCTTCAAACAGGACGTGAAAAATTCTACAATAATGCAACATTATTCTTACCCAGCAGCGATAATTCTGCATCAGGTTCAGACGCACGGCTTGGACACTTCCGTCATAGCAGCCGGTGTAGATCTACGAGACAGAGATGACGAGCTCATCTCAAATCATTTGTACGTGGTTCAGTGGACAAAAATGGAAATGAACAGATATACTGCTTACAGTAGCAGCTGCAACTTTTCATGCTACCAATGTTTGTACATTATCTGAGGCTGAAAACTTACAAGTAATTAAAATGATAAATTAACTCTCGATTGACCAGGCCTGTAAGGGCTTTAAAGGGGGCATTCGGGACTACTGTATATAAAAAATAAAACAAACAAACAACATTTTTGGTTACTCACCGTAAAATCTGTTTCTCTGAGCCTTCATTGGGGGACACAGTAAACCATGGGTGTATGCTGCTGCCACTAGGAGGCTGACACTATGCAAAAAACGTTAGCTACTCCTCAGCAGTGTACACCCTACTGACTGGCACTAGGTTAATCAGTTAGTGAGAAAGCAGTAGGAGAAGCAACAAGTAAAAGATAAACAAAACAAACTCAAACTTTAACAATATAAGACTAAAGTAAACAGAGCTGATAAATATGGGAGAGTGCTGGGTCCCCCAATGAAGGCTCCGAGAAACAGATTTTACGGTGAGTAACCAAAAATCTTGTTTTCTCTATAACTTCATTGGGGGACACAGGAAACCATGGGACATCCCAAAGCAGTCCGTGGGGACGGAACAGAACAAACTCCGGTCAGGTTGGAGAACTAACCATTGCCGCCTGCAAGATCCTTCTACCAAGGCTTGCAGCCGCCGAAGCGTAGGTATGGACCCTGTAAAATTTGGTGAACGTGCGGATGGAGGACCAGGTTGCCGCTCTGCAGAGTTGCAGGGCAACAAAATACCTTCACAGGACTCATGCCCACAACAATAATTGTACTATTTAGAAGATATACATAAATGGTATATTATCATATACAGTGGGCAACATACTAGGATGTTTATAGGGTAATCGCATATAATATAAACAACAAAACCGCAGCAACTAAGCGATAAAATACCCAAAGAATCAAGTAGTATTTATTGCAAAATTCACTTTATTAGAAAAATAAATCAGGACAGGAGACATGAGGAAACAAGGCTTACATCGTTCCACACATGTTTGGAAACGCTAGGGTGCACATTGTGGGGATGATATAAATATATATAAATACATACAAAAGGTTATATAATTTAAAAATAGTATTACACAGTCGTCACAGGTAGATAGACCAACATTTTGCCAACAACGTAATTAGTAATGAAAATCAGTAATATAATTTACCTGGACACACCAATTCAATCCGACCACAGCGGGCACCCGCCCCTGTGCAGGGCGGAGGCACTATGGTGTACCGCCCAAGAGGCATCCACTGCCTCAATTCCAGGGTGAGGCGTTCTGTTTCTGAACCAGTGTGCCTCCAAGATTGCCATCTGGATCAAGTGAGCAATCGTAGCCCTGGGGGCTGGAAAGCCTCTACAAGCACCCTCAGGAATGACAGAGTCCGTCTTCCAAAAGGGGGCGGTCCTGGACAAATAGACACGCATTGCAGTGACCAGGTCTAACCTGTTCAGTGAACGATCTAGAGGATGAGTCGGCACCGGGCAAAAGGGAGGACAATATCTTCATTTAGATGAAAGGTGGACAACACCTTGGGAAGGAAAGAAGGTATAGGCCACAAAACCACTTTGTCCTGGTGGAGAACCAAGAAAGGAGGGCAACAGGAAAGACGCCAATTCCGAGACGTGCTTAATGGAAGTGATCACCACAAGAAACACCACCGTTCAAGAAAGAACCAACAGAGATACTTCTTGAAGCTTTTCAAAGGGAAAACTACTGAGTAGGCATGAGCGAATATCTTCGGCTCCCTCCTTATTTGGCAAGCTATAGCGCTTACCGAAGAAGCTGCAGCGGGAACCCGGATACCAGGAGCGCTCCAATAATCAGGTGTCCGGCGCTGGCGCTGCAGCTGCATGTGTCCCGGCTTTGTGACAATCACAATACATGCATGGAGATCCTGTGTGTTGTTGTGATGATGGACAGGCTTTCTTCGGCCTGGAAAAAGGAAGGAGCTTTGATGAGAATGTCGTTGAAATATGGGATAAGCGCTAGACATCTGATCCGTAGAATGGCCATTACCGCTGCCATGATCTTAGTGAAGACCCTGGGAGCGATTGCGAGGCCAAACCTCAGGGCAACAAACTGATAATGATCCTGCTGCACTGCAAACCGCAGGAATCTCTGATGATAAAAAAAGCCCAAAATGGAAAATATAAACCTAGATCTCTCCTGCATGCTCATAGCCAAGTGGAAGAGCCAATAAAGAGAAGAGCTTGAGAAAGTACTTTTAGGACACTCCCATAACCTAGATCCATATGACAAAAATAATGAAGTATACGTCCATATTCATTAAAAAGTTATAAATTTTATTGTACCATAATTCACAAAAAATATATATACACAAACTGAAATCAGAAAACCAAAGAATAATAACAAACTATTTCAACAAGGGGAACTCGAAGTAGCACAAATAGAATAGTGTGAGCTTCTCATGATGCCATAGCCAAGTAACAATAAAGTGCATAGTGCATATTTGGGTAGACACATATGGGGGCAGAGTAATCCATAGAAATACTAACTTAGCCCTTCTCTGAAGCTCAAAGATCATGATGTGCCAATCATTCCCACCCCCAAGCTCTTACCCATTGCATGGCATCAAAAGGGTCCACACCGTAGACCCAAATATGCATTATGCACTTTATTGCTACTTGGCTATGGCATGAGAAGGTCACACTATTCTGTTTGTGCTACTCGAGTTCCCCTTGCTGAAATAGTTTGTTATTCTTCTTTGGTTTTCGGATTTCAATTTGTGTATATATATTTTTTGTTAATTGTGGTATAACAAAATTTATAACTTTTTAATGAATATGGACATCTCCATTGTTTTTGTCATATAGATCTAGGAATCTCTGATGCCCTGAGAAAATAGGGACATGGAGACAGGCATCTTGGATGTCTATGGAGCAAAGGAACTCCTGCGACTCCATGGAACCAATTACTGAACGAAGGGACTCCCATCCTGAAATGTTGCAGACGGACTTGTTTGTTCAGTAATTTTGGATCCAGGATGGGTCAGACCGAGCCGTCCTTTTTTGGCACAGCAAACAGGTTTGAATAAAACCCTGAGAAACGTTCCTGTGCTGGGACGGGAACGATGACCCCTGAGCTGAGAAGGGAGGCGATGAACCCCAGAAACAGAGAAGCATTTCTTGGAGAACGGGATTTGAACCAACTATGACAAGGCCGTGAAACGAAATCCATTTTGTATCCTGAAGATACAACCTCTCTGGCCCATGCATCCTCCAACAAGGCGAGCCATATGTCCCTTAAGAACAGGAGAGGGTTGCCCAGCTTGGGAGAATCTCCGGGTGTTGGAGAGGCGTCAAGTGGAGGAAAATCTGCCAGGTCTGCTCCTGGTGGATCTCCAATGCGCGGTGCAGGGACATAGGGAGGGAGTAGGCTTGAATGAAGCCCTTTTCCTATCCCGGCAAACCAGTGGCCTCCCTTGGTGGAAGAAATCCTCAGTCGAAGAGAAATGGCGAAAGGAACGAAACATACGCTTCAAAAGGAGGACGGCGAGGTTTGGCCTGAGGAAGGAAATAATTCGTCCCTTAAGAGGACTCCTTAATAAGTTGGTCCAGCCTGGAGCCAAATAGATGGGATCCCTGGAAAGGAAAGCTGGTAAAGGAGTTTTTTGACGGTAAGTCAGACTTAAGCCAAACGGCCACTATACACTGTGTGCAGAATTATTAGGCAAGTTGCATTTTGATCACATGATGCTTTTTATACATGTTGTTCTACTCCAAGCTGTTCAGGTTTGAGAGCCTACTACCAATTAAGTAAATCAGGTGATGTGCATCTCTGTAAGACCGGGATCACACATACGCGAGATACGGCCAAGTCTCGCAGGTGGAAACCCAGCTCTGGCGCCGGCACTTGGGAGTGGAGCGCGCAGCTCCATGTGTTGCTGTGCGGCTGCACGCTCCGCTCCGGAGTGCCAGCGCCAGAGCTGGGTTTTCACCTGTGAGACTCGGCCGTATCTCGCGTATGTGTGATCCCGGCCTAATGAGGAGGGGTGTTGTCTAATGACATCAAAACCCTATATAAGGTGTGCTTAATTATTAGGCAACTTCCTTTCCTTTGGCAAAATGGGTCAGAAGAGAGATTTGACGGGCTCTGAAAAGTCCAAAATTGTGAGATGTCTTGCAGAAGGATGCAGCAGTCTTGAAATTGCCAAACTTTTGAAGTGTGATCACAGAACAATCAAGCGTTTCATGGAAAATAGCCAACAGGGTCGCAAGAAGCGTGTTGGGCAAAAAAGGTGCAAAATAACTGCCCATGAATTGAGGAAAATCAAGTGTGAAGCTGCCAAGATGCCATTTGCCACCTGTTTTGCCATATTTCAGAGCTGCAACGTTACTGGAGTAACAAAAAGCACAAGGTGTGCGATACTCAGGGACATGGCCAAGGTATGGTGAAAAACGAACACCTTTGAACAAGAAATATAAGCTAAAATGTCAAGACTGGGCCAAGAAATATCTTAAGAATGACTTCCCCGAGGGCGGGGCTTCACGGAGGAAGTCCGCAGCCTGCCGCAGATCAGGTAAACGCTAGTGTGAAACTAGCCTAATCTAAACTGATTAACCTAGTGCAGGTCGGAGGGCTGTACATTGCTGAGGAGCTGTTAATTTTTTTGTGCATGGTGTCAGCCTCCTAGTGGTAGCAGCATACATTCATGGTTTCCTGTGTCCCCCAATGAAGCAATAGAGAAATAAAAAAATGTATCTAAGCACACTAACCGGCAGGTAATTGCAACTTGCCTGCCTGTTGTGCACGCCGCAGTTCTTCCCCAGCACAGAGTACTCCTGCCAGGGATTCAGCTGCCTCTGCTGACGCGACAGGGCGGGACTACAGATGTTATTTTGACTGTCAGCCAGCTTCACCAGTTAGGCAGCGGGGACCCGGCTATCAATCAGAATGACGCTGGAGGTACCGCCTTCTCGACAGAGTGGAGCGGAAATAGGGATTTTTGTGTACTCACCGTAAAATCCTTTTCTCAGAGCCATTCATTGGGGGACACAGACCATGGGGTGTATGCTGCTGCCACCAGGAGGCTGACACTAAGTATTACAAAGAAAGTTAGCTCCTCCCCTGCAGTATACACCCCTCTGCTGGCTCCCAGCTAACCAGTTCGGTGCAAAAGCAGTAGGAGATCAATAACATATAAGTGTATAGCATGTCACATTATATATGAGAGTATAACATATCAAATGATAAAAACAAATACAACTAATAATAGGGAGGGAGCTGTGTCCCCCAATGAATGGCTCGGAGAAAAGGATTTTACGGTGAGTACACAAAAATCCCTATTTCTCCTTCGCCTCATTGGGGGACACAGACCATGGGACGTCCCAAAGCAGTCCCTGGGTGGGGACAACATCAGATCAGGCCGTGTAACCGCTACTTACAAGTGCGCCAAGGCGGCCTGCAAAGTCCGCCTGCCCAGACTCACATCTGTGGAAGTGTGTGAATTATAGTGCTTCAAGAATGCATGCGGACTGGAGGAATTCGCAAGCTTGCGGTCGTGCTTGCCGACGCCTGGTGCCTAGAGCCCTGAGACAGGGAGATAGGCTGACATCTAGCACGGAAGGACTCCTGGATGGTGAAAAGAATCCACCAGGCTAACGTGGCCGATGAACATGGCTAAACCCTTCCTGTGACCGTCGGGAAGCCTACTTACCATCGAGAAGCCCAAGCAAAGTGTCCAACCTTCGGAAGGACGCTGTCCTCGATACGTACCCACTTGGAGCACTCACTTCTTCCAGATTATGGAGAACCCATTCCGTTGTGTGGACTGGAGCCGAAAGAGATGAGAGGACGATGCCCCTGCAACAGTGGGAATACAAAACCACCTTGGCAACGAGGGAAGGGGATGGCTTGAGGGCAACGATGCATTGATGGTAATAAGGAAAAAAGACTGAAAAGCTCTGAAGACTCATCAGGATGACAAGAACGCAGAGAAAAAAGGGGAGTGACGTTCCCTGATAGTAAAGTCTTTCTGGATCGAAAAAGGAGTCTACTGTAAGATCCCCAGGACCATTAAGGTCCCCCAGATCTAACGGTACGCGGTAGGGAAGAACTACAGGTGAAGGCTCCCTGCGAGAAGGTCCATATTTCCAGTTTTGACGAAATAAGACGGAGAAATACTAGTACCGCAAGCGAGAAAACCTGACATGGTCAGTGCGGGTCTCCTGGGATCACTGGAGGCCTTTTCTGCTTCCAAAAAGATCTCAAGACGTAGTGGAAGAGGAGTTATGGAAATTGGTACCGTGGAAGAAACGGAGCATGCACTGCGATGGACTTGGATCTTGAAGCCAAACCATGAACTGGAGTACATAGGCGTTCAGCTTGGACGCCATCCGACCTACATCTGGAGTACTCCAGTGAAGGCAGATGTGAAGGAAGACTTCCGAGTGAAGTTCCCACTCACTTGAGGAGAAAACCCTGACGGCTGAATATGTCAGCCGCCCAGTGTTCTACTCCAGGGACATGTACTGTTGAGATCACCGAATGATAGATCTCGGCCCATCAGAGAGTGCGAGGTACCTCGGCCATGGCGCTTGACTGTGGGTACCTGCGAGATGATTGACGTATGGCACAGCCGTGGCATTATCCAAATTGAAGACGGATGGTTGACCCGCCTAAGGGCAGTGGACCTGCTGTAGGATTAGCCGTACTGTTCGGAACCCCAGAGAAATGATCGGGAGAAGAAGACGGGCATTGGTATCCCTAATAACCATTGGACCAGAAGAAGGCTCTGGATGAGGAAGGAGCTTAGAGACTACCTTTTGAAAGCCTGATTGACTTGCTGAAAACGAGCGGAGCAAAAGAAAACTACTTCCGTTTTCGTCTTATTGCTCAGAACCCTCCTAGCTAATTGAATGAACCGAGGGAATGAGTGATCAAGTGCACAAGCTCCGTGTTGAAGGGCCACGACCTTGACTCGAGAGAGAGAATTACCATCCTTCTTGTGCAGGATCATCGTCAAAGAGGATCTGCTGGGCTGGGAATGAGGAAAAAACTTGTCTAAGTTTAGATGCTAGCCCAAGTGAGAGGGTATTGCAAGTGATATAGACGACTTAGCGTAGTCCTTGTAGAGCGGCTAGAAAGTCGACCGAGTAGGGCAGGACGACCATGTTTCTAGGGTGCAAGAAGCACATGACAACTGCTATGAGCGTTGCGACCACTGTGGTGCGGTAGCCAGGCTGAAGGGCGAGGTCGTGACTTGAAAATGCTGTTCGCGAATGGAAAGGAGAAGAGATAATTGTAGAGGGGAAAAAAGTAGGCATGTGAGGGTAAGAAAACCGAATGTCGATGGATGCCAGAAAACTCCACTTTTTTTTTTTTTTTGTTGAATGGCTGAGCGGAGGAACTGCCTCTGAAAAAGGAGGGCTTTGTCAAAGATTGTTAGAATGGTTTGAGGTCCAGGAATGATCATACTTTTCATTTTCTCCTTCGTGAAACCAAGATCTCTTAGATCTAGACTGTCCAGGACAATGCTTCTACTGCTGGATGGGTCTGTAGAAAAAATACGATCCCTTGTTAGTCTCCCGCTCAGAAGATTTGATTTGAATTGAAGTAGATAAGGTCTCTGACCAGGAGACTATTGGTCAAGTAACATCATGTGGCGCTAAAGAAGGGTAGAGCGCTGAACCCGAAGCCACAAGACGGAACGAACCAGATTTGCTATCTGACCGTCTGTGGTTTTTTAATTGATGATACATCGGGCAGGGATACTGGTAGGTATACCACAAGAAATTCCACCCGGTTAGACTGCCAAGTGGCAGAATGCGGGGCTGCAACCAGCAGGCCTCTTGCCATCTTCGTGCAGAGTAGAAAATTAGGAACCTTCGATCCACCATTCTGTTAACAGGGAATTGGAGAGGAATCGTCCGCTTTCTTGCATCATCCCCTAAATTGATACAAAGGGGGGTGCTCGGACGCCAAAGATGTGTGCCTCTGTACATCCCCAGAGTTGAGGTCCCCGGGTGGACAGGGCAGGTTGTTTGGCATAAGGCCTGGATGCAGAAGAGGATACATGGAGGCGACACTGCATGTGTTCGTCTGTTGAAGATGTGGGGGGAATCGGTGCCCTTAAAAGGACCCGTCGCCCATAAAAATCAGACCAGGTATGGCAACCTACTTAGCGGCTTCTGTCCAGTGAATTGCTCGTCGATTTGTTGATGGTATAAATAGGAGAGTCCCTCCTTTTCTGAAGCTCTTGCAATCCAAGGCAATATGCGATCCATATTCAGCGTTGTTCTCAACAAATCATGGGGGAGAGATTAGGAAATGAAAAACTTCCGTTTTGCAGACGCCTGTACGTTTTTCTAGAACACTTGCGGCCCCTGCTAGCGGACGCTCCCATGTAGGAGAGGGACCATGTATCTCGGTCCTGCGAGCACTCCGAGCCACAGAGGGTTCACAGAGGGATTCAATCTCTTGGTCTGAGAAAACCATGGGTTGCGGTTAGGGGATGAGTGGCGAAGGCTCCTGAGCTCAGTTAGTGATGTGCCCTTAAGACCAGTAAATACTGGTCATGCGCCTTTAAGACTAGGGAATACTGGTCGTGCGTCTTTAAGACCAGGGTATACTGGTCTTGTGCCTTTAGGAGGAGGGCATGCTGGTCATGTGCCTTTAAGAACCAGGACATACTTGTCATATGCTTTGAAGACCAGGGCATACTGGTTATGTGTCTTTAAGTCCAGGGCATATTGAACACGTGCCTTTAAGACCAGGGCATACTGGTCATGTGCCTTTAAGTCCAGGGCATATTGGTCACGTGCCTTTAAGACGAGGGCATACTGGTCATGTGTGTTTAAAACCAGGTCATACTGGTCATGTGCCCTTAAGACCAGGGCATACTGGTCATGTGCCTTTAAAAACCAGGTCGTACTGGTCATGTGCCTTTAAGACCAGGGCATACTGGCCAAGTGCATAAGACTAGGGCCTACTGGTCATGTGCCTTTAAGACCAGGGCATACTGGTCACGTGCCTTTAAGACCAGGACATACTGGTCATGTGCCTTTAAGACCAGGTAATACTGGACATGTGCCCTTAAGACCAAGAAGTACTGGTCATGCGTCTTTAAGACCAGGGGATACTGGTTACGTGCCTTTAAGACCAGGAATACTGGTCACGTGCCTTTAAGACCAGGAATACTGGTCATGCGCCTTTAAGACCAGGGCATACTGGTCACGTGCCTTTAAGACCAGGAATACTGGTCATGCGCCTTTAAGACCAGGGCATACTGGCCATATGCGTAAGACCAGGGTATGCTGGCCATGCGCCTTTAAGACCAGGGAAAACTGGTCACGTGCCTTTAAGACCAGACAATACTAGACATGCGCCTTTAAGACCAGACAATACTGGACATGCTCCTTTAAGACCAGACAATACTGGACATGCGCCCTTAAGAACAGACAATATTGGACCTGCGCCTTTACGACCAGCCAATACTGGACATGCGCCTTTAAGAACAGACAATACGGGACATGCGACTTTAAGACCAGCCAAAACAGGACATGCGCCTTTAAGAACAGACAATACTGGACATGCGCCTTTAAGAACAGACAATACGGGACATGCGCCTTTAAGACCAGACAATACAGGACATGCGCCTTTAAGACCAGACAATACTGGACATGCGCCTTTAAGAACAGAGAATACTGGACATGCGCCTTTAAGAACAGAGAATACTGGTCATGCGCCTTTAAGACCAGACAATACTGGACCTGCGCCTTTAAGAACAGACAATACTGGACATGCGCCTTTAAAACCAGACAATACTACATGTGCCTTTAAGAAGGGAGAATACTTGCGCGTTTAATGCCTTGATGTAGAGTGGCTGTGCCCCCTTAATGCTAAAAATCGTTGCCTCAGTGTGAGCCGGCCGGGTGGACCAAGATGGCCACTGTGAGCTGCAGAGTAGATAAAATCTCGCAGAGAGCGAGAAGCGCCAACTCGGGGGGCGGAGCGACTGACACGATGCTGAATAGGCCCAAGCCGGGGCCTAAATTTCTGTAGCAGGCGGGCGACACCAGCGGGGCGTTTCAGGAGACTTCCGGGATGCGGCCTACACATCAGCCGAAGCCAGGGGCTAAATTTTTGCAGCCGGCCAGAGCGTTACCTCAGAGAGGTGGGCCACAGGAAAGTGGCTAAGGCTGCCTGCGCCTTTATGGATATCCCTCTGAAGATGGATCCACTCACCATCGTTGCGCGTCCCGGCATGGAGCCGCCGCGGATGTGGGTTTCAGCGCTGTTCTGTGCAGCGTGGACGGTGCAGGGATAAACCTCAATCCATCATCCGTTTGTTAGGGAGGAGGAGAGGAACCGTCCGCCTCCTTGTACCATCCGCTCTTAATAGTGGTGGTGCAGTGGGGGCTGCTCGGACGCCACATTGGATTGTGCCTCTGAACAGCCGAGGGTAAAACCTGGTGGTCAGGGCTGAATGTCCGGCAATAGGCCTGGCTGCAGAAGAGGATACTGAAGGTGACACTCCAGTGCTCGTCTGATAAGGGAGGGGGAGATCGGTCCCATGAAAGGGCCCGTCGCCCCTAGAATCAGCTCAGGCAGTGGCTTCCCACGTCGCAGGAGAGGATACGGAGAGGTGAAACTCCCGTGCTCGCCTGTTGTTGGTTCGGGGGAGATCGGAACATGAAAGAATCCGTCGCCCCCTTCGTCCGGTAAAAGGTAAAAGTAAAAAGATTCTTTGGGTCTGAATAGCAGACCAGTCCGTGTGCCTCCTACGGACACTAAGCAAGAACTGGTTAGCTGGGAGCCAGCAGAGGGTGTATACTGCAGGGGAGGAGATCACTTTCTTTGTATCACTTAGTGTCAGCCTCCTGGTGGCAGCAGCATACACCCATGGTCTGTGTCCCCCAATGAGGCGAAGGAGAAAAGAAGCCTTCGTTATGTAGACGTATCATCAGCAGAGGTTTCCGAATCCCTGGCAAGAGCTGTCTGTGACTACTCTGTGCTGGGGAAGAACGGCGCTGTACACAACAGGCAGGAAATTTTTTTTTTTACTTTATCATGTATTCTTTCCACTATAACTTGGGTAGTCATAGCAGCCCAAGTTACATAGGAAAGCAGTACACTTCACGGACATAAATCACTGATAGAGTTGATCTGGGTCTGCTATGACCCAACAGCTCTGCTACGCCGGCCAGACACTCAACCAAAAGAAGCTTTGGAACTGACAATGCTTTAAAAGAAGGCAGAAGCGGCAATATACCAATTCTGTTTTCTCCACCAGAGTACGGGCAGGCATACACAGGCTGCAGTAACAGAAGCTTTAATCCTCGCATCGATAATCTACAATGACACAGGATTGGTCATTGACCGAGATAATAAGTGCCATTATAAATTACAACATCCCGCAAAGAAAAAAAAAAAAAAAAAGACCACGTATGGTTATATCAATGAATAAACATTATGCAAAAAAAAAAAAGAAAAACAACTGGCTTGACGGGAAGATGTTAAAGAATATATGGTCAGTGAAAGCACTGCTGACAGGCTTCATTCAGAAGAACTATGGGAGAAGTGTCCGTCCGCTGTGCTTTTCCCTGCTGGGTTCAGCAGGAGTGGCGGGTCTCTCTGTATGGCAGGGACCTATTAATCAAGTTGAGCTCAGCAGAGAAGAACCCAAGCAAAGTCACAGTAAGTGAGAATATTGTGAGCCCACGTGGGCAGGGTCCTCTCTCCTCCTGTACCAGTTGTGACTTGTATTGTGTAAGATTATTGTACTTGTTCTTTATTATGTATACCCCTTTTCACATATAAAGCGCCATGGAATAAATGTTGCAATAATAATAATAATGAAAATAATGGTGTTTTTTTTTTTTACTGCTGTGGAATCTTGACTTTCTTTGTCAAATTAAGTTCACAAGCAATACAATTTAATATTTATTTTTTCCTGTATTTATTCTTACCATGCTTTTGTAAATTGCCATACACATGATCATATCTGAATGTCCTCCATAGACTTGTAAGCGATCATGCGACTAGAGAAAAGAAGAGAAAAGCGATCAAAATGCATCAGTCCTAAAACTCTTATAAATTGAAGATTTTTGGTACTCATCATAAAATCTCTTTCTGGTACTCTTCCTTGGGGGACACAGGAACCATGAAGTTAGTCCGCTGTCACCTGGGGGCTGATACTAACAGTACACCTTAACAAACACTTTGGCTCCCCTCCTCACCATACTTCGCCTGCTAGCACCAGGCCTCATCAGTTTAGCTTAGTGTCATTCGGAAGCAGACATGGATCGGAGTCTTAGTTAGGTTTTTTGTTAAGGTACCGTCACATTAAGCGACGCTGCAGCGATATCGACAACGATGCCGATCGCTGCAGCGTCGCTGTGTGGTCGCTGGAGAGCTGTCCGGCTGTCCAGCGACCAACGATGCCGAAGTCCCCGGGTAACCATTGGGTTACTAAGCGCAGGGCCGTGCTTAGTAACCCGATGTTTACCCTGGTTACCATTGTAAATGTAAAAAAAAACAAAACAGTACATACTCACCTTCTGATGTCCGTCAGGTCCCTGGCCGTCTGCTTCCCGCACTGACTGTGAGCTCCGGCCGGCCGTAAAGTAAAAGCTGAGCACAGCGGTGACGTCACCGCTGTGCTGTGCTTTACGGCCGGCCGGCGTTCACAGTCAGTGCGGGAAGCAGACGGCCAGGGACCTGCCGGACATCAGGAGGTGAGTATGTACTGTTTTTTTTTTTTTTACATTTACAATGGTAACCAGGGTAAATATCGGGTTACTAAGCGCGGCCCTGCGCTTAGTAACCCGATATTTACCCTGGTTACCATTGTAAAACATTGCTGGCATCGTTGCTTTTGCTGTCAAACATGCCGATCTGACGACCAAATAAAGTTCTGGACTTTCAGCAACGACCAGCAATATCACAGCAGGATCCAGATCGCTGCTGCGTGTCAAACACAACGATATCGCTATCCAGGACGCTGCAACGTCACGGATCGCTATCGTTATCGTTTAGTGTGAAGGTACCTTTAGTCCCACCGAGAAAACAGTAGGTGATGCAAATAAACAAAACAAAAATAAAAGCAAAAGTATAGGCCACCTAGAAAGGAAAATAGGGATTTTTGTGTACTTACCGTAAAATCCTTTTCTCCGAGCCGTTCATTGGGGGACACAGACCATGGGTGTATGCTGCTGCCACCAGGAGGCTGACACTAAGTATTACAAAGAAAGTTAGCTCCTCCCCTGCAGTATACACCCCTCTGCTGGCTCCCAGCTAACCAGTTCGGTGCAAAAGCAGTAGGAGATCAATAACATATAAGCGTATAGCATGTCACATTATATATGAGAGTATAACATATCAAATGATAAAAACAAATACAACTAATAATAGGGAGGGAGCTGTGTCCCCCAATGAATGGCTCGGAGAAAAGGATTTTACGGTAAGTACACAAAAATCCCTATTTCTCCTTCGCCTCATTGGGGGACACAGACCATGGGACGTCCCAAAGCAGTCCCTGGGTGGGGACAACATCAGATCAGGCCGTGTAACCGCTACTTACAAGTGCGCCAAGGCGGCCTGCAAAGTCCGCCTGCCCAGACTCACATCTGAGGAAGTGTGTGAATTATAGTGCTTCAAGAATGCATGCGGACCTGAGACAGGGAGATAGGCTGACATCTAGCACGGAAGGACTCCTGGATGGTGAAAAGAATCCACCAGGCTAACGTGGCCGATGAACCCGGCTAAACCCTTCCTGTGACCATCGGGAAGCCTACTTACCATCGAGAAGCCCAAGCAAAGTGTCCAACCTTTGGAAGGACGCCGTCCTCGATACGTACCCACTTGGAGCACTCACTTCTTCCAGATTATGGAGAACCCATTCCGTTGTGTGGACTGGAGCCGAAAGATGAGAGGACGATGCCCCTGCAACAGTGGGAATACAAAACCACCTTGGCAACGAGGGAATGGGATGGCTTGAGGGCAACGATGCATAGATGGTAATAAGGAAAAAAGACTGAAAGGAACAGAGTGGGAAGCTCTGAAGACTCATCAGGATGACAAGAACGCATAGAAGAAAGGGGAGTGACGTTCCCTTATCGTAAAGTCTTTCTGGATCGAAAAAGGAGTGTACTGTAAGATCCCCAGGACCATTAAGGTCCCCCAGATCTAACGGTACGCGGTAGGGAAGAACTACAGGTGGAGACTCCCTGCGAGAAGGTCCATATTTCCAATTTTGACGAAATAAGACGGAGAAATACTAGTACCGCAAGCGAGAAAACCTGACATGGTCAGTGCGGGTCTCCCAGGATCACTGGGGGCCTTTTCCGCTTCCAAAAAGGTCTCAGACGTAGTGGAAGAGGAGTTATGGAAATTGGTACCGTGGAAGAAACGGAGTATGCACTGCGATGGACTTGGATCTTGCAGCCAAACCATGAACTGGAGTACATAGGCGTTCAGCTTGGACGCCATCCGACCTACATCTGGAGTACTCCAGTGAAGGCAGATGTGAAGGAAGACTTCCGAGTGAAGTTCCCACTCACTTGAGGAGAAAACCCTGACGGCTGAATATGTCAGCCGCCCAGTGTTCTACTCCAGGGACATGTACTGTTGAGATCACCGAATGATAGATCTCGGCCCATCAGAGAGTGCGAGGTACCTCGGCCATGGCGCTTGACTGTGGGTACCTGCGAGATGATTGACGTATGGCACAGCCGTGGCATTATCCAAATTGAAGACGGATGGTTGACCCGCCTAAGGGCAGTGGACCTGCTGTGGGATTGGCCGTACTGTTCAGATCCCCAGAGAAATGATCGGGAGAAGAAGACGGGCATTGGTAACCCTAATAACCATTGGACCAGAAGAAGGCTCTGGATGAGGAAGGAGCTTAGAAACTACCTTTTGAAAGCCTGATTGACTTGCTGAAAACGAGCGGAGCAAAAGAAAACTACTTCCGTTTTCATCTTATTGCTCAGAACCCTCCTAGCTAATTGAATGAACCGAGGGAATGAGTGATGAAGTGCACAAGCTCCGTGTTGAAGGGCCACGACCTTGACTCGAGAGAGAGAATTACCATCCTTCTTGTGCAGGATCATCGTCAAAGAGGATCTGCTGGGCTGGGAATGAGGAAAAAACTTGTCTAAGTTTAGCTGCTAGCCCAAGAGAGAGGGTATTGCAAGTGATATAGACAACTTAGCGTAGTCCTTGTAGAGCGGCTAGAGAGTCGACCGAGTAGGGCAGGACGACCATGTTTCTAAGGTGCAAGAAGCGCATGACAACCGTCATGACCCTTGCGACCACTCTGGTGTGGTAGCCAGGCAGAAGGGCCAGGTCGTGAAAATACTGTTCGCGAATGGAAAGGCGAAGAGATTATAGTAGAGAGGAGAAATAGGTATGTGAGGGAAGAATCCCGGATGACGATGGATGCCAGAAAACAACCACGTTTCTCTGTTGAAGTAGTGGCTGAGCGGAGGAACTCCATCCGAAAAAAGAGAGGGCCCTGTCAAAGGTTGTTAGAAGTTTGGGGTCCAGAAATGGAGATACTTTTCATTCCCTCCATTTTGGAACCAAGATCCCTTAGATCTAGACTGTCCTGGCCAATGCTTCCACTACTGGTTGAGCTTGAAGAAGAGATACGATCCCTTGCTAGTCTCCCGCTCAGAAGATTTGATTGGCCAGCTATACTGTGGAACGAAGTAGATAAGGTCTGGGACCCGGAGACTTTCATTCTCTCCCTTTGGTCAAGCAACCCATGTGGCGGCTAAGGAAGGGTAGAGCGCTAAACCCGAAACCACAGGACGGAACTAACTAGACCTGCTATCCGACCGTCTGTGGAATCTTAATTGATGATACACCGGCCAGGATACTGGTAGGAATACCGCAAGAAATTCTGCCCGGCGAGTCTGTCAAGTGACAGAATGCGGGACTGTAACCAGCAGGTCTCTGCCATCGTGCAGAGAAGAAAATAAGGAAAAAAATAAAAATAAATAAAAAATAAAAAACCTCGATCCACCATCTCTTAACAGGGAAGTGGAGAGGAATCGTCCACTTTCTTGCATCTGATACAAAGGGGGGAAAAACCTCCTTGTTGGGACGCCACAAATGTGTGCCTCAGTACATCCCCAGAATTGAGGTTTCCGAGTGGACAGGGCAGGTTGTGGCGATAGACCTGGATGCAGAAGATGATACATGGAGGCGACACTCCGTGTGCTCGTCTGTTGAAGGTGTGGGGGGAAATCGGAGCCCTTAAAGGGACCCGTCACCCATAAAATTCCGACCAGGTATGGTATCCTACTTAGAGGTCTTCCAGTGCATCACCGTGAAATGTTGATGGAGATTTTCTAGAACCTGTACGTTTTTCTAGAATACTTGCGGCTCCTGCTAGCCGACGGCTCCCATTGTAGGAGAGGGAGCATGTGAGTGCTCCAGAGCTCAGTTAGGGTGACCAGCTTAGGATAGATGATGTGCCCTTAAGACCAGTAAATACTGGTCATGCGCCTTTAAGGCTAGGGGTTACTGGCCATGAGCCTTTAAGACCAGGGAATACTGGTCTTGTGCCTTTTGTAAGATGAAATACTGTTCATGTGCCTTTAAAAGCAGGGCATGCAGAAATCCAGGAGATAATGGTCATGTGCCCTTAAAACCAGGGTATGCTGGTCATTTGCGTTTAAGACCAGGGCGTACTGGTCCTGAGCCTTTAAGTCCAGGGCATAATGGTCACGTGCCTTAAAGACCTGGGCATACTGGTCGTGTGCCTTTAAAAGCCAGGGCGTACTGGACATGAGCCTTTAAGACCAGGGCATACTGGTCATGTGCCTAGAAAACCAGGACGTACTAGTCATGTGCCTTTAAGACCAGGGCATACTGGATATTGCGTTTAAGACCAGGGGATACTGGTCACGTGCCTTTAAGACCAGGGCATACTGGTCATGTGCCTTGAAAACCAGGACGTACTAGTTATGTGCCTTTAAGACCAGGGCATACTGGTTATTGCGTTTAAGACCAGGGGATACTGGTCACGTGCCCTTAAGACCAGGGCATACTGGTCATGGCCTTGAAAAACCAGGACGTACTAGTCATGTGCCTTTAAGACCGGGGCATACTGATTATAGCGTTTAAGACCAGGGGATACTGGTCACGTGCCTTTAAGACCAGGGCATACTGGTCACGAGTCTATAAGACCAGGGCATGCTGGTCACGTGCCTTTAAGACCAGGAATACTGGTCATGAGAGGAATGTAGGAACAAGTGCCTTAAAGACCAGCAAAGCTGGTAATGTGCCTTTAAGAACAAAAAAAAAAGCTGGTCATGCTCCTTTAAGACCAGGGATGCTGGTCATGTGTCTTTAAGATGAGGGCACACTTGCCATGTGCCTTTAAGACCAGTGCCTACTGGCCCTGTGCCTTTAAGGCCAGGGCATACTGGCCTGATTAAGTACTAAGGAAAAGGAGACCGGCTTCTGGCAGAGCAGAGAATGCTGGGGATGTGACCCTTTTAAAACTAGGGGACCCTTAAAGGGAACCTGTCACCACGTTTTTGGAAGATGGGATAAAAATAGCGTTAAATAGTGGCAGAGGTGGGCGTTACATTAGTGTGTGTGTTATGCGTTTATTACCCACCTAAGTTGCCGAAATAACTTTGCAAAGTCTCCGTTTTCGCCTGTCAATCAGGCTGGTCAGGTCGCATGGGCGTTGTCTTCCCCCAGATTTGGCGTAGTTTTCCGTTGGTGGCGTAGTGGTGTGCGCATGCCCAAAGTCCGGAATCCTCTTCCAGGGGATTTAAAATAGCGCGGTGTTCGTTATTGCATTGGTGATCGGTGGGCGCGGCCATCTTCCTTTGGCCGCGCGTGCGCAGAAGCGGCGCTCTGCTGGCCGCGGCTTCAGGAAAATGGCCGCCGCGATATCCATCTGCGCACGCGCGGCATCCCGCGGCCATTTTCCTGAAGCCGCGGCCAGCAGAGCGCCGCTTCTGCGCACGCGCGGCCAAAGGAAGATGGCCGCGCCCACCGATCACCAATGCAATAACGAACACCGCGCTATTTTAAATCCCCTGGAAGAGGATTCCGGACTTTGGGCATGCGCACACCACTACGCCACCAACGGAAAACTACGCCAAATCTGGGTGAAGACACCACGCCCATGTGACCTGACCAGCCTGATTGACAGGCGAAAACGGAGACTTTGCAAAGTTATTTCGGCAACTTAGGTGGGTAATAAACGCATAACACACACACTAATGTAACGCCCACCTCTGCCCCTATTTAACGCTATTTTTATCCCATCTTCCAAAAACGTGGTGACAGGTTCCCTTTAAGACCAGGGAATGCTGGTCCTGGGTTTAATAAAAAGGCATGGAAAGCTGGGGATGCACCTATGGGCCCAGCGACTACCGAGGCAGAGTAGCAAATACCAGGGAATGAGTCACCAGGGAATGAGTCACCAGGGAATGAGTCACCAGGGAATGAGTCACCAGGGAATGAGTCACCAGGGAATGAGGCACCAGGGAATGAGTCACCAGGGAATGAGTCATGAGAGCTTCGTTGCTGGGAACTCACAGCTCTCCGTTTGCAAGCCTGCATACTGTACTATACATTCTGTAGTGTGCAGGAGCACCAGAAAATTGCAGCCTTAAGTATATAAAAAAAACAGGGAAAGCTAGTCCCTTAATGCTGCCGGGATGCGTGCCGGGGGGGGGGGCGATTCACCTTACTCAGGTTCTGAGTCCCCCGACTGGAATAGCGCTGACTTCAGCGTGGAAAAACCGCCGGCCGCAGCCCCCTCCAGAAGAAATAGTGACCGCAATGGAGGAGGAGGAAGATGGCCGCCGAGATCTCGTCTGGAACGAGAAGCGCCTGAATAGGGGGGCGGAGCCGCTAGAAGGGAGCAAGCGGTGGGCGGGGCCTCCCGGGCTGCGGCCTAAACAGGGCCGAAGCCGGGGACTAAAGTTATGGCTTCGGCCGGCGCGCACCCGCAGACTGAGGGGAAAAGTGCCGCGAAGCTCTGTGGGGACCCAGTCGCTATGGAGCCCTCCTCTGACCGTCGGAACACCCAAATCTCACGGAGCACTTACCCCAATATGGAGAGGGACCATGGCAGATGCTGCAGGTAGGAGCTGTGCCCGGGTAGATAGGACGATGCAGGGTTGGGGAGCCTCCATCCACCATCCCTGCAGAAGAGGGGTGGAGAGGAACCGTCCGCCTCCTTCCATCATCCGCTTTTTCAGTGGTGATGCAGTGGGGGCTGCTCGGACGCCACGCTGGAAGGTGCCTCTGTACAGCCGAGGGTAAAACCTGGTGGACAGGGCTGAATGTCCGGCAATAGGCCTGGCTGCAGAAGAGGATACTGGAGGTGACACTCCAGTGCTCGTCTGATAAGGGAGGGGGGAGATCGGTGCCCTTGAAGGGGCCCGTCGCCCCTAGAATCAGCTCAGGCAGTGGCTTCCCACGTCGCAGGAGAGGATACGGAGAGGTAAAACTCCCGTGCTCGCCTGTTGATGGTTCGAGGAGATCGGAACATGAAAGAATCCGTCGCCCCATTCGACCGTAGTAAAAAGTAAAAAACGGAAAAAAAGAGTTCTTTGGGTCTGAATAGCAGACCCGTCCGTGTGCCTCCTACGGACACTAAGCAAGAACTGGTTAGCTGGGAGCCAGCAGAGGGGTGTATACTGCAGGGGAGGAGCTAACTTTCTTTGTAATACTTAGTGTCAGCCTCCTGGTGGCAGCAGCATACACCCATGGTCTGTGTCCCCCAATGAGGCGAAGGAGAAAACAACAAATGTATACCTGAATGGGCAACCAAAAGTGGGTGCTTTGTCCACTAATGAAAACTATGTGAAAGATTTTACGGTGAGTACAAAAAAAAAAATAAATCTTTATTTCTCAGTAGCTTCATTGGGGAACACAGGGGGAACATAGGGAAGTCCTAAAGCTGTCCCTGGGGTGGGCCTAAGACTCAGATCCAGGTCTGCCTCCGAATAACAAGAAGCTAAACTGAGGAGGCTTTGTGCTAGCAGGCGAGGTAAAGTATGCTGGGGAGAAACCAACTTTTTTGTTACGATGTACTGTTAGTGTCAGCTTCCAGGAGGCACAGACTAACCCAATGGCTCCTGTGTCCCTCAATGAAGTGAACGAGAAAAAGTCATACCATTGCAAACCAAAGGGAACAAAGTCTTACCTCTAACTCATAAATACGGACAAATTTATCCAAGCTAGCAGTCACCATGACTTTTCCCAAGATGTTAACTACGGTAACAGCATGATTGTGTCCTTTGTAAATTCGCACCAGTTTCCCAGTCTAGAAAGAAAAGTGCAATAAAGTTCAGATGAAAAGCCTGACGCCACATAAGGGATTTGTACCAAACTTTTCTGCATTTACTCTGTAATATTTGCAGCTCATGTGACATCGTTATAAGGAAGAACAAATCAGCGCAAAGAGAGGGTGGGAGAAAACGTCAAATTGGGAACTAGGTTAAGCTCCAAATTTTGCAAGATAAACCATATGAAGGAAATATTGGCTCCAAACTAAAATTAATTGTCTGCCTATACCAGAATCACAAGGATTAATGATGGCTTCATTGACTTTCTTACACTTACATGAATGTTATGGGCATGGACAGATTGATCGCTTGAACCACTAAACACCAAGTCGTTGACAACCTGTAAAAGAAAAGAAAATAAGGTACATTTGCTTAGAAGGTGAACAGGTCGTTCAGTCCTAAATTTTAGATTTCTTCCAAGTCTTCCTGGGACTGAACCAGGTAATGACTCCCCACCATAAGGTTTTAGAATTACTTTGACTATCACCATAGCCTCAAATTGACTACTCTGGTGAAGGAAAAAAAAAAAAAAAAGAAAAAAAAAAAAAGACATTACAAACACAGGAATTTATGCTTGTTCTTAGCGGTAAAGTGTCACGTTGCTACTTTTTCACTAGGTGAACTGGATTTTAGTCATTTCAATGATCACCTTATTGCAAAAAATAAAAGTAAAACTCCACTAGTGCTCATCTTACCTTCATGCAGAGGACAGTTTTGGTGTGACCCTCTAAAGTACGAAGCAGGAGACCATTACGGGCGTCTCGAACACTAATTGTACAATCATAGGAACCAACGAGTAGTAATCTTCGGGCCCCTTCCTGAGATGTTGCCATGCAGCTGACCGCCCGAGGACCATGACACTCGAATGAATCGATCTGCTTGTTGTTCTTAAAATAAAAAGGGTTAAATCAGGCATAGAAATAATGTAAACTATATGAAACAATGACTAGAATTAACCCTTTAGTGTCAGCCAACACACAAATACGGCTCCATGTGCAATCACTGTGTGGCGCGGGCACAGAGGCCAAGACAACTCTGTATGGTGCAGGAGCTACATTACACAGTCAGCACCCGATAGTAACATTAGTATGTAAAAGGCCTCCAACATGGCAGCAGTCAGACCAGAGCCCCTCACTGCATCTCCATCCCATCACAATTGGCCACATCACTGCATGTTGCGGTGGGTACCATGGTTCTTACGTAGGCATCTGTGTCTGCCATGGTATTATTGCAATGGCTGGGTTTCATAAGAGACTAGAATTTTTACAATACACAGAAATACTATGGCATTGCATTGTACTGTATAGACAATTAAGCGATCACAGGTTCAAATTCCTTAAAGAGACTTAATAAATGTGTTTAAATCTTTTCCTCAAACGTAAATTGCAAAATCTAAAAAAATAAAATATTTACCATAATTTGCATTGCAGAGTGTAAATTTCACCCCCTCCTCCAAAATAAAATAAATAAGAAAATATTTATCAGACACGCAAATGCCAAAATTAGCAGTTATTTGTTTGTAGCACTTAAAAATGCAATAAAAAGCTATCAAAACATCATATAAGCCCCATATGGTATCAATAAAAAAAAAAATCAGCTCAGCACGCAAAACAAGAAAAACAAATCCCTACACAGATTCCTCAATGGAAGAATTAAAGGGAACCTGTCACCTGAATTTGGCGGGACCAGTTTTGGGTCATATGGGCGGGGTTTTCGGGTGTTTGATTCACCCTTTCCTTACCCGCTGGCTGCATGCTGGCCGCAATATTGGATTGAAGTTCATTCTCTGTCCTCTGGAGTACACGCCTGCGCAAGGCAATATTGCCTTGCGCAGGCGTGTACTCCGGGGGACAGAGAATGAACTTCAATCCAATATTGCGGCCAGCATGCAGCTAGCGGGTAAGGAAAGGGTGAATCAAACACCCGAAAACCCCGCCCATATGACCCAAAACTGGTCCCGCCAAATTTAGGTGACAGGTTCCCTTTAAAGTTAAGATCAAAGAAAAAAGCAACACCAACGTTTTTTTTTTTAACCCAAAATTCTAAATTTATAATAACCTCTATTACCACAAACATTATAAAAAAAACACACAAAAAACCCCAAAACATATTAGCTTGGTATTGTTGAACTCGTACTTGCCTGTACTTTCACCATACAGTGGGGGAAATAAGTATTTGATCCCGTGCTGAGTTTGTAAGTTTGCCCACTGACAAAAGACATGAACAGTCTATAATTGTAAGGGTAGGTTAATTTTAACATTGAGAAATAGAATATCAAAAACAAAATCCAGAAAATCACATTGTATAAATTATATAAATTTGCATTTTGCAGTGAGAAATAAGTATTTGTTCCCCTACCAACCATTAAGGCTATGTGCATACGATGCGGATTTAGTGCAGATCCGCAACAGTTTTTTCTGCGCAGAAATGCTGCAGATCCGCAAAGTGATTTACAGTACAATGTAAATCAATAGGAAAAAGAAAAATGCTGTGCTAATGGTGCGGAAAATTCGGCATTGTAAACACTGCGGAACAAAAGAAGTAGCATGTCACTTCTTTTGTGCGGATCTGCAGCGTTTCTGCACCCTTCCATTATAGAAATCCGCAGTGGTAAAAAATGCATGAAATCGGCAACAAAAACGCACAAAATCCGCATAAAAAAAAAAGAGTTAAATCTGCACCTGCGTTTTCTGCCAGGAGATACGGATTTTGTGCAGAAAATTCTGCACCCCAATCCGCAACGTGTGCACATAGCCTAAGAGTTCTGGCTCCTACAGACCATTTAGATGCTCTAATCAACTTGTTACCTGCATTAAAGACAGCTGTCTTACATAGTCACCTTTATAAAAGACTCCTGTCCACAGACTCAATCAGTCAGACGCTAACCCCTACAACATGGGCAAGACCAAAGAGCTTTATAAGGATGTCAGGGACAAGATCGTAGACCTGTACAATGCTGGAATGGGCTCCAAAACCATAAGTAAGACGCTGGGCGAGAAGGAGACAACTGTTGGTGCAATAGTAAAAAACTGAAAGAAATGACTGTCAATCGACATCAATCTGGAGCACGATGCAAAATCTCACCTTGTGGGGTATCCTTGATCATGAGGAAGGTGAAAGATCAGCCTAAAACGGGGGGGAACTTGTTAATGATCTCAAGGCAGCTGGGACCACAGTCACCAAGAAAACCATTGGCAACACATTACGCCGCAAAGGTTTAAAATCCTGCAGTGCCCGCAAGCTCCCCCTGCTCAAGAAGGCACATGTGCAGGCCTGTCTGCAGTTTGTCAATGAACACCTGGATGATTCTGTGAGTGATAGGGAGAAGGTGCTGTGGTCAGATGAGACAAAAATTGAGGTCTTTGGCATTAACTCAACGTGTTTGGAGGAAGAGAAATGCTGCCTATGACCCAAAGAACACCACCCCCACTGTCAATCATGGAGGTGGAAACATTATGTTTTGGGGGTGTTTCTCTGCTAAGGGCACAGGATTACTTCACCGCATCAATGGGAGAATAGATGACGCCAGGTACCATAAAATCCTGAATGACAGTCTCCCTCCCTCCACCAGGACATTAAAAATGAGTCGTGGCTGGGTCTTCCAGCAAGACAATAACCCAAAACATACTGCAAAGGGGTGGCTCAAAAAGAAGCATATTAAGGTCATGGAGTGGCCTAGCCAGTCTCCAAGCCTTAATCCTATAGAAAACTTATGGAGGGAGTTGAAGCTCTGAGTTGCCAAGCGACAGCCTCAAAATCTTAATGATTTAGAGATGATCTGCAAAGAGAGTGGACCAAAATTCCTCCTGACATGTGCGCAAACCTCATCATCAACTACAAAAAACGTCTGACTACTGTGCTTGCCAACAAGGGTTTTGCCACCAAGTATTAAATCTTGTTTGCCAGAGGGATCAAATACTTATTTCTCAAAGGTGTGTGTGTGTGTGTGTGTGTGTGTGTGTGTGTGTGTGTGTGTGTGTGTGTGTGTGTGTGTGTATGCGTGTGTGTGTCCGGGATTGGCATCTGCACCGTCACAGCTACAGCCACAACATTTTGCACAGTCACATGTCTGGAACCCAAGAGCGTCATAGGCTATGTTGTGAGGCGAAATTTTAACCCCGCGCTTTCCAATTCACCAAACAATTTTGCCCCTATCTACACAATGGGGGAAAAAGTGAAAAGAAAAGTGTTGGAGGAAAATTGACAGCTGCCAGATGTGAACAAGGGGGACTTAAAGAATGAGAGCGATGGCGCCAAAGAGTATATACTGT
The DNA here is from genome assembly GCF_051348905.1 of Ranitomeya variabilis. Taxonomy (NCBI): domain Eukaryota; kingdom Metazoa; phylum Chordata; class Amphibia; order Anura; family Dendrobatidae; genus Ranitomeya; species Ranitomeya variabilis. The sequence goes on along the minus strand of NC_135232.1, from coordinate 652,514,347 downwards.
ACAGTTGCTAAGGTGGGGCCCCCTGACATGGGATACTCACCACACACGGGGATATGAACACACACACAAAATGCGACACACACTACCACGTGCTTGAACGCATATACCACCCTCAGCACACATTTCACCACACATACACCAACCTCGCCACATAAAAGTGGCCACTCAAAAATCGCCATGCGCAAAATTCGCCACATGCAAAACTAGGCTCACGCAAAACTCGCCACACGTGCAAAACTCACCTCATGGAAAACTTGCCACACGCAAAACTTGCACACGCAGAAAAATTGCCACATGCACAAAAGTTGCAACACATGCAAAAGTTGCCTCACACAAAACTTGCACATACTCAAAACACACCACACATAAAACTCGCCACGCGCAAAACTTGCTGCACACAACTTGCTACACTAACCTGTCACATGCAACTCGACACACAAAAAGTTGCTACACGCATGTTGCCACACAAAACTCAACACACACAACTTGACATATGAAACTCGCCCTAAAACACACACAAGTCTGGTTTTAGCCTTCAAAAATAAAAATCTGATTAATAAGCAGACAAACTACAAGAGCAACAAATGTACCATATATTGGAAATACGGCAGCTGTCAGTCACATGACCTGTCTATTATGTGTATGTGTGAGCTAATATATACTGCCAGGGGGGAGGGATTCCTGTTGGCTGGGCATTTATCAGGCTGCCAATAGCAACCAATCACAGTTCAGCTTCTATTTTGCTACAGTTAATTAATCTGAGCTCTGATTGGTTAATATAGGCAACAAAGGACATTCTCAGTATAACAAAGCTTGTGTGAGGTAATAGCATGTCAGTTAGGGTGTGTTGGTGGAAAAGCTGATGTCAGTCACATTACCTATATGTGAGAGGATATAGAAACTGCCAGTTACAGACTATTTTTACCACAAAAATGCCTCATAAGAAAAGGAATTTGATGGCACGAATGTCAGCTGATGCGAAAAGAAAAGCTGCATTACGGGCCAATTAAAAACGTGAAGACCGAGAAACAAGGCTGACACACATGAAAACAGCAGCTGCTTCCTCAAGAGCCAATTAACTTTCTGAGCAGAGGGAAGCGAGGCTTGCAGACATGAAAACAAGAGCTGCTTCCTCAAGAGCCAATGAACTTTCTGAGCAGAGGGAAGCGAGGCTTGCATACATGAAAACAAGAGCTGCTTCCTCAAGGGCCAATGAACTTTCTGAGCAGAGAGAAGCGAGGCTTGCAGACATGAAAACAGTTTTTGCCTTTTAATAACTACATTTCTTTCTATTTGTTTTGTGGTTTTTGTGTGCAGGATAAATTTTTGTTAACACATTCTATTTTGCTAACAGCAGTTATTAACCCGGGCGAAGCCGGGTAGTACAGCTAGTAAATTTATATAATTTATACAATGTGATTTTCTGGATTTTATTTTTGATATTCTATCTCTCAATGTTAAAATTAACCTACCCTTAAAATTATAGACTGTTCATGTCTTTGACAGTGGGCAAACTTACAAAATTAGCAAGGGATCAAATACTTATTTCCCCCACTGTATTACTACACTATTGTAACTATCATTGACAGGGAAGGAATAGTGCCCCAAGGTGCATGTTCTGACATGCCATAAAAGTAATGAATTATTTTATAATGCATTGTCACTGAAAAATCCATTTATAAATTAAAAAAAAAAAAGTTTACATTTACCAACCTTAATGGAGAATGTGACCACACACCCATTGGCAAGTCCCACATAGAGGATTTTCCATCTCACATGTAGACACAGGACTCGTTCTCCAAGATTTAATGTCTCAATACACTCACGGGTCTATGTACACAAGGAGTTAAAATAACGCACAAAAGGTGAATATTATGAAGATACAAAATTAATGATGATCAAATCTCTTTTGGTCATCATCTTGCTAGGCTACATATCAGTGATGAATGGCACACAGCTCAGGATAGGAAAGTACCAACGGTGCGCTGTATAGTGATCACATGTACCAGAAAAAGTAACGGTGTTTCACTCCAGAATGAGGTTTATGAGGTGAAGATATATCTATGCAGGAGTCCTGGAAAGCCTGCTTCCATTTTAAACTTATAACATATACATATGACATGCCATAAATCTCCAGAGGTAATACCTCCTGATAAAGAATTAAAATGTAAAAAAATCCCATGAAAGTCTTTTTATTTTATTATTTTTTAATGTAAACCGAGTATGTCTTCCAATTGTCGCTACTCCACTTATTCTGAAACAGTTTTTTATTTTCTTCTGCATCCCTCTGTTCCAAAGTTGGACCCACTGATAATAATGGTGCAAAGTTTCCCTTCAACCAAATAGGCATGTAGCACAAAACTTTTCTGTGGACATTTACTTTTTTCTCCTTTGAAGCTGGCCAATCAAAACAAGGTCACTCCCACAGGGAACTTTTGTGGTCTTTGCCCAGTTCGTTAAAGGGAGAATGCATCTTTATTAGCAGGTTGTATAACTTTGAAACAGAGGGGACCAGAAAAAAAAAAAGAAAACCTTTTCTAGCACCAGTGGGTCAGCAGCATTTGGAGGAGATAACCGAGTTAAAAAAATAGCTGAAGGTCCTCATTAAGAATACAAATCATTAAAGGGAACCTGTCACCCCCAAAACGGAAGGTGAGCTAAGCCCACCAGCATCAGGCGCTTATCTACAGAATTCTGTAATGCTGTAGATAAGCCCCTGATGTATCCTGAAAGATGAGAAAAAGAGGTTATATTATACTCACCCAGGGGCGTTCCCCGCTGCGGTGCGGTCCGATGGGTGTCGCGGTCCGGCGCCTCCCATTTTCTTACGATGACGTCCTCTTTTTGTCTTCACGCTGCGGCTCCGGCGCACTTCATCTGCCCTGTTGAGGGCAGTGTAAAGTACTGCAGTGTGCAGGTGCTGGGCCTCTCTGACCTTTCCCGGCGCCTGCGCACTGCAGTACTTTGCTCTGCCCTCAACAGGGCAGACAAAGGACACCTGCGCTGGAGCTGCGGCGTGAAGTCAAGAAGAGGACGTCATCGTAAGAAGATGGGACAGGACCGGGACGCCCACCGCAGCGGGACCGCCCCTGGGTGAGTATAATCTAACCTCTTTTTCTCATCTTTCAGGTTACATCGGGGGCTTATCTACAGCATTCCAGAATGCTGTAGATAAGCCCCTGATGCCGGTGGGCTTAGCTCAACTTCCATTTTGGGGGTAACAGGTTCCCTTTAAGGCAAAAAGCATGTAATACACATTTTACAGTTTTGTACACTTCAAGACGACAAAAGTACCTTTTATACAAGCGTAATCAATAAGCCCCACAATGTCATGTAACTGAGGGTAAAATTCCCTCCCTAAACACCCCAAGGGTGTCCAATCAGAAGAACAACTCCAGCAATGCAGAACCAAAAAAAGAAGGAGTATAAATGTCCACAAAACCATATTTAAAACAATAATAACTTTTATTACACAAGCTTAAATAACAAACAAATCCATAGTAATAATGAATATATATGCTGTACGCATTATATATTAGAGGTATCAAAGGAAATAACACGGTAAGCCAGGTGAGGTGAGTCACTAAAATACATCCTCAGGAGGGACAGCAATGACCATAAATGTGGCGGCACATGGACCTCAGTGCTCAATATCAGTATCAAATGGTCCCTATAAACCCCTGGGGGCCGCTGGGTGAAGTGTGGGTCGCTCCCTCTATACTTGTCATGGGTAAGTCTGCATATCAATGATGTGTTATTGGCGGCGTTATGGCATTACCTTCTGGTTTATAGGGACCATTTGATACTGATATTGAGCACTGAGGTCCATGTGCCGCCACATTTATGGTCATTGCTGTCCCTCCTGAGGATGTATTTTAGTGACTCACCTCACCTGGCTTACCGTGTTATTTCCTTTGATACCTCTAATATATAATGCGTACAGCATATATATTCATTATTACTATGGATTTGTTTGTTATTTAAGCTTGTGTAATAAAAGTTATTATTGTTTTAAATATGGTTTTGTGGACATTTATACTCCTTTTTTTGGTTCGACAAAAGTACCTTAACAGAAAAGCAGCGGACGGTGTGGTCGCTAGATCCGCTAAACAGCACTGCATTCTTCCCATGTGTCTGAGTCACAAGAAGGCAATTGACTTTTGATGTATGTCCTTCAAAAACACCTTCACAAGTCCGGGCCTGAAGAACAAGAAGCATGTAGCATTATGTTTATAACTTACAAATAACCAAGGAAAACCAGTAGATACCAACTGCCAGAACAGTGACCCCACTCACCACCAGGTTGTACGCTCGCACGGACTTGTCTGCAGAGCATGTGTAGAGTGTGCCATCAAAGATCTGAATGGCGTTAACAGATGCCTGATGCCCATGGAAGCTGCCCTCTGTAGGCTGCTCCTCGTCACCGGGTTCTGACCATACTTCTGGCAGACAAATTGGAAGATTAGTTACATAGTTTTCCATTGTCATCCCTAGCACACATTTTTCTAAACTAATTGTTCAAATTCCAAAATGACTCACCACATGAGATCTTTACTGCAGTGCTGGTATCTCTGTGAGCGTTATCCTTGCTGCAGATATAGCAAATAGTAGCAAACTCAACATTGGTCACATTTGCACCAATGTAATTTTGTATACAGGATAAAACTCTATTATATTCATCTCTTTGCACGGCAAATTATTTAGCATTTACACATTATTGTTTATTTTATACTTTAATTTCGTTCGAGATATTTTGAGGCTACGGCATTTCGGGCATAAAAGCTCATTACAAGCCTCTGTCACTCCAGCTCTATTATCCGCCCAACATTGCCTTTTCCTGCTTGACAGACAGCTCTTTTGCTTGAAGACACACAGGAAACAATCTGCCAATTAAAGGGAACCTATTACTCTATGGGGCACTTTTCGACTATTACTATGGGCATACAGGTCATAGAAATGCTAAACTATTCTTACCTGTATACCTCATAGTTGCTTTCTAGATGAGGGGAAATACACTTATTTCGTCATGCTAATGATTTCTTCCAGGCAAGGGGCATGTACGGGATTCCAGAGCCACAACTGCACATTACACGTCAGTTTGACGTGCATGGGAGGGGGATGATAGTATAATGAAGAGTGGAGGCAGGGCTTTCTTTCAAGCAGTGCACACCCCAGAGCCTGGAAATCATTTACATAATGAAAAGTCTATTTCTCCACATCTAGAAAGTAACTATGGGCATACAGGTAAGACTAGATTAACATTTATATTACCTGTATGACCAAAGTAATAGCTGAAAAGTGTCCAGGGGGTGACAGATTCCCTTTAAGTAGAAGACAGCATTGGGAGAGGAATAGAGCTGAAGTGACAGAGGCTTGAAAAGTGCTTACACGTGAAGAAAGCAATTCAGCCTCATTTGCATATTGATAGAAACAGTCATTGCTGGACTTGCTTTGCAAGAGCTAAATGGCTGTAAGAGTTTGAGTGGCGAAATACTGTTGACAAATTCCCTTTAAGCACGCTTCCTGTGCTTCATACAATTCTATGGAAGTGAGGTATAGCCAGGTACTCACCGTGGATAGGTGACGTGTCCTCTGTAACAAACCTCCTTTTAAAGGGGGTTGCCCTGCATACTTACAGATCGAGCAATGTTTGCTTGGGCGTCATAGAAGAAATGTAACTATTAAACTATTTCTTCAATATTGCTACCCAGTGCTGTGACTGTAAGGGTAAGTTCACAAAGGGCGTTTTTGCTGCGTTTATTTATGCTAATTTTCAGCTGCTTTTTACAAAACCAGCAAAGCCTATGAGATTTCAGAAATCTCATACACACATTGGTTTTTTGTTTGATCAGTATTTTGTGCTTTGCTGCGTTTCTTGGACATATTGCATGTCACTTCTTTCAGCGTTTTTTCACCCACTTACTTGAATGGGTGTTGAAAAAAAACGCAGCAAAAATGCAGGTATCATTATTTGATGCGTTTTTGCTGCTGAAAATTCAAGTACATTAGCGTGGACAAAAAGAAAAAAAAAAAGCACCAAATACGCAACAAAAAATGCAACAAAAACACACCTAAACCTGCGTTTTGACGCAGCTTCTTTCCTGCCAAGAAGATCAGGTTTTGCTGCAGAAAAAAAAGCAGCAAAAACGCCCTGTGTAAACTTACCCTAAGACGACAAAATTTTATGCCGCAGTAAGACAAATTGTCAGCCGATCATGGGATCTCTCTGCCAGCCTGCCCTCCAGATGAAAAGTCATCAACAATGCAGCCGTCTGAATAATATATATAAATATATATTGTATATAGGCGGCTATGACGGCACTTGTCTGCTTGCTTTCTTCAGCTTTAGGCCGGCCTCACACTAGCGAGTTTTACGGACGTAAGAGCGCAGAAATTACGTCCGTAAAACTCGCAAAATAAACGGCACAATTATTCTCAATGGGGCTGCTCCTATTAGCCGTATATTACGGTTCAGTATTATACGGCTTTCTACGGCCGTAGAAAATCGCAGCATGCTGCGTTTGTCAGCGTATTGCGCAAAAAAATCGCTAATGAAAGTCTATGGGGGCGAGAAAAATACGGATTCCACACGGACCAGCAGTGTGACTTGCGAGAAATACGCAGCGGTGTTAGTGAAAAGTCGGTAATTCAATTACCGGCTTTTCATTTCTCCTGCACAAACCCGACAGGATATGAGACATGGTTTACATACAGTAAACCATCTCATATCCCCCTTTTTTTTTTGCATATTCCACACTACTAATGTTAGTAGTGTGTATGTGCAAAATTTCAGCGCTGTAGCTGCTGAAATAAAGGGTTAAATGGCGGAAAAAATTGGCGTGGACTCCCGCGCAATTTTCTCCGCCAGAATGGTAAAGCCAGTGACTGAGGGCAGATATTAATAGCCAGGAGAGGGTCCATGGTTATTGGCCCCCCCGTGGCTAAAAACATCTGCCCCCAGCCACCCCAGAAAAGGCACATCTGGAAGATGCGCCTATTCTGGCACTTGGCCACTCTCTTCCCACTCCCTGTAGCGGTGGGATATGGGGTAATGAAGGGTTAATGCCACCTTGCTATTGGAAGGTGACATTAAGCCAGATTAATAATGGAGAGGCGTCAATTATGACACCTATCCATTATTAATCCAATTGTTGGTAAGGGTTAAAAAACACACACACATGATTAAAAAGTAGTTTAATGAAATAAACACAGCGGTTGTTGTAATAATTTATTGTTCTCGCAATCCATTTGCAAACCCTCGCTTGGCAAAATAATAAACGCACAAGATACATACCTTCTGGTGAACCGTCTCGTCCCACGAAGTAATCCATCTGAAGGGGTTAACTAATATTACAGGCAGGAGCCCTGCTAAATGCAGCTGTGCTCCGTGCCTGTAATCCCCCGGGTGCTGAAAGGAAAGCAGGATCTGTACTTACATTGAGTCGCGGTGAGGCGCCCTCTGGTGGATGTTCTCATGAACTGCAGCCTGGGAACTTTTTCCCACGCTCCAGGTCATATGAGGACACCAGGGGGCGCATCACCGCGACTGAAGGAAATGTAGGTCAATGACCTACATTTCATTCATTAGCCGGGGATTACAGGCACGGAGCACAGCTGCATTTAGCAGGGCTCCTGCCTGTAATATTAGTTAACCCCTTCAGATGGATTACTTCGTGGGACGTGACGGTTCAGCTGAGGGTATGTATCTTGTGCGTTTATTATTTTTCCAAGCGAGGGTGTTCCTGATGGATTGAGAGAACAATAAATTATTACAACAACCGCTGTGTTTATTTCATTAAACTACTTTTTAATCATGTGTGTGTGTGTTTTTTAACCCTTACCAACAATTGGATTAATAATGGATAGGTGTCATAATTGACGCCTCTCCATTATTAATCTGGCTTAATGTCACCTTCCAATAGCAAGGTGGCATTAACCCTTCATTACCCCATATCCCACCGCTACACGGGAGTGGGAAGAGAGTGGCCAAGTGCCAGAATAGGCGCATCTTCCAGATGTGCCTTTTCCGGGGTGGCTGGGGGCAGATGTTTTTAGCCACGGGGGGGCCAATAACCATGGACCCTCTCCTGGCTATTAATATCTGCCCTCAGTCACTGGCTTTACCATTCTGGCGGAGAAAATTGCGCGGGAGCCCACGCCAATTTTTTCCGCCATTTAACCCTTTATTTCAGCAGCTACAGCGCTGAAATTTTGCACATACACACTACTAACATTAGTAGTGTGGAATATGCAAAAAAAAAAGGGGATATGAGATGGTTTACTGTATGAAAACCATGTCTCATATCCTGTCGGGTTTGTGCAGGAGAAATGAAAAGCCGGCAATTGAATTACCGGCTGTTCACAGATATCGCGCTGAATGAAATCTAAATACAGAATATATATATATGTGTCTCAATGACATATATATATATATATATATATATATATATATATATATATATACACACACTGTATATATGTTTTCCCTAACATTTGAGCACATAAATCCATTAGATGTCGGTTTTGCAAGCCTGCGCGAAAATCTCGCAGTACGGATGCCATACGGATTACATACGGAGGATGCCATGCGCAAAATACGCTGACACACCCTGCCTACGGATCAATATTTTGGGAACATTTCTCCGTATTACGGCCGTAGTACGGACGTATAATACGTGGCGTATTGTCTTACGCCAAGTGTGAGGCCGGCCTTAAGTGTGCTGCGCTGTAAATATGAGCAGCAATGTGTCTATATGACTGGAGTTCATGGCGTTCTGTCTAATGGATCTTCGGCCGTACATAACAATGGATCTTAGGCAGTCTATAAACAGAAGGCTGTGGGCCGAACAAAGCTTCTGCAACCGCCGTCTCAGCCGACTGACTCTCCCATACACAGGACGCTCGTTTAGCCAATCGTGCCCGTGCCCTTTATGAAAAAGCCAATGACTGAATTCGGCTGACTGATTATCTCCGGTAAAACAATGCGATCAGTAGTCTGAAATCAGAAATGTATGATTGATGTCTTTCCCGATGATCAGTCTTCCTTGTCACATGACTTTGGATAAGAAACCAAGAACTCCATTTGCAGACACACTTCTCTGTTTTTTTTTCCCCTCATCAGTGGAAAATACAGTAGGAGAACTGGTTTGGCTGGGTGAGAGGCCTATGACAGGGGGATCTAAGGTGTAGAGTTATTCCTTGTGGAGAGTTAGATGGAGGTAAGATCACATGATTATCAGAAAAGACACCTGGCCGCTGTCTTCTGGTCTGGACTGCCAGGCAGAAAGAAGATTAGGGTCTAAAGTAAAAATAGAGCCTAACGGGTACCGTTCTTGTATGATGCCAACACAAACATTGCGTTTTCTACATAGATGACAAGAAAACCCCTTTTCAATAAAACACAGCTGCAGTTACTGTAAATGTTTGATGCATTAGAACATTAAAAAAAAAATGAAGAAAAAAAAGGTGTCACATAGGAGATGGAGAGAGCTAAAATATCATTTAGGACATTTTCATTTTTTACATACGACTCACCTTCTTGAATAATTTGTGCCGAGTTCACTGGTCGATGTTACTTCGTCATTTGTCTCGGCATGGCTCGAGCACACCAAGTCCCCGAGGTCAATCTTAGATGGGCTATCTGGTTTCTCGTCATCAGAACGAGTGTCTACTTCCACCACCTCGAAGCGAGGATTCCTTATTTCCATCACTTCAATGTTGGAATCGCTATCGTTGTCCTCCCTGTTGGGCTCGGCTTCCTGCGATGCAGTGTCACCCTCTTGTTCTACAGAAGTAGACGTGCTGACAACGGTTTCCTTAGATTGTCTCCTACACTTCAACTTTCTCACTGGCTTGCAAGCGTTAAAGTCTTGCTCGGTGTCACTATTTTCAGATATATGTGCAGCTCTTAAGGTTTTCTTCTTGCGTAATTTTTTCCTTTTCTCTGTTTTTGTCTCAGTTGTGATGATGGTGGCCTCTCCTTGCTCGGCGGGGCAGGATGAACAAGTGTTCGCTTTTGTTGACAGAAACGGTGTTGTAGCTTGTCCTTGTTGCAGACTCTGAATGGAAGCAGGATGGTTTTCTGCGCTGTCAGAGTCCGTTCTGTTAAAGCCAGACACAAGCGCTGATGTAGCAATGGAGACACTTGTTTTACCAATAGGTGAAAATTTGCTGGGTAATTCAGAAAGAGACATAGACGCTGTAATGATGGGATACAGCAATGAATTTTCACTACTTTCACCTAAAAGAAAAAATATCATTATGGTTTACAACTTGGACTTGATGTTCATTTAGTAGTAATGTCCGACACACATAATGCAATGTGACTTTGGTCAGTAGTTAAAGCTGGGATTGTGAGGGGAGTGTGGTGGAGTCAGAAGGATGAATGGTCTTTCTGCTAAGAGTGTGAATGAAAATTAATGGATTTTTGTGTACGCACCGTAAAATCCTTTTCTCTGAGCCACGCATTGGGGGACACATGACCATGGGTGTTACGCTGCTGCCACTAGGAGGCTGACACTAAGTAGACACAAAAAGATGAGCTCCTCCTCTGCAGTATACACCACACACTGGCTCCAGCCGAACCAGTTAAAGCTTAGTGTCAGTAGGAGGCACATGTGCTCTGATCTTCAGACCACATCTATAGCTTTCTTATTTTATTTTTTTATTCTCAACATTCTTCAAAGGATTACAGGGGGCCGAACCTGTTCCGTGACAAAGCAGTAGGAAAATAAGAACAACATATGAGTATACCAACGTCAAACCAAAGAACATACTCAAGCAGTCAGGTCAACAGGGTGGGTGCTGTGTCCCCCACTGAATGGCTCGGAGAAAAGGATTTTACAGTGAGTACGACAGGACAGACCAAACCTCATGCACCAGCCGCCTAGAGATGCGTTACCGCCGCCTGCAAGATTAGTCTTCCCAGGATCGCATCTGCTGAGGCCTGAGTGTGAATGTTATGGTGCTTTGAGAAGGCGTGCAGACTGGACCAAGTCGCAGCCTTGCAAACCTGTTCCACCGACGCCTGGTGTCAAATGGCCCAGGAGGGCCCCCACTGAACGAGTGGAGTGTGCCTTAATCACCGCTGGGGTGGGCTTGCCTCTGACATGGTAAGACTCGAATAGCCAAGCAAATCCACCTGGCTATTGTGGACTTAGAAGTGGCTAGTCCCTTCGTGTGACCCTCAGGAAGTACAAATAGGTTGTCTGTCTTCCGGAAAGACGACGTCCGCGAGACGTACCATTTGAGAGCCCTCACAAGGTCCAAAGTGTGAAGGGCCCTCTCAAAATGGTGTATTGGTGTCAGACAGTATGAGGGCAGGGCAATGTCATCGTTAAGGTGAGAGGAAGAGACCACCTTGGCCAAGAAAGCTGGAGACGGCCTGAGGACCACCCTGTCCTGGTGAAAAATTAGGAAAGGAGCTTGACAAAATAGGGCAGCTAACTCCGATACCCACCTGATAGAAGTCATCGTGACAAGAAAGGCAACCTTCCATGAGAGGTGGATGAGGGAGACATCCTGCAGCGGTTCAAAGGGAGACCCCTGTAGAACACCCAGGACCAGGTTAAGGTTCCAGGCATCCAATGGCATTCTATAGGGGGGTACCAAATTGAATGAAAGTCTTCACCGGCAGTTTGGAAGCGATCCTGCACTGGAACAAAACAGACAAGGCAGAAATCTGACCTTTAAGGGATCTAAGCACTAGGCCTGAGTCCAGACCAGCCTGAAGAAACCCCAGAATGGACGGAACGGAGAAAGCGAGAGAAGAACAACTGCGGTCCCTGCATCATGCGAAAAATGATTTCCAGGTACGGTGATAAATGCGTACGGATGCAGGTTTCCGAGTGCTGATCATGGTGGAAACCACTTCTTGGGAAAACCCAGCTTGGGTTAGGACCCAAGATTCAAAGGCCATGCCGTTAAACACAGGGCCTTTGAGTTCTGGTGGCAAGTCGGGCCCTGGGAGAGCAAATCTGGTCGATCCAGTAGTCACAAGGGAACATCGACGACGAGCTGCACCAACTCCGCATACCACGCCCGGCGCGGCCAGTCCAGAGCCACTAGGATCACTGGAATTCCTTCTGTCTTGATCTTCCTGATGACCCTCGGGAGCAACAGAAGTGGGGTAAACACATACGGAAGACGGAACTGACATCACGGAAGGACCAGTGCATCTGCCCCAATGGCCTATGGATCCCGGGACCGAGCTATGAACTTGGGCACCTTGGCGTTTAGTCTTGATACCATAAGATCCACGTCTGGAGTCCCCCAGAGATGACAAATCTGCTGGAAGATCTCCGGATGCAGTGAACACTCCCCCAAAGTGAGACCCTGGCAGCTGAGGAAGTCTGCCGCCCAGTTCTCCCACACCTGGGATGTGAACTGCTGAGATGACTGAGTGGTTCCTCTCGGCCCAACAGAGAATGTGCTTCACCTCGCACACTGCCCCCCTGATGGTTGATATATACCACAGCTGTGGTATTGTCCAATTGTATTCTGATGGGGCGACCCGCCATGAGGTGATGGAACCGCTGCAGGGTCAACCGAATTGCCTGGATTTCCAGAACGTTGATCGGAAGAATGCCTCCCGAGGTGACCAGCGCCCTTGGGCAATGTGATGTTGAAAGACAGCCCCCCAGCCCAGAAGACTGGTGTTGGTGGTGACCACCAGCCACTGGACAGGAAGGAATTACTTCCCCTGGGTGAGAGACACCTATAACGTCCACCACCTGAGTGCCTGCTTGACCCGCGGAGACAAGCGGCACAGCCGGTTGAGAGACGAGTTCCTGTCCCATGCTGCTAGAAGAGCATGCTGTAAAGGTCGAAGATGTAACTGGGCAAAGGGAACGGTTTCCATTGCTGCCACCATCTTGTCCAGGACCCCTATGCCGAGTCGGATGGAGTGAGGACATGGGCGACAAAGTTCCCGGGCTCCCTGTTGAAGGGCTAAGGACCTTGTCTCGAGGGAGAATCACCAACCCTTGAGAGGTGTCCAAGGTAATTCCTAAAAAGGAAATCTGCTGCGGTGAGACAGGGGAACATTTATCTATGTTTATCAGTCAGCCCAGGTGAGAAAGTGTATCCAAAGTGATATGGAATCACTCCGCGCAGACTTGGAAAGACGGGCCCTTGACTAGAAGGTCGTCTAAGTATGGCAAAACGACCACGCCTCGAGAGTGAAGAATGGACATGACGGCCGTCAAGACCTTTGTGAACACTATGGGGTCGGTGGCAAGGCCAAAGAGCAAATCTGAGAACTGGAAATGTTCCTCTAGGACGACGAAGCGCAGAAACCTTTGGTGAGGGGGAAAGACCGTGCCTGTGCCTGTTATTTTTATTTTTTTGGGGGGGGGGGGGGGGGGGGCGAGGGGGGAAGAACAGTGTTGGAGGGTGGGAAGAAAATTCTATCTTGCAACCAGAAGACAACAGGTCCCTCACCCATTCGTCGTGAACGACGGAGAGCTAGGTATAGCGAAATACTAGACGGCCGCCTACTCTGCTGGTGTCGACCGGATAATGCCGCGAGTCATTGAGCCGAGAATCTATGGGGCCTGGCTACCTTAGACCTAGATTGCTTGAGACGGTTTTTCCACAACTGGTTGGACTCATATGAAACCTGGGGGCCCTTGTCCCCACAGGAGGAGCGCCTCGATCCGGAAGAGGGGGTTGTGTTGGACCAAACGGAATTGCTGTGAAAGGATTGGAAACGCATCTGCTGTTGCCGACAAAAAGGTCGTCTAGTCCTCTGCTGGGGGAGGAATTTATTTTTCCTCCTGTGGCATCTGAGATAAGATGATCCACCTTCTCTCCAAATAAACAACCGCTCTGGTAAGGCAGAAACGTTAGAGATTTTTTGGACGCAGAGTCCCCTCACCATTCCCTGAGCCACAGTGCCTGTCTAATGGAGATGGCATTTGAGGCTGCAAGAGCGGCACAGTCAGCCGAGTCCAGGGAAGCGTGCACCAAATAGTCCCCAGCGAAGGAGATGTGATTTGCCAGATCTGCTGCCTCCGGGGGTAGGACACTATTCTGAATGGTTATGGTCAGGGTATCTGCCCGAGAGACCATAGCTTTAGCTACCCACGGCGAAAGAGGGAGAGAGCGCAGAGCCCGAAGCTTTAAAAACTGAATGGGCAAGATTCTCTGACAGTCCATGGGGTATTTAATGGAAGAACCATCTGGCACGGATAGGAGGGTTTTGGTGGTCAGGCGGATCAACTGGAGGGGATTCGGCCCATTCCTTCCGCAGAAAATGGGTATCTCACCTCAAGCGGCTTCTAACCTGAGAAGCGTTTATCCGGTCACTCCCTTTGGCGCCAAACTATGTCCTGAAATTCGGGATGGTTGGAAAAAACCCTATGAGAGCGTATGGTCCTCTTGAAGGACACCGCTTGATCCAGGAAGTAATTAGAGTCTTTAAAGTCTGGTTGACTGTCTCAATGAGACTATCCACCGTTGCCTGATATTCTGGTTAATCTAGATAAAGCGGCATATCGGTATCGGACTCCGGGTCCTAGCTACTGCGAACCCCAGGTGAGGGGGAGCAGGAAACAGAGCTCACAGATACCGAGGCGTGAGAAGGCCCGAGAGATGTGCTATGTACCCGTTTCCTAGATGTATGTGGGGTTTTTGACTAAGAACGGCCCCTGCCGGCAGACGGTTCCCGTGAGGGAGAGGAACCTTCTAAGACAGGCAGACAAATGCCCTGACTCGTGGCGGGATCTTGGAGGGACTGAATAGCTTTAGTCAGAGAAGCCATGGACTGCGACAGTGACAAAGCCCACTCCGGGGGACTAGGTACACTGGGTTCAGTGGCGGTGGAGGGCTCTTGAGCGCAATAGGGATCACAGGCCTTGCAGAGTGGCGAACACTGTCCCCGTGGCAACGCAGTATGGCAGGTGGTACATGAGGTGGAAAACACGGTGTTTTGTTAGCCTTCTTGGATGTCGGAGAGTAACATGGTGTACCCCAGAATGTCCCTGATTCTGCTGATATGCTCCAATAAGGAGGATCGTGTCTTGTAAGCCCCACTGAATATTGCAGAGCAGGGCTAATGAACGTATCTGGTGCAGCACAGAGATCTTACCCCGATCCAGTGTGAGTGGTCCTCCTGGTGCACTGCATTCCTCTGAAGTGCAGGCAGGCTATTTGGGTAGGGAGCCTGCCCGTGGGTTAAAATGTCCACTGTACGCCAGAATGTCCGGAACTGCAGAGGGACCGTGAGATATAGCGAAGTGTCACTGTGGTGTGACCATGCTGCACGTGTGGAGGCAGTCAGTAGGTAAAGATGGCCGCCGAGAATTGCAAGGGGGAAGTTTTGTCGTGTGCGAAACGCGCCAATACGTGGGCGGAGATGTCGCCGCAAGTTCATAAGAAGGGCGGAGCTCCGGGTTGCGGCCAAGAATAGGCCCAAGGTGGGGCCTAAATTTTGGAACCTGGCCCGGTGAGAGGGGACGCTATGGGGGATAGCGCTTAAAGCGTTGTTGCAGGAGCCCTCCGCCGATGCCGTCGCACTATGTCGGCTGCTGTATCGTGTCCTGGGCCCACACTTACCAGCGGTGTGCGTTCGGTATGGAACCGCCGCAGGGCAGGACCCTGACTGCTTACAGGTCAGCTGTAGCTTGGGACAGTGCAGGGAACCCTCCATCCACCATCCCTTTGTCAGAGAGGTGGAGAGGGACCGTCCGCCTTTCACCACCGCTGTTCATCAGTGGCGATGCAGTGGGGGCCGCACGGACGCCATAAGAGCCTCTGGACATACAAAGGGTTAATTCCCCCAGGATGGGACAGGGCTGTGGGTCTGGCTGTAATAAGCCTGGCCACAGAGGGGGGTACATGGAGGTGACACTCCATATTCCCATCTGTTGTAGGCGTGGGGAGAGCGGTGACCTGAAGGGACCCGTCGCCCCTAAAAAAGGTCTCAGGCATGCCGAAGAAAAGGATGCAGGAGGGGGAACATGGAGGCAACACTCCACATTCCCGCCTGTTGTCGGTTTGGGGAGAGCGGAGGCCTTAAGGGATCAGTTGCCCGCTGTAATCCTTTGAAGAATGTTGAGAATAAAAAATAAAAAAATAAGAAAGCTATAGATGTGGTCTGAAGATCAGAGCACATGTGCCTCCTACTGACACTAAGCTTTCACTGGGTCGGCTGGAGCCAGTGTGTGTGCTGTATACTGCAGAGGAGCAGCTAATCTTTTTGTGTCTACTTAGTAGTGTCAGCCTCCTAGTGGCAGCAGCATAACACCCATGGTCCGGTGTCCCCCAATGAGGTGAAGGAGAAAAATAATTTTTAACTATTTACAGGATGTAACTAAAATAGTGCAAGCCATTGGTGTACATACCACTATAGTGTGGAGGCCAGGTGGAGTCTGTACATACCGGTATTGTGTGGTGACCAGGTGGACTCGGCATGTGTACCATTACTGTGCGGCGGCAGACTCCGTATATGTACCGTTACTGTGCAGTGGCGGACTTAGTATACGTACCATTACTGTGCGGTGGTGGGGCGGACTCAGTATATGTACTGTTACTGGGTGGTGGTGGGGCAAACTCCGTATATGTACCGTTACTGTGCGGTACAGGGCGGACTCAGTATATGTACCATTACTGTGCGGTGGCGGACTCACTATACGTACAATTACTGTGAGGTGGCAGGGAGGACTCGGTATATGTACTGTGTGGTGGCAGGGAGGACTCGGTATATGTACTGTGTGGTGGCCAGGCGGACTTGGTATACAGTTGGAACCCAAAGTTCACATACACTATATAAGGCGACATCTGAATGTTTGTCTCAATAAATGACATGAAATCAGAATAAACCTTTCCCATTTTAGGTCAATTAGGATTACCATAATTATTAATATTTGCCAAATGACAGAATAATGAGAGCGAGAAAGAATGTTTTAAGGCATTTTTATTACTTACTGTTTTAAGGCATTTTTATTACTTACTGCAAAGTCAAAAGTTTACATTCATTTCATTAGTATTTGGTACTACCATTGCCCTTAAACTGAATGACTTGGGTCAAATGTTTGGGATAGCCTTCCACAAGTTTCTCACAATAGTTGGTCGGAATTTGGGCCCATTCCTCCTGACAAAACTGGTGTAACTCATCCAGGTTAGTAGGTCACCTTGCTCGCAACTGCCTTTTTGGCTTTGCCCATATATTTTCAATAGGACTGAGATCAGGGCTTTGTGATGGCCACTCCATACATTGACTGTTATCCTTAAGCCACTTTGCTACGATTTTGGTAGTATGCTTCGTGTCATTGTCCATTTGGGAGACCCATTTCCGCCTGAGCTTTAACTTCCTGGCTGATGTCTTGAGATGTTGCTTCAGCATTGCCACAATCTTCTTTTCTCATGATGCCATCTATTTTGTGAAGTGCACCAGTCCGTCCTGCAGAAAAACAATCCCACAACATGATGCTGCTGCCACCCCCGTGTTTCACAGTTGGGATGGTGTTCTTAGGCTTCCAAGCTTCTCCCTTTTTCCTTCCTTTTTCTCTTCTCTGCTCTACGAATATTGTGTGTGACCACATAAATAAATTTCCTTTTTTGCATCACCTTACGGATAGTGTGTGCGGTGAATTCTCTTCATTTGGACTCAGGGTCTCAAGGACCCATTCCACCAGCACCTCACATTTGGACAGAGTGCAGGCCAATTTGTTGTATCTAGACTATTTAGCCTAGACGGATCAGAGTGTCCAGAGTGATCTGAAGACTCTAGTCGCAGTCTCATCGGTACGGTCCCTTGATTAGAAGATCGTCGAGGTAGGGGATTATGAGAATCCCCTTGGAGTGAAGGATGGCCATGACCGCCACTATGACCTTCGTGAACAAACTGGGAGAAGACGCCAGGCCGAAAGGAAGGGATGTGAACTGATAAGGATCCTCCTGAATCACAAACAGAAGGAATCTCCGGTGTTGCACACAAATCGGAATGTGGATATAAGCATCCTGGATGTCTATGGAACAAAGAAATTCTCCTGGTTCCATGGAGGCGAAGTGGCGGATCCGAATGTGACGGTTCAGCTGCTTGAGATCCAACATGGGGCGGAGATATCCATCTTTTTTCGGGACTACAAAAATATTGGAGTAGAACCCTGACAATCGTTCGTTCCAAGGAATGGGTATAATTATTCCTGAATGAAGAAGGGAAGAGACGGCCTGAAGAATTCCTGGAGCTTGGGATAGTAGTTTTGGCGAGACAAAGACATTTCTGCCTGGGGAGAAAAAAAGTCGATCTTGTAACCGGACATAACGATTTCTCTGACCAAGGCGTCGTCGACCACCGACAACCAAGCGTCTCTGAAAAAGAAGAAGTCTGCCTCCCACCCAGGAAATATTTCCAGGTGGGGGAGACCCGTCACTTAGAGGAGAATCGGTGAGAGCGGGACCCCGAAGACCTTGAGGGGCGGCCCTTAGGCCTCCAGTGAGGTGCAGGTCTGAAGGATGGCTTCCTTCTTTCCTTTGGGGCAGACGAGCGGTCCTGCTGGGAGGTAGTCCCTGAAGAGGAAGAAAGATCGAAAGGAAAAAAAAAAGGCAGGGGCCCTTTCTTGTTAAAAGGGACACTTAGGTCTGGACTGAGGAAGAGAAGTACTTTCCCCCCCAGTAGCGTCCGAAATTATCTGGTCCAGTTTGGACCCAAAAATGTTGCTGCTAGCTCTGGCGGAACAGGCAGCCGCATCCAAGGAGGCAGCCAAAAGGTATTTTCTGCCATGAGCAATGTGGTCTGCCAAATCAGCCAGCTCATCCAGAGGGGCTGTTGCTATGATGCCCTGGAGAAGTATTTTGGCCTAGGCAGAGATGGACTTCGCCACCCAAGTGGAGGCGAAGCTGGGGCAGAGAGAGGCACCAGTCGCTTCAAAGGCCGACTTGGCCAGGGACTAAATCTGCCTGTCTGTAGCGTCCTTAAGAGATGTGCCATCTGGCAAAGACAGAGCTGTTTTGGAAGATAGGCGGGAGACCGGCGGGTCCACTACAGGTGATTCTGACCGCTTGCCGACAAGATCGGGATTAAAAAGGGATAGAGAATGTCCAGCTGCTTGCTTCCTGAGAAGCGTTTACTGGGAAGTTCCCAATGTTTAGCCATAGTCGCCTCAAACTCCTTATGATTAGGAAAGGTCGGGAAGGACGTTTTACCCGTTTGAAGGAGACTGATTGTTCCTCAGCGGGAACCTCGTCCTCTTTCAGTTTAAGAGTTTGCATAATAGCCAGGATAAGGCTATCTACCATGTCCTGCATCTTTGAAGTCTGGTCCGTATCAGAATCAGATCCGGACTGGGATAGCACAACCGACCCAAAAGCCACCTCCGAGGAGGAGGAATGGGGAGAGGGGCATCCTTGGAGATGCAGAGGGGCCCGGGGAGCTGGATGAGGAGCTAGAGCGAGCCCGCTTTCTAGAGCTTTTACCCGATCGGTCCCTGCGAAGGTTGTGGTCAGGTGCTTACGAATCGCTCTGAGAGGCGTTCGGAGCACTGGTGGTTGCAGATATATGTGGAAGGCGTTCTAGGACCTGGACCAGGGACTGGGAAACTTTAGTCAGGTCAGAAACCAACTGAGACATAGCAACAGCCCACTCCGGGGGGAGGGGTGTGTTCACATCCAGGGCGTTAGGGTGCTCTTGTGGGGTCAGACATGGTGGAAGGACTGCAGAACTGGCAGAAAGGAGAGGACTGACCTCTGGACCACTTTATTTTGCATCGGGCGCAAGCGTAATGAACCATAGTGGGTCTAGAGTGGGGGTGAGAATCCTCTGCAGAGTTAAGCATAAGTCGAGCTTGAGGTACTGCTGAGGAGAGGAGAGTTATTAAAGGAGGAAAGGGAGAGAGAAAGCCGAGCCTACCCGATGCAACGATGTGCAGCAGAAGACCCAGGATAGCGGTGTCCCCCTAGTCCGGGTTCCGAGGCAGAAGCAGCGAGTCTGAAGAGAAGGGACACGGAACAAAGATGGTCCCAGCAGAGCAGGCACAGCAGCATGTTGTAGAGTGGGAGGCATAGCGAAGGAAATGAATCCGGAAATCCGGATGGCCGACGAGCCGGAGGGGGCGTGGCCGGCATGAAACGAAAGTGTCCCTCTGATAGGCTGATGCAACGGGGGGCGTGGACAGCTGGGAACATTTGCGCTGGTCCGATAGGTTGGCAGTATGTGGGCGGAAAAGGAGAAAGGATGCCGAAAAAGGCACGCAAAGCGTGGGCGTGGATATACGGAGCACCCGCCGAAAAGAGCGCAAAATTCAAAGAGTTCAGCCGGGGAAGAAGGAGGCGTGGCCATATAAAATGGCCGACGCTGAAAAAGATGGCCGGGACTGAAGAGGATTAAAGAAACTTCTGCGTAGCTGCCATGGAGGCACCAATAGAGGTACCCTGTCCCAAAAAGGGACAGGAAAGAGAAAGGAGCTGCCTGAGCCACTGTGGGACATGGAAAAGGAATACCTTAACAGCAGGAGGGACGTGATGTTTCTGGGTCCACAAAACCTCTTCACGGATGAGGATCCATTGGGAGCCCTCAAGTGGGAGAGGGTCGCTGGCATCGGAGATCCTCCTTCCCGCACCATCTCCGGACGGTGCAGAAGATGGCGTCAACCCCTTAGGCCAGGTTCACATTGCGTTAAACAGCAGCCCGTTCAACACATGCGTTAACGGGCTGCTGTTAACGCAAGTGCGGATGAGTCACATCGCTAGCGCAGATAGAGCTAGTAGATGCTCTATCTGCGCTAGCAGTCACGGACCCGGGTCCGTCACTCAATGACGGCACATCCCTAGCGCACGCCCATTGTGGGCGTGCGCTAGCGATGGGTCCGACATTGGACTCAATGGCGGCGTTAACGGACTACGTTACACCGCGTTATGCCACGGTGTAACGTAGTCCGTCTAACGGATGCCAGTAACGTAATGTGAACCCAGCCTTACAAGAAGGGGGGAGGCCACCACAGGTGACCGTCTTCCTCTCAGCCCTCTACGAGGAGAGGGGTGAGGAGGGGAAAAGGCAAGGACTAGCCACCAGGAATCACCCTGAAACACCCAAAAGGGTGACAGGGGATGAAGTCCTGCCTGCGGGTCCAAGAGTGGGCGATGCGGACGACACCACACTGCTCTCTCGGTCGCATAAACGTGGGAAAAACAGGGTAAGACATTACACCCTGTTACCCTGAAGCTGAAGAACCTGAAAGACAAAAGGGAAAAAAAAAAATCAATAAAACACAACAGGATAACTGAAAAGGAAAAGACGGATCCAAGATCAGATCCAGGTCTGCCTCCTACAGACACTAAGCTTAAACTGCTTGTCGGTGGGTGTATACTGCTGGGGAGGAGCTATTTTCCTTTTTTTGCCTAGTGTCAGCCTCCTAGCGGTAGCAGCATACACCCCCATAGTTAACTGTGTCCCCCAATGAAGCGATAAAGAAAGAAAGGGTTTGGATGCCAGGCGAGAGACTGGCCAGTCTACTACAGGGGACTCTGCCTCAGATCTGCTGAGAAAGGGTACTTCGCCTCAAGCGGTTTTTGTCCTGTAAAGCGGTTTTATCCGGTCGCTACCTGTGCCGATTAACTATATCCCGAAACGCCGAGTGAATGGCGTATGTTCTATTAGGATGCTCAGCTTTTTCGAAGCACACAGCGTGATCCGGCACAGAGCCGGAGTCTTCATCAACCTTCAGAGTTTGGTTGACGGCCTCAATCAGAGAATCAAGCGTCCTCTGAAAGTCTGGCGAATCCAGATTTAAGGAGACATCCGATTCATACTCAGAATTGAGTTCGCTACCAACGGTTGGAGAGGGAGAACGAAAAAAGGAGCTCGCGGATGGCATGGCACGTAATTGTACGGGAGACGTACTATGTATCCGTTTCCTAGACGCTTGTACGTTTCTAGATTGTGTGCGGCCCCTACTAGCCGACTGTTAGGGTCCCTCTGCGTCAGACGTGCGACTTCCACGATCCCCAGAAGGAACACTGAAGGATTCAAGAGCTTTGGCCAGAGAAGTAATAGATTGTGACAGAGACGAGACCCACTCATGGGGACTAAGGACACTGGGCTCAGTGTCAGCAAGGGGCACATGAGCGCATTTGGGGTCACAGGCTTTGCAGAGCGGTGAACACTGAGCTTTTGGAAACGCAGACTGGCAGGAGTTACATAAAGTGAAAAAGACTAAGAGTCTTATGGGACTTTTTAGGTGCCTGAGGCTGGGACATGATGTACTCCTATGTGACCCCTTAATCAGGGTTCCCACAGAGGATATGATACTGAAAGGGAGACAGATAGCTAATGGCAGCGCTCCTTACCCAGGTCCTGTGTCCCAGCCACGAGAATCAAACTCCACGTTTCTATCCGGACAATCAGGAGGATTCCTGAGCATCCAGAGGCCCTGTCAGCTTGCGACAGGGTGTAGGAAGATGGCCGACGAGATTTCATGGGCGCCTCTAGTTCAGAACAAGAAGCGGCGAAAAGTGGGTGGGGCCTCCGGGCGCCGCCTCCTCTCTTTCTCGTGATGTCAACGGTGCACTGCAATCAGTTCTCGGCATGTGCCATGCGCGCTGCCCGGGAACTTACATCAGGTGATGTAAGGATATCGCGCCTGCGTATAGCGGAGGCCCCAGATCCTGCCCCGAAGTGTGGATGTAATCAGTGTAAACAGATTGCAGAGCGCAGGCGCCGGTGACGTCACAAGAAAAAGAGGAGGTGGTGTCCGGAGGCCAGAGGGGGATGATGGAGGGCTGTGAGGCGGTTGAGTAAGGGGGAGAAAACATACCTCTCTGACTCAATAGAGGTATGGCGAGAAATTTATAAAACTCATTATTTCAGTATTTCAGCGTTCCTAGGGATAATAAACATAAGAGCCACCTTCAGAGAATGCAGCCTTAGTGCTGCTGAAGGTGGCTCTTTTACTTTAAAGGGAACCTGTCACCCCCCTCAGGCGTTTGTAACTAAAAGAGCCATCATGTGCAGCACAAATGCTGCATTCTGACAAGGTGGCTCTTTTAGTTATGCTCCCTGCACACGCTGAAATAAACATTTATAAAATGTGCCCCCTCATACCCTGAAATCGCCAGGGAGGCAGGTCTTTCCTTCCTAAGCCAGGAGTGCCCGGCGCGCACAGGCCCGGAGTGACGGCTGGGAAGCGTCTGGCTTACGAAAGAAAGACCCGCCTCCCTGGCGATTTCCGGGTATGAGGGGGCACATTTTATAAACGATTATTTCAGCGTGTGCAGGCATCATAACTAAAAGAGCCACCTTGTCAGAATGCAGCATTTGTGCTGCACAAGGTGAGTCTTTCAGTTTCAAACGCCTGAGGGGGGTGAAGGGTTCCCTCTAATAGGCCCTGGAGGGGGGGGGGGCAGGTTCCCTTTAAGAGGCCTGTGATAAGGAACTGATAGCAAGCCATATACTGTATTTTTCGCTTTATAAGACGCACCCCAAATTCTGAGGAGCGAAATAGGAAAAACATTTCCTTAATAAAATGGTGGTGCTTCTTATAATCCATGCGTCTTATTGCTTACCGGGGGTGGTGGCTGCGGTGAAGCGGGGACCCAGGGTCGCTGCTGGAGGAGGCAGGAGTGGAGTGATGCTGCAGGCCGCAAGCCGGGATGGAGGAGTGTCTGGCAGTACTGCTGGTGTCCGGTGCTGCTGCCCGATGCTCTGCGGGTGTCCGGTGGTCCTGCTGTGGGTGTCTGGCGCTGCTGCCCGATGCTCTGCGTGCCCGGACGGCGCTGCCCGATGCTGCTGTGGCAGTCTCCGATGCTGCCAGGGCTCTGCTGACATTTTGTGAAAGGCCAGAGCCCCGGCAGTCACATGATTTTCTGTAAGGTGGACTCCGGCAAAATGGCCGCCGGGGAGCAGCGCATGTGCAGATGGAGATCTCAGCACCGAGATCTCCATCTGCTCATGTGCCACCCGGTGGCCATTTTCCAGGAGTCCACCGCACAGGAAACCATGGGACTGCCGGGGTAGGCCCCGGCAGCACCGGAGACCACCGCAGCAGCATTGGGCAGCACCGGCCGCGCACCCGCAGATACCAGCAGAGCACTGGGCAGCAGCGCCGGACACTTGCAGTAGCACCGCCGGACTCCTCCGCAGCGCCGCCGGAACCGGAGACACCCGCAGAGCACTGGGTAGCAGTGCAGGACACCCGCAGCACCGCCGGACACCCCTTCATCCCAGCCTGCAGCAACGGTATCGGTAAGGTACATTCCCATTATAAAATGCACCCCCATATTCCCCCCAAATTTTGGGGGAAAAGTGTGTCTTATAATCCGAAAAATACAGTAACTTCCTAACAATAGACACAGGCTGTGTGTCACAAGACCCACAGTGCTTAACAAAAAACACAGACATTGCATATAAACGGCCCAGGCTGTTAGCAAGTAATATAGAATACCCCAAACAGTGAGTAAAGTCCTATATTGCCTAAGCCATTAACTGAACTCACTTTATTAAGTTCAAATGTGGCAGAAAAGCCTAAAAAATATGCCAGGACTGACCAAGCTGACTCCTTCCGTGCCTCAAGGGGACAATATACCTTAACAGCAAAAAATGCAGAGCAGCGTGGATCTCAAATGAGCGAGTATTAGGGGAGAGAGAATCAAGAGGATATGATTCTGAAGCAAGTAACTGAACGGCTTCTACAAGCTATCTCTAGCTGTAAAACTTCCCTATCAGGGAAGATTGATTAGGTACATTCTGAAGTAGGGCTTCTCCGGCAAGATATGCAGGCCCTGACAGGCCGTATAACAGAAGCCAAAAATAGGGTGTCGAGCTTGGAGGACAGGGTGGAAATGATGGCCACTAAACTCACAAAAGTAGCAGGATCAATAAACGCCTGGCATCAAAAAGCAGATGACTTGGGAAATCATCTGTGCTTCAATAATTTGCGTATCATCGGACTGCCAGAGCGCTCAGAAGGACAGCAACCTGAGAGTTTTCTGGAGGAGTGGCTCAAGAACACACTCGGGGACGAGTTTTCAACAGTGTTTGCGGTAGAAAGAGCGCTAGAGTCCCGACCAGACCTCTCCCACCCGATGCCCCTCCACATCCATTCCTTGCAAATATTCTGAATTGTAAGGACAGAGATACTGCTCTACGTTTGGCCAGACAAAAAGGCCCCATCAAGCATGATAACGACACAATCTCAATATTTCCTGACTTCTCGGTGGACCTACCAAAACAATGCACCCAATTTCTGGATGTCAAATGAAAACTCAGAAACAGAAATATCATCTATCCCATGATTTACTCTGCCCGCCTGCGTGTTGTCCATGAGGGATCATCGACATAAACGAAGATAAAACAAAGCACACTTTTGAAAAAAAATGCCTTAAAACATTCACTCTCACTCATTGTTCTGGCATTTGTCAAATAATAATTATGGTAATCCTAATTGACCTAAAACGGGAAAGGTTTATTCTGATTTCATGTCAGATATTGAGAAAAACATGTATGTGTGTCTTTTTATATAGGGTATGTAAACTTCTGGTTTCAACTGTATGTACCGTTACTGTGTGGTGGTCAGGTGACCATGGTTTCTGTACCGTTACTGTGTGGTGGCAGGGCGGACTTGGTGTACATACCATTACTGTGCTCTGGCAGGAGGGACTCTGTGTACATACCATTACTCTGTGCTGTTGGGCTTGACTGTGCTTGAGGTGGCAGTGGTAGTGGCAACAGCTGCGGTGTGACCACATTTTCTTCTAGCTTTACAGGTGAAAGCGGTTCTTGTTTAATTACTATTGATGAATCAGGAATGTCAGCGGCAGGTACTGCTGGTAGGGTGCACGTGGGGACCCGAGGTGGCAGGACAGGGACAGCCAACTCTTTATGTGTGGACTGATAGACTGGAGTCTCCAAGATAAAAGGAAATATGTTTCCTGGAGAAACAATTGGCATCTGTAGTCCACTGTTTGCTCCCTCCTCGCCATCATTGATTGGTTCATAAGTCTCTGTTTCCAAAGGAAAAATATTGATACTATAAAAATATTGAGTATGCAAAAGAAATATGTTTCAGTACCTAATTTACTAGCTTTTTACTCCTGAAATGCCACTTCTGTAGTCTCAGCCTTCAGGATTTTAAATGCCCTTTTTTTGTCTTATTTAATTTTGTACTGTCTTATTTATCCATAATGGTTTATTTTTATTCCTGGATATTGTATTACCAGAGGGCATCATTTCTACAGGTTTCTTGCAGAATATCCTTAAACATGCCGAATTTATGCTCGATATAACCAGTTACCTCGACATTGTCCCCGTCTACATGATTAAGTTCTTTCCTGAATTTGTTGAAATCAGCTTTCCTAAAGTTCCAGGTTTTTGCATTTCCCTTTGAAATGTTTTATGGAATATCACTTTGGAAAAGTAGGGCTTGTTTAGCTTAGAAAAAAAGACACCTCAGTGGAGATCTAATTTATATGTATAAATATTTACAGGTGCTTCTCTGAATATCATCAAAAAGTTAATTTATTTCAGTTCTTCAATACAAAAAGTGAAACTCGTATATTATAGTCATTACAGAGTGATCTATTTCAAGTGTTTATTTTGGTTAATGTTGATGATCATGGCTTACAACCAACAAAACCCACAGGTCATTATCTCAGTAAAATAGAATACTTTAGAACACCAGATTGAAAAATTATTTTAAAATCCGAAAAGTTGGCCTACTGAAATGAATGTTTAGTAAATACAGTGCCTTGCAAAAGTATTCGGCTCCCTGGAACTTTTCAACCTTTTCCCACATATCATGCTTCAAACAAAGATACCAAATGTAAATTTTTGGTGAATAATCAACAAGTGGAACACAATTGTGAAGTTGAACGAAATTTATAGGTTATTTTAAATTTTTGTGGAAATTCAAAAACTGAAAAGTGGGGCGTGCAATATTATTCGACCCCTTTACTTTCAGTGCAGCAAACGCACTCCAGAAGTTCATTGTGGATCTCTGAATGATCCAATATTGTCCTAAATGCCTAATGATGATAAATATAATCCACCTGTGTGTAATCAAGTCTCCGTATAAATGCACCTGCTCTGTGATAGTCTCAGGGTTCTGTTTGAAGCACAGAGAGCATCATGAAGACCAATGAACACAGCAGGCAGGTCCGTGATACTGTTGTGGAGAAGTTTAAAGCCAGATTTGGATACAAAATGATTTCCAAAACTTTAAACATCCCAAGGAGCACTGTGCAAGTGATCATATTGAAATGGAAGGAGTATCATACCACTGCAAATCTACCAAGACCCGGCCGTCCCTATAAACTTTCATCTCAAACAAGGAGAAGACTGATCAGAGATGCAGCCAAGAGGCCCATGATCACTCTGGATGAACTGCAGAGATCTACAGCTGAGGTGGGATAGTCTGTCCATAGGAAAACAATCAGTCGTACACTGCACAAATCTGGCCTTTATGGAAGAGTGGCAAGAAGAAAGCCATTTCTCAAAGATATCCATAAAAAGTGTTGTTCAAAGTTTGCAACAAGCCACCTGGGAGACACACCAAACATGTGGAAGAAAGTGCTCTGGTCAAATGAAACCAAAATTGAACTATTTGGTAACAATGCCAAACGATATGTTTGGCGTAAAGACAACAGAGCTCATCACCCTGAACACACCATCCCCACTGTCAAACATGGTGGTGGCAGCATCATGGTTTGGACCCGCTTTTCTTCGGCAGGGACAGGGAAGATGGTTAAAATTGATGGGAAGATGGATGGAGCCAAATACAGGACCATTCTTGTAGAAAACCTGTTGGAGTCTGCAAAAGAACTGAGACTGGGACGGAGATTTGTCTTCCAACAACACAATGATCCCAAACAAAGCAAAATCTACAATGGAATGGTTCACAAATAAACGTATCCAGGTGTTAGAATGGCCAAGTCAAAGTCCAGACCTCAATCCAATCGAGAATCTGTGGAAAGAGCTGAAAACTGCTGTTCAAAAACAATCTCCATCAAAGCTCACTGAGCTCGAGTTGTTTGCCAAGGAAGAATGGGCAAGAATTTCAGTCTCTCGATGTACAAAACTGATAGAGACATACCCCAAGAGATTTGCAGCTGTAATTGCAGCAAAAGGTGGCGCAACAAAGTATTAAGTTAAAGGGGCCAAATAATATTGCACGCCCGACTTTTCCACAAAAAACCAATACATTTAGTTCAACTTCACAATAGTGTTCCACTTGTTCTTGATTCTTCACCAAAAATTTACATTTGGTATCTTTATGTTTGAAGCATGACATGTGGAAAAAGGCTGAAAAGTTCCAGGGAGCCGAATACTTTCACAAGGCACTGTACACTCAATACTTGGTCGGGGCTCCTTTTCCATCAAAATTACTGCATCAATGTGGCGTGGCATGAACGCGATCAGCCTGTGGCACTGCTGAGATGTTATGGAAGCCCAGGTTGCTTTGAAAGCAGCCTTCAGCTTGTTTGCATTGATTCTATATGGGGTTTAGGACAGGCGAGTTTGCTGGCCAATCAAGAACAGTGAAACTGTTGTTTTTAAACCAGGTATTGGTACTTTTGGCAGTGTGAACAGGTGCCAAGTCCTGCTGGAGAATGAAATTTCCATCTCCAAAATGCTTGTTGGCAGAGGGAAGCATGAAGTGCCCTAAAATCTCCTGGTAGACGGCTGCACTGACTTTGGTAACTTGCGATGTTGAATCGCTTTACTCAAACATCAACCATCTTGATGGTATACATGCAGTAGGCCATTTTCTTACTAAACAGGACAACCCTGATCGTCTCCATGACTCTTTCTTGATTGATTTACTCTACTTTATTCTACACCATAATTATTTTTTATTTGACCGTACTTTTTTTCGACAGACATCGGGTGTGGCCATGGGGGCGCGTTGTGCACCGGCGTACGCAAATGTTTTTTTAGGCTGGTGGGAGGAGACCATCGTTTACTGCTCTGAATCTTTCAAGAGATGTGTTCGACAATGGCATCGCTTCATTGATGACGTTTTTTTCTTATGGACAGGTACAGAGCAGGAGTGCCTTGACTTTTTGAAGGAATTGAATAACAACAATTTAAACATCTTCCTAACACATTCTCTTTCCTCCGACTCAGTGACCTTTCTGGACTTGAAAATCTATATCCAGGACAAGCATTTGGTGACGGATCTGTACCGTAAATCCACCGCAACGAATAGCTTGCTCAGGTACGACAGTTTCCACCCTCTTCATACTAGAAAGGGTATCCCGACTGGCCAATTCTTGAGGGCCCGTCGCAATTGTACTCTTGACGAGGATTTCTTTACACAATCTAGGGCCCTTACTTCAAGATTTAGGCAGCGGGGTTACCCGAAAAAAAACATCTCCCGTGCCTACCAGAGGGCCAAGAATATGAACCAAGATCTGTTAATCTCCCCGAATGTTCATCACCAGGACAAGAGTGTCCGCTTTATCACGGACTTTAATGATCAGTGGAATCAGATTAGGAAGGTCCTGACATCCCATTGGGATATTCTTATTACTGACACTCAAACTTCCTCTTTGGTCACTCCTCGTCCTGCTCTTACAGCTAAGAGGGCCCCTAACCTTGGCGACATTTTGACCAGAAGCCATTTCTTACGCCCCACCACAAATCTGAATCGTGGCATTCGCTTGAGGGGATCGTTCCCCTGTGGGGGATGTAGTGTCTGCCAGTATGTCCCAGCCACCAAAGATTATTTTACCAATCCATTGGATTCAAAACCGTATCGATTGATGTCGTACATTAATTGTCATACGGTTAACGTGATTTATGCTATCATCTGTCCTTGCAAGAAGGTGTACGTAGGCCAGACCTCCCAGGAACTTAGAAAGAGGGCCCAGAAGCACCTGTCCACAATACATCTGGCGGCATCTGATATAAAGAAAGGCAGGATGATATCTCCAATTGCTTCGCATTTTTTAACTGTGCACGGTGGTTCCTCTGCTCACATTTCATTCTTTGGTCTGCAGAAAATCTTTCCCAGTAATAGAGGTGGCAACCACAAGAAGCGTCTACTCCAAACTGAATCCCGATGGATTTTCAACTTACGGAGTCTCTCTCCCTCTGGACTTAATGAAGAACTTTTATTTTCAAGTTTCCTGGGATAACCTGATTGGATTCATGCACCCGACTTTGAGCTTCATTGGATGAAGTGGAGAAATTATGGGGGCTCTTTGAACATATATAACAGCGCTGTCTCTCTTTTTTTGTTCTTGGACTTTATTACATTATTTATATCTAGTCTCTGTGTGCATATATATAAATACTTTTGGGGTTTTGTGCCTATACCCCTATGGATTTGACACCGGGCCTACTAATTTATGTGTATGTATGTATATGTGCATATATATGTATATTATAATTTGCTGGTATGGTCCTTACCCCGTTTTTTCTACCATTTGGGTTGTAATTCCGGGTGGTCTTTTGGCCCCGGGTGTCACCTGTGCCCATCTCCAACTTTAGCTCTGGTGCAGATGTTTAAGCGCACACGCCATTTTTTTGCCACGCTACTATTAGAACTCTGTTCATTACTGTGTAGTATGTTTCATTACCTGGCCCCCCTCTATCGGACCAGATAATTACCACTCTTTTGTGTGGCTCACTTTTGCGCCACACATTAGTATTGGGACACCATAAGCTTTATTTGCCCTTTAGGCAAAATTGTTTGCGAATTGCTCGGTTTTTCTGGTATCCTTTATGATTATTAATTTTTTTTCTTTTTTCCTTTGACCCACTCTTATTGTTGATATTATATCAGCACGCAGTATTTGTTGTGTTCTTGGGTTTTCTCTATTAGCGCTGTAGTGGCGCTGTGTTAATTCACCATTTACATTTACCATTCTCTTCTTGTGGGCTGATCCGGCCAGGCTTATGTTACACTGGCTTCACTCTGGGCGGTGTTTAGTGCGCACACGCCGTTCTATTACTGGGAACTGGGTATTGTGCGCATGCGCGTACTTTCATTTTTCATCTGCGGCCATGCACCCTCTATGTAGGCGTACGTGCACAGCGTGTATGCCAGCGCTACTCACGGTATGTACTTGGACGTTCTCCGCCCACCTGCTGACAATTCTCCCTACTTTACCTACCGCTATTTAAGACTTCTTGATTTACTGCCCTACACTTCCCCTGACGAAGCTGCGGCTAGCAGCGATACGCGTGGGGCCTCCCCACACCTCTTGGATCCCGGGATCATTCCCCTTCATCGCTGACTGCTGACTACTGACGGCCCAGACCACGTACAGGACTCCCTACTGGGTGATTTACCTTCCACCCCCTTTGCTCCTTTGTTGATCTTGGTGCCTTATACCTTCATCTTCTTGGCACTGCTATTTTGGAGGGGTGGTCTTGTTTTCCTATTCTGGCCACTCTCTCCTC
Organism: Ranitomeya variabilis; assembly: GCF_051348905.1. Classification (NCBI taxonomy): domain Eukaryota; kingdom Metazoa; phylum Chordata; class Amphibia; order Anura; family Dendrobatidae; genus Ranitomeya; species Ranitomeya variabilis. The sequence continues at coordinate 652,483,008 of NC_135232.1, read as the reverse complement.
TCTTTTCTGGCTGATTGAGGCCGTACTAGTGGCCCCAGCACTTCCAACAGCATAAGGGTATTTTATCTGCTTACTATATGACTGTCTGGGGACGCCCAGACCTGGTGTATTTATTTATCTATTTATACCTATATATTGCTATCTGTTGGTTATTTGTAGGGGGTTATACTATGCTTATATATGCATAGTTTACATGGTATCTCACCCTTTATATTGTAGGTCTTCCCTATATAATGTTTAACATTTAATCTCTTTTTTCATTGCAATATTATATTGGTGGTATATATATATTCCTGCTTTATCATCTGGATTTGGGCTGTCTCTCTATTAATATTTATTATGGGACCAGTGGTGTGTCTGCTGTTTTTTAATATGTTTTTATCTTTGTGCACTTGTCTCTGTGTTTAATAAACTTGTTATATTTTGCTGTTGTGACTAGATTTTCTTGGGTGTGCGCTCGCTATGCATGGTTTCTTTTCTTGTTTTTTTTTGCACATTATCTTTTCAACCTTGCAGTGAGTAGCACCTCTCATTATAATATACTCAGTATCTATAGCAACATAATTGCCCAGTTGTGGTGCTCCCTGGCCCCCCCAATCTCTTTCTACATACGCACTGACTTTGGTCTTGATAAAACACAATGGACCTACACCAGCAGATGACATGGCTCCCCAAACCATCACCGATTGTGGAAACTTCACACTAGACCTCAAGCAGCTTGGATTGTATGCCTCTCCACTCTTCCCCCAGGCTCTGGGACCTTGATTTCCAAATGAAATGCAAAATTTACTTTTATCTGAAAACAACACCTTGGACCGCTGAGTAACAGTCCAGTTCTTTTTCTCCTTGGCCCAGGTAAGACACTTCTGGCATTGTCTATTGGTCATGAGTGGCTTGACACAAGGAATGTGACACTTGTAGCCCATGTCCTGGATACGTCTGTGTGTGGTGGCTCTTGAAGCAATGACTCCAGCAGCAGTCCACTCCTTGTGAATCTCCCCCAAATTTTTGAATGGCGTTTTCTTAATCCTTTCAAGGCTGCAGTTATCCCAGTTGCTTGTGCACCTTTTTCTACCACACTTTTTTCTTCCACACAACTTTCCATTATTATGCTTGGATCCAGTACTCTGTGAACAGCCAGCTTCTTTAGCAACGGCCTTTTGTGGCTTACCCTCCTTGTGGAGTGTGTCAATGACTGCTTTCTGGACATTTGTCAAGTCAGCAGTCTTCCCCCTGATTTTGGAGCCTACTGAAACAGTCTAAGGGTAGCGTCACACAGTGCCATTTTCATCGCTACGACGGCACGATTCGTGACGTTCTAGCGATATCGTTACGATATCGTTGTGTCTGACACGCTACTGCGATCCGGATCCCCGCTGAGAATCGTACGTCGTAGCAGATCGTTTGAAACTTTCTTTCGTCGTCTAGTGTCCCGCTGTGGCGGCATGATTGCATCGTGTGACACAGGTTGTATACGATGTGCGCACAGTAACCAACGGCTTCTACATCGCAAATACGTCATGAAATTATCGCTCCAGCGCCGTGTATTGCAACGTGTGACCGCAGTCTACGACGCTGGAGCGATAATCATACGACGCTGCAACGTCACGGATCGTGCCGTCGTAGCGATGAAAATGGCACTGTGTGACGGTACCCTTAGGGACCTTTTTAAATGATTAGGAAACCTTTGCAGGTGTTTTTTTGTTAATTATTCTAATTTACTGAGATAATGACTTAGGTTTTCATTGGCTGTAAGCCATAATCTTCAACATTAACAGAAACAAACACTTGAAATAGATCACTCTGTTTGTAATGACTCTATATAATATAGGAGTTTCACTTTTTGTATTGAAATTAACTTTTTGATGATATTCTAATTTTGTGAGAAGACATGTGTCGTCAGTACAAAGAACTGGCCAATGACTTATTCCTCCTAAAGACCATACTGAGGACCAGGGGTACTTGTTACGGGTGGAAGGTAATTCCAGCAGCTAAATATGAAAGAGTTCTTTACAGTTAAAGCAGTCAGACTGAGAAATGACCGACCACAAGAGGTAGCAATGGCAGACACTACAACAGCTTTTATACAAGGGCTGGATAATTTCCTCAGTATACAGAACACTGTGGGTTATAAGTAATTTCATGCTAAAATGTATAATTGGTGAAGAAAGGTTGAACTTGATGGACCTAGGTCTTTTTTTCAACCTATGTAACTATGTAGGCAACTAAAAAGTAATGTACATTTATTGGATCTTAATTGTTTTTTTTTTTTACCTTGCAGTCCTTGCAAAATCTGAATTCTCTGGGTCCTCATAGCACTCATCTCCATTGTTATCTGCACAACAAAGGAATTAAAGTATTGTTTCATATCATTTTTAATTAAAAAAAGGAAAATAGATAATCTTCTTTCCTCACTCTTTGTACTTTTCAAAGGGAACTCATTTCACGGGTAAAGGTGAACCAATCGCACAAGGTAAAGGGGAACCAGTTGCACGACTAAGGGGGAACCAGACACTTGGGTGAATTCCTTAGGTGAGACCCACCAACGTTTCAGTGAAATCTTACCTGACTTACTGGCCAGGGACTATAGGAAAAGACAAGACTAGTCCAGCATCGCCCCTGGCCGGCTTCTACTTGCACTCTTGCACTGCTCTGGGTGACTGACAGGTCTCTCTCTACATAGAGAGAAAAGAGCAGTCAATACATTATTTGGAACAGTGCAGGGAGAAGCCGGCCGGGGGCGGACTAAAGGTACCTTCACATTAAGCGATGCTGCAGCGATAGCGACAACGATGCCGATCGCTGCAGCGTCGCTGTTTGGTCGCTGGGGAGCTGTCACACAGACCGCTCTCCAGCGACCAACAATGCCGAGGTCCCCGGGTAACCAGGGTAAATATCGGGTTACTAAGCGCAGGGCCGCGCTTAGTAACCCGATGTTTACCCTGGTTACCAGCGTAAAATGTAAAAAAAACAAACAGTACATACTTACATTCGCGTCCCCCGGCGTCCGCTTCCTGCACTGACTGAGCTCCGGCCCTAACAGCAGAGCGGTGACGTCACCGCTGTGCTGTACTTTCACTTTGCGGCGCTCAGTCAGTGTGGGAAGCGGACACAGGGGGACGCGAAGGTGAGTATGTACTGTTTGTTTTTTTACATTTTACACTGGTAACCAGGGTAAACATCGGGTTACTAAGCGCGGCCCTGCGCTTAGTAACCCGATGTTTACCCTGGTTACCAGTGTAAAACATCGCTGGTATCGTTGCTTTTGGTGTCAAACACGACGATACACGCCGGTCTGACGACCAAATAAAGTTCTGAACTTTGTTCAACGACCAACGATATCACAGCAGGATCCTGATCGCTGCTGCGTGTCAAACTAAACGATATCGCTAGCCAGGATGCTGCAACGTCACGGATCGCTAGCGATATCGTTTAGTGTGAAGGTACCTTTAGAAGGCAGGTCAATGCTGCAGTGCCAAAATGACAGGCCAATTGTAAGGACATATATTAAAAGGAATCGGTCACCAGATTTTAGCCACAAAGTGCTCCAGGTGATTGACAGTTCTATCCCATGTGTGTACATAAAAGAGGTTTGTCAATCAAATAGCAAATAGAACAGTGCAGGGACAAGCAGGCCGTGGGTGGCTACCTGCATACCTCCTTACAATCATGCAGTCAGGCTAGGATTCGCACTGCTCATGGTTTGATCAACATGAATCAAGTGACAGATTCCCTGTCACTTGACATATTTAAAAAAACTAAATCTGCTATGGAAAAACCTGGTCAAGGAAAATTTGTGTCACTAGCCTTTGTATTTTTTATAGCAAATTTTTTTTAGCAGATGTTCTTCTTTAGCTTCTTGTTAGGCACTTCGTTAAGAGTATTCCTTGATATAGATCGGCACTGTGCCCCCCAGCTCACCCATAACAGCATGTATATTATAATATGCATAGTCAAGAAGAAACTACTGCTCCGTCCAAAGCAGATAGACTCCAAAATTAACTTATACCAGGCGGTATATTCTTTCATTGCAGTCTCATAATGTGAAAAATCGCTTTGTTTCTCTGCAGTATGCTGCAGACATACCTGCTGTTTTAGCACCATCAGCCGCTGGACTTCCATGTAAGCGGCTTGTAAAGCAGCTCGAGCCTGTAGAAGGTTGCTGTCGACTCCCTGGAGTGAACTGTTCAGCTCTTCTTCTCGTAAGGAGATGTTTAGTAGCTGATCCACCTGGGAACGCTCTGCAGGAACAACTAATAGTCTAAGCACACCGCTCGAAAAAAGAAGTTAATCAGAAATTAAACAGTTTGTTGTGTTCAAAACATTATATGTGCTTCTAATCCTTTCATGGAAACATATTCTGAGCCGTTACTAGATGGAAGTGATTTTTTGATCGCCTTGTGGAACGGCAGATTCATTTCTTACCTTTCCTTCCACGGATTTTTCTTCTTTTAGTGTGTCTTTCAAGGTTTGAGGTTTCAGGGCAGGAACCATCCTAAACAAAGCAAGCAAAATGGATTTATGACCAAGATTGTTCTCTAAGCGCAAAATCTGCTTTCAATAACTAAGTTGTCTGGAGAAAGTGCAAATATTAAATAATATTTCACTATGCAGAAGGAAGGGCAATGCTGCGGTGACTAGGTGACAGGCTAAACAGTGAGGTCAAATGTTAAAGGGAATCTGTCAGCAGCCAAATGTAGGGGCAGAGATCCAGAATCCAGTAATATGTCATGTACTGGGCTGCTTGCTGTAGTTTTGATAAAAATCTGTTTTATCATAAGGAGATTGTCACTAGGGGACTAGTAAACCTGCTGCCATATAGTATTCCATATTTATGAGCTCTATATAACCCCGCTCATCACCGATTGGCAGCTTTCTGCCTATGTACAGTGTACACAAAGCTGCCAACAGGTGGTGTGGGCGGGATTACAGAGTTGGTAGGTTTGCAGCAAAAAACAGTGATTATATCAAAACTGCAGCGAGCAAATGACATTGCTGAAATCATAGTGTCCGCCCCTACATTATACTGCGCTCATATGGGATAGCAAAAACCTGCTGACATTTTCCTTTAAATGGGAAAACCTCATATAATGAAGATGCTGAATGCCTTAGATAAAGGAAAGTTATATACACAGTGTGAAATTGCCAAATCGGTCTCAATTTGTCTTTAAGGCACCAGATAGGTAAGGATAGCGCAGATAAAATATGCCATTTAAAAAAAAAAATACTTTGCAGTAAGACACAACGTGACTTGGGCATTTGACAACTGTGCAGTGTCCTGGGCTGCTGCACTAAACACTCCCGAACACCTTCCCTCTGAATAATGCCTCCAGTCGGGTCCTTAACGGATACTTTGCGCTGCGATGCAAGTATGACTATCAAGCAGTATTAGGGTACGTTCACACAGGACTTTTTTGCTGCTTTTTTTTGCTGCTTTTTTTTATGCTAATTTTCAGCTGCTTTTTACAGTACCAGTAAAGCCTATGAGATTTCAGAAATCTCATGCACACACGTTGGTTTTTTGTTTGATCAGTTTTTTCTGCTTTGCTGCTTTTTTTGGACATAGGGCATGTCACTTCTTTCAGCGTTTTTGCAGCGTTTTTGCAGCGTTTTTTCACCCATTGACTTGAATGGGTGATGAAAAAAACGCTGCAAAAACGCTGCAAAAACGCATGTAGCATTATTTGCTGCTTTTTTTGTGCAGAAAATCATGGCCAGCAGGAAGGGATCTCACAGCCAAGAGCTTAGGGGTGTGGTTAGTGAGGTGTGAAGAGCCATTGTGAGCCATTGTGAGGTGTGAAGAGCCATTGTGAGGTGTCCTGATTGTGATCTATTGTGAGGGAGTTCCTGGTAGTGAGGTGTGAAGAGCCATTGTGAGCCATTGTCAGGTGTGAAGAGCCATTGTGAGGTGTCCTGATTGTGATCTATTGTGAGGGAGTTCCTGGTAGTGAGGTGTGAAGAGCCATTGTGAGCCATTGTGAGGTGTGAAGAGCCATTGTGAGGTGTCCTGATTGTGATCTATTGTGAGGGAGTTCCTGGTAGTAAGGTGTAAAGAGCCATTATGAGGTGTCCTAGCAGCTGAAAATTGGCATAAAAAAAAGCAGCAAAAATCTGCAGCAAAAATCTGCAGCAAAAAAGTCCTGTGTGAACATACCCAAAAAACGCACCAAAAACGCACCAAAAAAACGCACCTAAATTAGCATAAAAAAAAGCAGCAAAAAAAAGCAGCAAAAAAGTCCTGTGTGAACGTACCCTTAAAGGGTTACAAATTCTGACAACTGCCTTTACACAAAATTAAAGGTGTTCTCTGCCATTGCTCACCTCTACATCAATGAGTGAGCAGCACTGTTGTTATATTGACAGATGCCTACCAGGAGGCGTGCATGATCAGATACATGAACAATGCGTGCCTATTTATTAAAAATGAGATGTGTGCACCATACCCGCCGATCATGCACTGGCCCAGGTAGAGATTTGTCAACTGAAAGTAGTCACCTCCAGATGCGCTGGAGTACTAAATGATCAAGAGCACACATCTTACCCCAGTGGCCCTTCTTTTCTTTCCAACTCCATGACCATCAAACTGCTCAGTGCCGGATGTGCAGCTATCAGTGGCTCCATCAGCATGAATGGTTTCTAGAAAGGTTGCAGCACTGAGAACCATATCTTCACTAGCGTTCTGACACATGCGCAAGCTGTCTGAGGCCACACAGGTTTCCACATTGCTCCTCTGACTTTGTGAGGTTTCGGTAATCGCTGGGTTAGAAAGTTCTGTAGTGTCCACGGCAGGAGATATTATGAGATTGTCTTGTTCCTCATCCTGCTTTGTAGGTATTGAGAAATCCGAGGACACCGCTTGTCCAGTCTCTGCTTGTGCTGGTTGCGGGGTTGGATTGCTTGGTTCCCCATGTGATTCAGTGCTAGGACTGTTAAAAATGTCAAAAATCGAGGCCTTTTCCACAAGAACACTGCTTTCAGAGAGGCTCCGTTTCCGTAATGAACTCAGGGGACTTGTAGTGATTCCTTCCCAATGGTAGCTTTCAAACCCGAAGTCTGATTCTTCATCAAAGTCAAGACCTTCTTGTTCACTTTGAACCTGTGCTACCATTTCTATACCAAATCTTAACCGGGAAGAGGGGGAAAAAAAAAAAAGAAAAAATGAATCAGCAAAGTTTCAGAAACAAGTGTCTTTCCCCACAAACAGTAGCACTTGTTTACAAGCTGTGATAGATCAGAATTATATTAGGCCAAATTGACATCATAGAAGAGAGTGAGCCCCGCTCAGGACGCCTCTCTATGGGCCAAAACCGAGCTCTCCTTCTATTACATGGACAGCCACTTATCTGAATTGCTGCCTTATAATAGGACACTTCCCCGAGTAACCCGTCTGTAACAGGCTTCCCCTGGCAACTTACACACTTTGCCATAGAAATACAAAATTTGCATCAAACCGATTGGCCCCAGAATCCGCACTTAGAATGGCGGATGTCTCCAAAAAGACAAAGCTACGATACAAGGAAGGAGCCAGTGGACAAGCCTGGCACTGTTTTTGGTAGAACGCAAGCTTTATACAATCTCCTGAAAAAGGAAATGTCTGACTGGCCACTGCAAAGTTAGCGGTTTGCTGCAAAAAGGGACCCAGGACGAAAAGGCAGATCACCCTGATGGCTCTAATTGAGGAGACAACTCTTTAAAATTCTCACTATAAAACTGGATGTAGTTATTAAAATATAAGACTCATGATTTGTCTTCGCTACTGATGACCGATGACTAACAAGTCCACCAGAAAACAACAAGCGCCGTACACTCTATAAAAATGGAGCCATGCAAACCACGGTAGGGCACATAGTTTAATCTGGCAAGACCCAAATAATTTAACTACACTGTACCTCTGGCAGTCAATAAGCTTCTCAGAGGCAAGGAGATGATGTCAGCATGTCCAATAGTTTGGCTTCTTTATTTAAGCGTTCCGTACAGTGCAGAAAACAGTGTAAAGTTTTGGCTAAGTATAAGCGTTAGAGCAAAATGTGTCGGGACATGTTTCTTGTACTATTGCTATATCAACTGTATTACGAGTTTCTAAGGGTACTGTCACACAGTGGCACTTTTGTCGCTACGACGGTACGATCCGTGACGTTCCAGCGATATCCATACGATATCGCTGTGTCTGACACGCAGCAGCGATCAGGGACCCTGCTGAGAATCGTACGTCGTAGCAGATCGTTTGGAACTTTCTTTCGTCGCTGGATCTCCCGCTGTCATCGCTGGATCGTTGTGTGTGACAGCGATCCAGCGATGCGTTCGCTTGTAACCAGGGTAAACATCGGGTTACTAAGCGTAGGGCCGCGCTTAGTAACCCGATGTTTACCGTGGTTACAAGCGTAAAAGTAAAAAAAAAAAAACAAACAGTACATACTTACATTCCGGTGCCTGTCCCCCGGCGTTCTGCTTCTCTGCACTGTGAGCGCCGGCCAGTCGGAAAGCGAGCACAGCGGTGACGTCACCGCTGTGCTTTCCGGCTGGCGCAGACACAGTGCGGAGAAGCAGAACACCGGGGGACAGACACCGGAATGTAAGTATGTACTGTTTGGTTTTTTTTACTTTTACGCTGGTAACCACGGTAAACATCGGGTTATTAAGCGCGGCCCTGCGCTTAGTAACCCGATGTTTACCCTGGTTACCGAGGGCCTTCGGCATCGTTGGTCGCTGGAGAGCTGACTGTGTGACAGCTCCCCAGCGACCACACAACCACTTACCAACGATCACGGCCAGGTCGTATCGCAGGTCGTGATCGTTGGTAAATCGTATAGTGTGACAGTACCCTAAGACTTGTATATAATTGGAGATACGAATTGGCCATAATTAGAAGCACTAATTAGCTTGTTATCCAGACGTCTTTTTACCGCAGCGGTGTAATGAAGACATGTCACTGTGGCATTGTTGTGATAACATCTGTATTCTCTTTTCTTAGAGTTATCTGCAGTCATATGTAACACCACCAATAACGCACAGTGATAACGGAGAACAGATAATGTAGTATATGTTATCTACAGTCCTATGTAATGCCTCATACATTATATGTACAGTACTTAAAAAGGTATCACAATGCCATCTGTTGTGTTACATAGAACTAAAGATGCCAGGGCATTATTGCTACTTTTAATTTATTAGGTAGCAAGGGAAATATAAATACGTAAGGTCTGAAAAAAAAAAAAAGAAAAAAAAAAAGGCAAATCTCAAAAGTTGGCAAATACAAGTAACATCTACTACATTATCTGTCGTTATAATTGTATTACCTATGGTGTTACATAGGACAGCAGGTGACATAAGCTACATTTCCTGCAGGAAAAAAAAAATTGCCTTAATTTTGGTTACCATTAGTTTTATTTTATGGATGAGAAAGGAGTGGTTAAATGAGTGTTGTCTGAAAAAGGTGGAGTGCTTCCCAACATGCAAACAGGGAACTGGTTTAAAGTTTAAATCTCACCCCTGCACAGACAGATAGGTAATGGTGGTTTAAATGTAGACCCTCCTATTAGGATATTATACATAAGGAGCACTGAAATAAAGCAGAAAGACTGTTGGACGTGACAACGTCATCTGTGTACTTTAAAATGGAATCAAACATGTCTAGATACGCTATTTATCCACAGATAAAAGTGGTAATCTGTAGGTAAATCCCCATATAGCTTGTTTACTGGAGAAGGGGCTACAGGGAAAAAAATGAAGGTCTATTCTCAAAGCAGATACTGTAATCAGTCCCCATACACTTTGATTGACAGCTAACTCTGCACATACACGCAGCACACACAATGCAGAGCGGGCTGTCAAAGTGCTGAGGAGTGATAACAGTGCGCTCACTCGCACCTCGCCAATGACCAGAATCGAAAACTTCATTTTCTCCCTGTAGTTGCCTCTCTTGTAAGCCAGCTACACAGGAGTTAAATGCCATTTACTTACAGAATAACCCAAGTAAACAGCGTTTCTGGACTTTTCAGGTTTCCCCCCTTAAGGTTACAGGAAAGATATATATCTTGGTACCGTGTTAGCCAGTAGATAGAAAAATATTTAGAATTGAGAGTCCTCAGTGGTTGATACCTTTCACCTTTGCCTGATGAAGAGACCTGTGTAGTCTCGAAAGCTTGCAATTTGTTACCATCTTTTCAGTTAGCCATTAAAAGGTATCAACCACTGAGGACTCTCAATTCTAAATATTTTTCCCCTTTAATGTTGGCATGTACTACACTATTGCTTTCCAAGGGAATTAGTAAGGATTATTCTGTGCAGCAAGTGTTGAATATGGATTATAAAATGACCAGTATGTCCTGCTTTGAAGTGGCGATACCCATGCTTCTTAAACCCACCTGGGCAAACCTTTGCCAAGCTCCTGCCTCTTCTTGGTCACATGCTGGATGACCTGTTCCCAATTTATATTCCTTCTCGAAGCATTCAGAATTTGCCTTAGGGTAGGTTTAAGACCCGAATCCTTGTCAGTCTCACTTCTACGATGACCACTCACATTTCTGATGCGTCGTGCACTGTTGAGGTTGGGTTCACGGAGTTGCGATCCGGCTTTGCTTCGCGAACTGATGTGTCTTGTGAGATCTCGCTGTAGGGAAACAGGAAGTCCCAGCTTGCTTAATTCTGGTAAAATTGTGTTGGCCGAATGTGTAGCACCTTTTTGAAGTTCAAGATCGGAAACGGTTTCCACAATGTCCTTGTCCTGGTAGTCTTGACAAAGATGAGGATTTCTGTTCTCATCACTATCACGAGACTCCAGGTCATTGTGTGAAATAGTAGACTTATCTTCTAATGGAGCAAAAGAACTACTGGAAGGAGAGTATTCAGTAGATTTTATTTCCTCATCTGCTACATAAAAGGAGTTGGACCTTTCAGCAGTAGCTATTTTTGACCCACAACAGAACAAGTCGTCATCACTCACATCTTCAAAGGCATCGTTCAAGGAAATAGCAGTTGGGGAGGAACCTGTAGATGCCTCGGCTTTTACGGTGTTTAGATTCCTAGGGTCATCACCCATAGATGGCATGTATGGACTCTGAATTGACCGACTACTATATAGCATCTCTTTAGCCCTGCGCAGTACTTCGCTAAAAGTTTCTAATGGTTCTTTCTTGATTGCATCTTGGGTTTCTTGATTAGTCTTTGTATTTTTTGATGCACTTCGCAATTTGGATATGTAAGAATTGGACCTAATGGTTTCTAAATTAAGAGCACTTAATCGATTCTGTCTCTCCCCGAATATAGTAGAAGTCGTCAGTTTTACACCTTTTAAAGGGTTCTTCTGATCTCTTTTCAGAGAAGAAGCTTTTACATCAGATATGTTACGTAGCGGGGGTTTTATTGATGGAATGCGATATGTCTTAAACTCACCGTGGTCCGTTTTCTTTCCTTCTGACAGTTCAGGACTGGGATCAGGCACATTTTTGGCTCCCGATATTTGGTCTGTCTTTGGTACTCCACTCTCAAAATCTTTCAACTCCAGTGATTGATCGGCTAGATTCTTGTCAATGGATTGTGGAGTTACTGGTTGAATCTCTGAAATTTTTTGTGAAGGATATGGAGACCATCGATGGGGTTTCTCTCTTAAAGAGTTATTGCTCTTCTCAGAACTTTTGGAGGACAAGTCTAAACTCTCTGAAATTGTAAACCCCAAAAAGTTGTCTATGTGTTCATCACTTGTAAAGTCATCTGCGATTTTCGTAGGGTTCACATAAGAGTTAGGCAATCTATTTTTAATTTTTGAAGTGTTCCTCTTACAGACGTCTATATTTTTAGAAGGGCTTACACCTGAATTTGGGAAAGATGTGCTGTTGCTGATTTTATTTTCAACTTTTTGCCACTTAAATTGTTCATTACAGAAAGCGTTGGATGCGCACGTTTTTGAGTTCCACCTCGGATCCTTTTCCTGAACAGTGTCACAGTGCCTTGGTGGTCGGTTTCTCCCTTGAGGAAATGCATCAATATTACCACCAAAGTTCCACTGGTTACCATTGTAAGAATTAGGTTGCCAGTTTCCACCACAGTTTCTAGAATGCTGATTGGGAAAATTTCCATTGCCTTCTTGAAGCCAATGGAAATTTCTACCTGTGTTTCTTTGGTGCCAGCTGGTTGCCCCCCCTGCGTTTGAGTGCCAAGAGCCTCCAACGTTAAAATGTCGATTTGAATGATTGTTTATGTGCCAACCAGCTCTCCCCCTCGGATTACTGAGATGTCTATTAGGATTGTGGTTTAAAGCAGGATGAAGAAAACCCTGTCTTGAATTACTGAAGCAGTCGTTTTGCCACTGCCAGTTCCGATCTGATGGATCTCGCAGCCACTCTTGTTGGCTCATCTCTTGATATGAAAGACGATCATCTCTTCTCCTTTGATATATATCAGCATCCGGTCCTTTGGAGGAGCTATGGGTCTCCTCTTGCCTAATAATACAAATGGAAAAGAGAAAAATAAGTACCGTACTTGATAAAATAAACAAAAGCACTATTAGCGTATGTCACATATAAAGGTTCCGCATTATGGACAAAATCTTATTTAATTGCCTTTGCCAATCCTAAAGGTAATATGATTTTTTCGAAAGGGTTAGATTTCCTTGTATTGGGTAATGCATACTGCAAAAAATTGAAAAAAGGAAAAACTATAGAATATATGGGCTGGCAGCAACGTGAGCAGCCTCCTTATTCCAATGATATCGTGCATAATAATACGTCGTCTGTATAAAGGGTATGTTCACACTGGGCGTTTTTTTATTTTTTTTAATGCTAATTTTCAGCTGCTTTTTACAGTACCAGCAAAGCCTATGAGATTTCAGAAATCTCATGCACAAACATTGTTTTTTGTCATCAGGATTTTGTGCTGTGCAGCGTTTCTTTTACATGGAGCATGTCACTTCTTTAAGCGTTTTTGCAATGTTTTTCACCGATTGACTTGAATGAATGGTGAAAGAACGCTGCAAATACGCAGGTTGTCTTTTTTTTTGCAGTGTATTTGCTGCAGAAAAGTCAAGGGCAGCCGGATGTGACCTCACACTTGGCTTTGCTATCTCTAGATGGCAGGCTGCATGATGGCTTCCATATAGCCTGTAATCCAGCAAAGCAGACTCGAACCTCATTTACTTGAATGGGGGGCCCCAGCAATAAAGTGTTTGACACCATGTCATATCCATGACAGCGCAGCAAACACCGCTTCTGATCGGCGGTGAAACCATCCCCGTCGGTCAGAGAGCCGCGGTTCCCACGCTGTCAAAAGACAGCGGGAGCACTCAGCTGTGATCAGAGGTATACAGTTTACCTCCTGTCACTGGTGTCAGCTGATGGGAAAACTTCTCCCATCATCCGACACCTGCTGCCGCTAATAACAGCGAGAGTAGGAGCGGATGATGGGAGTATTCATCTGCTGCTCCTGTGCGGTAAATAAAGAATTAGAAAAAAAAAACAACCTGCGTGGGTTCCCCTCTATTTTTGATAACAAGTCAGGCAAAACTGACAGCTGGGGGCAGCAACCCTCAGCAAGGCCAATTATCAAGAATATAGGGGTCCCCATACTGTTTTTTTTTAATTATTTAAAAAAACACCATAGGGTCCCCCCCATTTTTTTTTACAACCAGCCTTGCTAAAGCAGACAGGTGGGGACTGGTATTCTCAGGCTGGTAAGGGGCCACAGATATTGGACACCCCAACCTCAAAATAGCACGCAGCTGCCCAAAAAAGGTACATCTATTAGATGCGCCAATTATGGCGCTTTGCCTGGCACTTCCCACTTACCCTGTAGCGGTGGCAAGTGGGGTGATAGTTGGGGGGGCGGGTTGACATCAGGCACCAAGGTTAGTAAGGGAGAGACGTCCTCAGACGCCCCTCCATTACTAACCCCATAGTCACATTGTAAGAAAACCCAGACACCAAGAACAAAGTCCTTTAATTGAAAAAATGATATGGACTCCTTTAATAATCTCAATTAAACCATACTTACGACCTCGCCTAATTCCACCGAAGCCCTCGATCTCCTGTAATAAACCAAAAATAATAAAAACAACAATATCCCTCACCTCTCCGTCGGTCTGTCCCTCGCCGTAATCCATGTTTGGGGAGAAATAGTTTTTAACCTAGACGGTGGCAAGATTCAGTGACATCACAGACTCCATTCCCAGCCGGGATGAACTGCAGTGACCTCGGTGAGATCCCCGCTAGCACCGTGAAAAAGTCGCACAGTGCAGAGGCGAGTTCACTGCAGTGAAATTCTCCTGGTGAACTCGCCTCTGCACTGTGCGACTTTCTCACGGTGCTAGCGGGAGATCTCACTGAGGTCACTGCAGTTCATCCCGGATGGGAGCGGAGCCTCAGTGACATCACCGCTAGTCACAGAAGCTGCAATCGCAGCTGTTGATTCACCAGTGGTTTTCAGCCTGGACGGTTGCATCTTGGCACAGTCCAGGTTGAAAACTATTGCTCCCCAGAGATGGATTACGGCATGGGACAGAACGACAAACAGATATGGTATATTGTGGTTTCATTATTTTTGGTTTATTAAAGGAGAACGAGGAGTCTGTGTCATTCTTTCAATTAAAGGACTTTATTCTTGGCGTCTGTTTTTTTACAATGTGACTATGGGGGTTAGTAATGGGGGGAGTCTTATTGACGCCTCTCCATTACTATCCTTGGGGCTTGCCATCAACTCCTCCAACTATTACCCCACTTGCCACCGCTACAGGGCACTCATGGCCCCTTCCTATGCTATTAATATCAGCCCACGGCTGTCTGCAAAGCCTTTGCTGGTTATTAATTATAGTGGGACCATACGTCATTTTTTCAGGGTCCCCCATTTTAATAGAGAGTAAAAGCTAATTATACAGCTGTGAGCTGTGATATTAATAGCCTGAAAAGCTCCATTGGTATTACCCCCTTCCCAGGCTATAAACATCCCAAAAATAATCTTATTAATTCATTACACATACAGTACGTGGCTACTGAATTACCGGCTTTTCTTCTATCTATGCAATATAAATACATATACTGTATTTTTCGGACTACAAGACGCACTGGACTATAAGACACACTCGGGGTTTAGATGGAAAATAGGGAAAAAAAATATTTGAAGCAAAAAATGTGGTAAAATATTTAATAACATAAATAACATAGGTGGTGTTATTATATACAATAGTATGATATTATGTTGGAAGCTAGGGGTAGAAGATGGTGCTGCGGGACCAGTGTGGTATCTGTAAGGTACTATATGAAGACGCTGGAGGGCGAGTATAAGAATGGGGGCACAGGGCTTATATTTAAAGCACCACTCCAGAACTGAAAAATAAAACTGTATTTCTGCTTTAAGATGCCATGGGAGAACTAGGACTCCCAGCATGCCACAGGATCTGATGGACATGCTGGGAGTTATAGTTCACCACAGGAGTGGCAGAGTGCTTTTTTATATGCTGTAATCACTAAACTTAATTAATTCTTACTTGTACAGGCTGTGCTCACATCAGTGAAGGTCCTGCAGCCAGCCAGCCACGCTAGAAAACCAAAAGTATGAAGGGCTGGAGCATCACGTGACCGCACAGAGCCCTCCCTCTTATTACCTCACCACAGGACCTGAAAGAGGAAGCTGCATGGTTTCTAGTGCGGTGTCTGCAGGACCTGTGGTGACATAATGAAGAGGGTGAAGAGGGAGGGCTCTGTGCTGTCATGTGATGCTCCAGCCGACCCTCTTTATTACCTCACCACAGGTCCTATAATGATGGGAGCACTCAGCTGTGCTGTCAGGTATGCGACTGCAGCGATCTCTCCTGTGGCACCCTGCTCCTGCCGCCTTTTTCTCCACTGGACACATGATGAAATCAACAGGCCGAATGAAAATGGATGCCAGTAATGCCACCTTATCCCACTGAGGTAATGACCGAATGGAGGGACTCCATCCAAAAATGGCAGGCCTTGACAAACTTGTTAGAAGTTTGAGTTCCAGGATTGGTCAAACTTTTCCCGTCCTTTTGTGTGGGAAACGTAACCGACTACTCTGCTAAGAGGGTGACGTCCGCAGCTTTTTGAACGCAGAGTCCGCTTTCCATCCTCAGTCACAATGCCCTTCTGAATGTAATGGCATTTGCTGCTGACAGCGCTGTGCAACTAGCAGCGTCCAAAGATGCATGGACTACATAGTCTCCTGCTCAAGAGATTTCATTGGCCAGCTGTACTGCCTATGCTGAATTGAAGTAGTTAAGGTCTCTGATCAGGATCCCATTACTTTAGCAAACCCATGAAGGGTAGAGGGGTTACCTGGAGAAAACTGCTGGGCGTTAGAATGTGCAGGCCAGGATAAATATCTCTTGCTGTAGCTGCTGTCTTTGGACGGTGTAGGGTTAAGGTGATGAACCCTCGATCCACCATCCCCTTAAACAGGGAAGTGGAGCGGGACCGTCCGCCTCCTTGCATTATTCGCTAAGCAGTGATGATGCAGTGGGGGCTGCTTGAACGCTAAAATGAGTACCTCTGTACTCAGAGTTCAGGTCCCCGGGTGAACAGGGCTGGTTGTCCGGCATTAGGTCTGGCTGCAGAAGAGGATACATGGAAGTGTCACCCCATGTGCTTGTCTGTTGATGCTGTGAGGAGATTGGTGCACTTTAAAGGGACCCGTCGCCTCTAAAAACAGCCCAGGCATGTCATCCTACGTCGCATGAGAGGCTATATGGGGGCGCCACTCCACGCGCTTGAATGTTGATGGTGTGGGGAGATCGGTGCCCTTTAAGGGACCCGTCGCCTCTGAAAATCTGCCCAGGTATGGCATTTTATGTAATGCATCGCTTATCCAGACACTGCTTGTCCAGGTGACTGGCAAATGTTCTATGAGAGAATATAGTCCGTTGAAGGGTAACGTGATCCGGAGCAGAACAGGAGTCCTCGTCAACCTACAGATTGTGGATGACGGCTTCAGTAAGTCCTGTACTCCAGAGGGAGGAGCGTTGCTCGCAGACGCCAAGGCACATGATGGCTCAGTAGACGTACTACATGCCGTTTTCCAGATGCCTGCACGTTTCTGGAATGCTGCGGCCTTTACTAGCCGACGGCCCTCTGGTAGGGGGTGGGTCCATCTGACTCAGTCACAGGAGTCGTGCGATCCACGGAGAGATTCAATTGCTTTGGCCAGATGAGCCATGGATTGAGACTGTGACGAAGCACACATAGGGGGACTAGGTATACTGGATCAGTGATAGTGGGGGACTCCTGAGCCTATTTGTTGTCACAGGTTATGCAGAGTGACGAGTTCTGAACAGACTTACAGGAATTACATGTACCCTTCTATGAGCTCCTTAATAGGGCTTCCTACAGAAATTATAGAAAGGGAAACTGAGGAGGGGAAGGGTATAGTGCCACGGACCCTTACCCTGAGCAGATGTGTCCTAGATCCTGTGTCCAGATCTGGGCTCTGATCCTGTGGGACAGTTCCAGCCCGTCCCCTACAGATTAGGGAGGGGCGGCGATTACGGTGTACAGATCCGGAAGTGGAAGAGGGGGCAGGAAGATGGCCCTGAGAATACAAAAGGCGCCTCTCGTCCTAAACGAGAAGCGCCAGGAGCATGGGAGGGGCTGCCGGAAGGAGTCATTGTGTGGGCGGCGCCTCCGGCTTGCGGCCTACACATGGCCGCAAGCCGGGGGGTTAAATTTTTTTTGGCGCCTGCCGGTACAGAGTCGGAGATACCGGGTTGCAGCCTAGACTAAATTTCTCGGTGCCTGCTGGAACAGTTATCGGCTTGCGGCCTAGCGCAGGCCACAAGCTGGGGACTAAATTTTTCGCATCGGATGCAATATGCCAGTGTGACGCCGGCCTTAAGCACAGTTATACATCTTATTACTTCTACCCAATTGCATGACCTTATATTTATCCCCATTAAAGCTCAATTAGCAATTTATCAGCCAAGGCTTCTAGTTTACATAAATCCTCCTGTAATATAAAAATGTCCTCCTCTGTATTAATTACCCTGCAGAGTTTAGTGTCATCTGCAAATATTGAAATTCTACTCTGAATGCCCCCTACAAGGTCATTAATAAATATGTTAAAAAGAAGAGGGCCCAATACTGACCCCTGTGTTACCCCACTGCTAACCGCGACCCAGTCCGAGTGTGCTCCATTAATAACCACCCTTTGTTTCCTATCCCTGAGCCAGCTCTTAACCCACTTACACATATTTTCCCCTATCCCCATTATTCTCATTTTATGTATCAACCTTTTGTGTGGCACCGTATCAAAAGCTTTTGAAAAGTCCATATACACTACGTCCACTGGCTACCCTTGGTCCAGTCTGGAACTTACCTCTTCATAGAAATTGATCAAATTAGTCTAACAGGAACGGTCCCTAGTAAACCCATTTGATATTGGATCATGAGGTTATTCCTCTTCATAGCATCCCTTAGAATGCCCTCCAGGATTTTACCCACAGTAGAGGTTAAGCTTACTGGCCTATAATTTCCGAGTTCACTTTTTGTTCCCTTTTTGAATATCGGCACCACATTTGCTATACGCCAGTCCTGTGGTACAGACCCTGTTATTATGGAGTCTTTGAAGAATAAAAATAATAGTCTATCAATGACTGTACTTACTTCCTGCAGCACTCGGGGGTGTATCCCATCCGGGCCCAGAGATATGTCAATTTTAGCAATTTTTAGATGCCGCCGTACTTCCTGCTGGGTTAGGCAACTTTCACACTTCCGCCTTTTCAGATCCGTCACAATCCGTCGATTTTTGAGAATGCAGGATCCTGCATTTTCCCATAGACTTGTATTAGCGACGGATTGTGACGGATGGCCATCCGTTTCATCCATCGTACACTAGATCCGTCGTAAAATAGCGGTCCGTCATGCAGAGAAAACGTTCATTGTAACGTTTTTTGTGCACGTCGGAAAATCGGTCAGCGACGCATCCTGCGCGTCGTCGGCTACAGTGGAAGCCTATTGACGCAGGATCCGTCGCTGACCATCGCACACAGGAATCCAGCGAGGGATCCATTTTTTCCCTTCTGAGCATGCCCGGAAGGATTTTCAAGTCTGTCAGT